>NC_046657.1:168058196-168064943 GCF_010883055.1 Belonocnema kinseyi
GATAAGAAGTATGCATTAAACGCGAAATCTCTTACCAATGGTGATTCAAATTCAAGGAGTGGTGTATAAACATTTAAGTACAGACAATCTTCAGCTCCTACTATCTTATCATTTTCGTCGATTTGAATACACATGCTTCTAAAAAAATTCGCTGCTCGAATTCCTGCCCAGTTACGTGCTGCCACAGGGTTAGCGAATCTAAATTTAAATTAAAATCTTTTCATGCTTGAGACCAGTATCACAAAAGGGTTACGTTAGTACTAAAGATAAACCATCCGTTAAAGAAATCCAAACATTCCTAGAACACTTAAAGAATCAAGCTTTTAAATGGAAATTAATTCTAAGAGAAAAATCAGATCAACAAACATTATTACATTTCCAGAGTTGTAATTAAATATTTTTAACAAAGAAACTGAAAGGTCACTCTGACTATTAATTATACAGACATCGCTAGAAACTGTTGGCGTGCTTTATCTTTCACCAACTACAATTGTTACTAAAAGACGTAGACCGAGTTCAATTCATAACTTACTCTAAAACAGAAGAATACGAATTAATAAAACTGATTGACTATAACTGGGAAGGAAACAAAATAACTGTTTATGTTTTTCAACAATTAGAGGTGACAAATAAAAGAGAATTAATAAAGGACGCACAAGAAGGACTGTTAGGAGGGCACTCTACCGTGATTTGGAAGAACACCGTTAACTGCTTTTCGGATAGGTCCCTCGAGCCGCCTACCGTTAACTGCTTTCAGGTTACTTATCCGATATGCAGTTAATGGTGTTCTTCCAAATCACGGCAGCACTACTGTGACGAGAAAACCTGACAGAAAATCAGACGAAAACATAACTGGCCCAATACTGCTAATAACGTTAAGGAATACAATAAAACTTGTATTCAATGCCAAATAAATAAAAGTAACACAAGAAATACTTAAAAATACACAAGCCCTGATATTCCACAAAAACCCAATAAAGAAATATTATCAAACTTACTGGGATCATACAAATAAACAAAAAATGGTAATAAATATATATTGGTATTACAAGATTACCTAATACGATACACAATAAACCACACCCCTTGAAGGCAAGTCAACCAGCTCAGCAATTAAAACTCTCTGGTCTAACTATATAAAATATTTGGGAGAACCATTAGAGATTTTAACAGATAAAGGACAAGAATTTTACTCTCAAGGAATGTCGACACTCTGCTTACGGTTAGGAATACAACACACATTCACGGCAGTTTACCACCCGCAAAGTAATTGGAAGAACGAGAGATTACATTCAATTATCAAAGATATGATTAGTTACTTCGACACACGAGACGGCTGGGACATTGAACTTGGACGTGTCATGTTGGCTTATAATGCAACAGTCAACAGTAACACCGGGTACACTTCGCACGAACTGCAATTCGGCTACGAAGCAAACACAGTATACGATATACCTCAAGCATTAGTAATAATTAATTCACTTGCAGAAACAAGAAAACTTATACACGAAAACAAACTAGAAAATGCTAAGGTAAATCTTGAAGTTAAACAAAACTCACAAACACCAGATTCTGATCATTTGGATCTTATAAAGATAAAGGATTTAGGTTTATTCGGAAATTTTAAATAAAACTCTCTAGATCCTTTTTAGAAAAGTCCTTTTCTAGTAACTAACTAATCTAATTTTATCATGTATGAAGTCAAGGAAGTATTGGGAAAGAAAAATGATCACAGAAAAGATATTAAACTCTTTTTTCAGAATGAAGACCGAAGCGGCGCACAGTGGGCTATTTTGCATAATGTGCTTTTAAAACCTAATATCTCTCGATTTAATTGACCAAAATAGAGGTTCTTTGAACGAGATTTAAGCTTATTAAATGCACAATAAGGCAAAATTATGAAGAAAATTTTTCCTTAATTTCCCAACCTGGAAATACATGATATTTTATAGATTTATTAATGCTTAATTCGAATCTGCCAGGAAAAATAGCGTAGCGTATTTCCTTTTCGAGAAAATTGCGGGTAAATACGAAAAAACCCTTATAGAGAGACACAAGTTGGAAACATAATGGTAACTTAACAAAGTTCATAATCTTTGGTTTTTTAGGGTCGCTGAATCCAAATCTGACATCAGAATTTTAAAATAAAGAATGGCGGATCCAATATAGTGCAAAAAAATATATGCAAAATGTAGGAAAATTGACAAAATATTACATGTTTACGTTTTCGAGGGCTCTGAATCCAAATCTGACATCAGAATTTAAAATAAAAAATTGTGGATCCAATATGGCGGAACGAAAATTGATAATATTTGGGCAACCTTACAAAATAAGTCATATTTACGTTTTTGAGATCGTTAAATCGCTAAAGGTTATTTTCGCGGTCACAGGATTATGTTTGAAACAAAAGAAACCCTTTTTAACCTTCGCAACTATAATTTTATCATTTGACGTGGTCGCAGATTATATTGATGATTACACTGTTTGAATAAAAAATATTGTGCATAAAGTGTTCCTGCAGAATTATTTGAGGTAAGTTCTGTTTCAGCTTAAATATGATTTTTAAATGTTTTTTGCATGATAGTGTATTAAGAATGTTAAAATAAAGAAAATTTTTTATTATGAATTTTAATTTTTACTCTTTTTTTTCCTTCTTGGGCTTCTTGTTTATAATTTTTTACGTTATTGACACAAAAATTTAATTGTTTTCAGAATGAGTAACCGAAAAAGTATTAAAAAGAATACAGTTGTTCGAACAAAAAAAAAATCACGAGTGCCTCCGAACAGCGGGAGAAAATGAATTGATATTAGCAAAGCCTCCTGCAGTTCACGATATAGTCCAGCGCTCGATCTACTAATATTTGCGGAAAACGACTCTGAGCTTCTAAAATTGGCACTAAACATATATGAAAGGAGAAAAGTTTGTGAAGCGGAATTTTTAAGTGAAGAAGAAAATGAGGGCGAATGCAATGAATCAAGACATTTAGGAGAAATCGCCATAGCATTCTGCTTAGAAAATAATTTAAATGAGAACTTCTATAAAGAATTGGTGAAGGATTGTCTATCCAAAATGGCAAATTCTATCCATGCTATGATAAACTTATCGAAGCTATGGTAGAGTGTAAACTGGAAGAAAGCAATTAATTGAGCATTTCTAAAATTAAAATTGTAGATCCCTTACAAAGAATCTTAAAAAAGCAGCTGAACGATTATGTGATGCTGTTGCTGTGGAGTGGGAAAATTTGTGGAATTTGCAATTGCTCGTTACTTTGGGTTTTGATAGTTCCTCAGCACATTTTAACTCTCAGCAGAAGTGTGTTGATTCAAATTAAGTACTACAACTACTTATTAAGTAATCCTCAAAGCAACAACTAAACGTGACAATAAAATCGAAGTGGATGAGATTCTAACTACAAATTCCAAACAGATTGATTCTGACAAACTACATACGTTGGGAATTAGACTTACGAACTTCGAAAAACAATTAAACCAAATTATACACCGACAATCCAAGAAAAACTGGATTGATAAGACTTTGGCTCTCTAAAATTCGTGGGGTATATAGCTATACTAATTCTTGTATTACTATTCGCTTACAAGGTAGGGATAATAGATTGTATTATCGCTAGTTTGAGAAAATTGATTTGTAATTTCTACGACTGCGCAAGTGAGTGACACTGCCAAACCATATTTAAACCCTGAAGTGTGTGCCGGGGTTCAGAGATTAAGAAATTTATAAACCTAATTAAACTATTAAGTTTACTTTTTATGAGGGAGATATCGCAACAGTCCAAATGAGTATTCGAATAATCAGCAGATTCCATTATAGAGTTCAATATGCTGAACGGAAATGTTTACTAATCAAAAT
The DNA here is from genome assembly GCF_010883055.1 of Belonocnema kinseyi. NCBI lineage: Eukaryota > Metazoa > Arthropoda > Insecta > Hymenoptera > Cynipidae > Belonocnema > Belonocnema kinseyi. The sequence continues at coordinate 168,062,065 of NC_046657.1, forward strand.
TAGGTTTTAGTCTGGACATATTTTTGAGGATTATCCCTTTCCATGAGCCAACGTCGATATAATTATCTTAAACAACATTCAGTGAGTTTGTGGATTTGGATGAAAATTGGTACCAGGAGAGTTATTTGGAACGTTCAATATGAATTCAAGGTCAAAATTCTAAATTTCGAAACTTGACCAGATTTTTAGGGATATAAAGATCTCTATTTTATTTTACATGACGCACATTGCTTTAAACGCACTCTCGACTTTCTTTTCTTTTTTGCCGCAACATGCACCATACACTGTCAACAGGCTAAAATCTCGTTTTTGATATTTTAGTTACATTACGGTTTAAATTTCATTTTTCTTATATTCCATTACAAACCAATTCTAGAGGAATATTATAAATCATGGAAACAGCGTCAAGGGAAACTAAAGAATGTTTTTTCGGTACTTTAGTGCTTTTTAAGTTATCTTTAAATTTCCAACTATTTTTTACAGATGCATTAGGGTTTCCCGAAATCAATTTTATAATGTTAGATAAGAAGTTAGCTAGATTGTACGTAGGAGAACCAACGGTTGAAATAATTAGTCACCAATTTTTTACCATCTGAAAACAATATCGTTACATTTTTGTATCAACTATGGGCACTAAACTGGTCTTCACATTTTTTGTAAATTATTGCTTAAAAACTATTCGCGACAGTTTGATTATAATTAAATCTATGACATTTCCTTTATTAGCTCGATGAAATAATAATTTTTTGTTCTTTTTGATAAATTTTCACTGATTCAAATATTTGTTTTTGTTTTAAACTTATTGCTTTTACAAATATTTCAAACATGTTCAGTTCCATATTATCAAATTTTTATCTTTTGGTTATCTTGTTCCAGATTTTTAATGCAATTTTTAATTTTTTCGACGATATTGTTCACGGGAATTTCATTCCCGATTAATATCTAACTCTCTGCTTTTTAATTAATTAAACATACCTATACAGTCTATTTTTAATCATATAAACCCCGTTTTTAGTCCACTTAAAGTGCTCCGAATGTATTAGAGTACTAGGACCTGACAATCTACAGGTATTTCCGCATTTGTTCTTGGTACCAGACATTTAACTTTATCTTACTTTCCGTTTTTCTTTTTATGTTGCAAGCACAATTGCTCAACTCAGGCTCCTGAGTTCAATTATAGGTTGCATTTGGATCGGTAAATTGTAATTTATGCATGAGCCATCAAGAAACTATCCGATATAAATTCTCGGGGAAAGAAAGGATTTGTTTCATATCTTGAATACTTGTCCTGCGTATGCGGGTTTTAGATTTTCCATTTCTCAGCAGTCCAATCTCACTCGAACTGAGAAAATCGAGAAAAACTTCTTGCTCAAAGAACAAAAACAAAATGCAATATCAAAACATACGTAAGGGAAACTGTGTATTTAGTGGATGTTCCGAACTTATCTAAACGATCGTCGTTAGTATGTAGCCGAATTTAGCCGGAACTTAATTCTCGTGGATTTCCAATCAGAGTCTGAACTAACTCACAAGTCTAAAAGATACGTAAGGGCAAGCGATTCTTTCTGTTTGTCAATTCGCGCCGTACACTGTCACTTTAACAACACAAAAAAAACAATGTTCTTTAGTTTCTTTTTCATGTGTATGCGGATAAGTGAAAAGATAGGGAGTGACGAATGGAGAAAATTTTTTAGAGATTCATTTCAGGGATCAGATACACAGAAGAGAGATGAGGAGATTAGAAGAACTAGGGAGCCAGATCGAAAGGAGCTAAATGACGAGGAAGTAGAAAAGTAGATAAGAAATTTAAAAAAATCTAAGACCGCAGGGCTCGACGGTGTAAAGAAGGAAGCGTGTCTTTTTGGCACACAAGAGGTAAGGGAGGGGCTGAAGGGGGTAGTAAAAGAAATATGAAGGGAAAATATAGAGGAATTACGCTAATGTATGCGTCGTACAAAATGTACGCGATGGTGTTGGCAAATAGGCTGCGGAAGCATGTTCAGGGGAAAGAAATACTGCCGGAGAAGCAGGCGGACTTTAGGGAGGGAAGGAGTACTATTAACAATATTCTAAAAAGTCGCGTTCCCTTCGGTGGATTAGGTGAGGTTGTGGGAGGCAATGGAAGAAAGGGGAGTGAAGAGAGGCCGGATTAAAATGGTAAGGGAGGTATATGAGAAGACGAAAAATAGGGTAAGAGGGGGGGAGGGAATCCCTGAGGGATTCTGCATGGATAGGAGGTTGAGGCAAGGGTGCTCGCTTAGCCCAACGCTTTTTGCAATTTTATTCGCGGATATGGAAAGTAAGCTAGCGGCCGGAGTAGTGGGAGGAGTTAGGATGGGAGGAGTCAGGATATTGTCACTCGCATTTGCAGATGACATAGTGCTGATATCAAGAGTGAAAAGGCTTTAAAGGAGATGATGAAAAGGTTCAGAAGATACTTGGAAAAAAATAGGTTAGGGTTAAATGCGGACAAGTTGAAGTTTATAATGGGATGAGGGAGGGGAGTGGCAGTGGAAGGGAAAGGCGGTACAGAAGGTGAAAGAGTTTGTGTACCTGGGCATCCTGTTTCGGTGGAATGGGAGAGTGAATTGTCATATAAATATGTATTGTCAGGAAGAGGGCAGGAAAAACGAGTTTAGGGATTATAACAAGGAGTCAAGCGTATAAATATGAGAAGAATTTTTTGGAAGGAGAGGAGAGAATAAGAGAGTCAAGGTTTAACGTTAACTATGTGTGGATTGTACCCAGGGAGAGAGCACAATATTCGTGTGAGAAAGGACTTACGAGGGTGGATTGATAAGTTTCCGGCCTGACCAAGAGATGGCGCCACTAGGCCTACCTTGAGGTGGCGTTCTATAGTACCATCCTTAGATAGCTTG
>NC_046657.1:168065043-168076199 GCF_010883055.1 Belonocnema kinseyi
AGCCTTGGAGGAGATTATGTTGAGAAATAAAAAAAAAAATTCTTAAAAACGTTGTTTTTCTTGGTCAGGCCGGAAACTTATCAATCCACCCTCGTATAGCTAGAATAAGAAACGGTTGCATGGAGAATTTTAATAGGTTCTGGCTTTCCAGAGAGAAAAGAATGTGTGAATTATTGCAAGAAAGGGGGGACAAACGGGCAGTAGCATAAGTGAAGGGGGTGTTGAGTAAGATGGAGAAGAAGAGAAGGAAGGAGAAAGAGGAATGGAGAAGGAAAGATTGTTAATAGGAGAGAGGGTAGATGTAAGAAAACTGTAAATATTGTAAATAGTAGATAAGTATTAGGTATTAGCCACTGAGGTAGAAGCTGGCAATGCGAGGCATAGCGAGGAAGAAGCAAGATACGTGCGAGGCGAGCGAGGAAGATTGAGTGATGGAAGCGACCGGATTAGATATAAGGTGAGGATGGATGTTACATTTTAAGAGATAGTTGTAAGAAAATTCCGTAAAAAATGGAAGTGTAAGCCAGTCCATTTTTTAAAAGCAGCAGGCCGAAAAATAAACGTTTGTCTACCTATTTGTTATGAGCTTATTCTTTAAAAAGAAATTATTTATCTTAGAGAGAAAAACTTTCTTCATCAAGGCCTGTATTGAGAGTTAAAATGTTAAAAATAAAAACGATCTTTTTTAACAACTAGAACCTCTTTTTGCTTTTCAATTTCAACCCTTGTTTATGATTTCTGAAAACAGGTGGTAGATTTTATTATGATTTATGTCCAGCTCACCGCCTCTCTACAACTTTATTTGCTTTCTAGCTAGATCTTTGCTTATCGTCAGCCCTCTAGCCTGCTTTCATTTCAAGAATTTCAGGACGACGTATTATTTCCACTTGCACTAGTTAGTATTCAAATTAATACGAATTTTATTTTAATCAATTTACCGATTTATTTTAAATATCCTTATTCCTTCACTGAGATAGGAATCGGAAAGGACAAGCGAGCGAGGCGGTCTCCCATCTTGGTGTGCTAAAGCGGTATAACGAGAGAAAGAGCAGACTATCCTCGTTCACTTACTTACTCCTTATGCTTTTATAGACCCTTTAAACTTTTGTAGCTTACGCTCAATAAAGTATTGTTTATCTATGCAATTAAACTGACACTTGGTGGAGTCTACACTGCCGGCGCCAGCAACGCGTGATCTGCAGCCAATAAACAAAATGCGGCGCGTTCTGCGCAGTAGGTCAACCCGCTAAAATTGTTTTCGTCTAGGGAAATAATTGATGTTTCGTTTAAATCACAAGGATTGTTTATAACAAACATAAAGCAAACTGATTTTTGTGAATAGTCCTAGTGATGCCATCCCCCCATGCGATTTTGGAAAGAGATAGGGGCTTTACTAAAATTATTTGTATAATAAGTCACAGGGGACCCTTACCTCCCCCATCAGACATTGAATGGGGTTAGGAGTTTAACCAACATTATTTATGTGACCAGTCACAGGGGTGCCACCCTAAGAGACTTCGGAAAGGGTTAGGTGTTTGATTAAAATTATTTCTGCGACTAGACACAAGTGGCCTACCCTCCCCCATGATACATTGGAAGAGGGCAGAGGTTTGATTCACAATATTTCTATGACCAGTCGCAGGGATGCTTTCCCACCCCCGAGGAGACTTTAGAAAAGAATAGGAGTTTGACCAACATTATTTCTGTAAACAGTCGCAGGAGTATCCCCCCCCCCCCCGAAGACTTCGGAAAACTTTATAAACTTTATAAAACTTATTTCTGCGATCAGGCACAGAGGGATTGTCCCTCCACAACGAAACATCGGAAGGAGGTTGAGGATTAACGAACATTATTTCTGTGACTACTCGCAGAGGTGCCTTCCCGCCCCACAAAAAGGTTGAAAAGGGGTTTGACCAACATTATTTCTGTGACTAGTCGCAGGGGTGCCTTTTTGACCCCCATGAACCATCAGAAAGGGATAGGGACTTGACCAACATTATTTCTGTGACCAGTCATAGGAGTGCCTTTTCGTCTGCACGGGTCTTTAATCGTAATTCTTGAGTAGCAAATCGACGATAAAGTTTGATTTAAGAGCCAAAAACTAACAAAGTAACTAAAATTACATTTTCTTACTCTTAAATGCGTGATAGTCTCTTCCATTTGACCTAAATATGCTTTTTGCCGGTAAGAATAGTGTTTATACTTCGAAAAAAAAACATAATTATTTGCAAGTGTTAACATTGAAAATTATATCTGCAGGTATTTTCATGGCCATGTTTGTAATCAACGCATCGAAATATATGAGTATACAAGGTTTTAAAAGACATTTTCTATATTAATGATTTGCTTTTCATTTTAGATTACAACATCCCTAATATCATTTCATTCATTGAATTACAGAAAAAGTATTTTTTCAGAAATCTGATGTTTGGACCACGAAAACTAGAAAGGTCTAATTTCAAATGAGTCTACTATAGGTTTGAAAAATTTTGACCTCTCTACAAAAGTTTAAATAAATAAGAAAAAACAGTCGCCCAAGAACGTAAGCAACTTCACTACAAACATAATTTTATTTCGAACGAACTTTTTATGCATCACACCGTCATACATTAATTATCAATAAGGCTGGCTTCACAATGTACCCTAAGAATTGTACGTACGTCGACGTACGATCGTATCAATGCTTACATTCGCTTTGTTGTCCATTGCTATCAACTGTCGCGCTTATTTCATTGGTTTATATTACAGGAGCATTGGAATGTGAAACCATAAGACACACGCGACAGTTGGTAGCAATGGAGAACAACGCAGATGTACGCGTTGATATTAACTTACGTCGATGTGCGTGCAATTTTTAGAGCACATTGTGGAGCCAGCTTAAAGTAACAGTTTGGCAAAGGTATAAAACCACAGTCAACTCCGTCAATTTTACGACAATGCACTTTGACTTATTATATTTTAAGATTAAGATTTGTTTTTGTAGGTCTTGCGGTCTTTATTAATTAAAAGAATAAAACGAAATGATTGGAAAGTTCGTTTATTAAAATTCTGTCTTTCTGACGTTTCGGCTACCACTGCGTGCCTTTTTCAAAGAATCTAAATAAATAATATATAAATAACGATCTTTTCTTAACATATAATTACACAAAATTGATTTTTTTCAAAGTGAAATAAATAAAAATTACTTGTGCTTGTAAAAACAGTAAAAACATATTACGAGCGAAGAAAAGATTGATTTGATTCTTATCAAATCTACTTACTTATTATATTTTGATGAAAAATCATTAGAAACGAGGCAAACAAAATCAGTCAAAGTTGGAGACAAGTAAAAAAATTCAAGTAATACAATAACATACGAAATAAAGTTTTTAAATTATTAAATAATTGGTTATTAGCCATTATTTTTTCTACGTGTTTCATGTCGTTTGGGGCCGGTGAGTGAACTAATCCAGACAATATACCCAACCATAACTGTCCGCTTCATGGATCACATTTAATCGCTCATATAAAGTCCCAATTCAGTAAGTCTTTCAGAAGCCCGTAAATAATTACGATTGCATTCCGGCAGTCAGGTAGCTAAGGTTATGCGCAGAGGCAGAAAAAAGATAGAAAAAATCATTGATAGTAGCCAATTATTTAATAAATTTGATAGTTTATTTCGTATCAGATTGTATTATTTGAATTTTTTTACTTATCTCAAACTTTGTCTGAGCTTTCTATCACAACTTGAGCTGAAATAAGGTCATGAACAGAGAATTTGCTCGCAATAAAATTATCCTCGCAGTGAAGTTTCTTTTCCTCTTGAGTGATTTTTTTCACTGACTTATTCAAACTTTAGTAGAGAGGTCAACATTTTTGAAACCCATAATAACACCTTCTATCATATATGATGAGAATATCAAAATCTGCCCACTGCGCAGGTACTTCTTATTACGTGCATCGCGTGCGGCTCACCTGGCTCGCAAGTTTAAGCCAGCTTGAGAACGCCTGGGTTTCGCGAAATTTGAACCCCGCGCTTCGTTATATGTCATTGTCATTGGTGAAAAATGCGCCTACGGAAGGACCCAAGATCTGCTCTCTAAATGAAAATATCCGTAAATGGAGTTCGATACAAGTCATCTGTCACTTTCACAAATCTTTCAAATTAGATTCAAATGTCATTGATTTTTAGTGTTTTAAAGATTTGTAAAAGTGACAAATGACTTCTCCGAACTGCAATTACGACTATTTTCATTTGAAGGACAAAAATATCGATCGCGCAGACATGTATATCGCCTATAACTGCTGCGCAATCATAATGAGACAAATTCACCACTGCGCACATTTAAGTTTCGTCAGCAATTACTGTACTGTTCTAATATTTCATAGTATCTGTTGCACAGGTGCATACACCAAATGTCACTGCTGTAAACTGTGCAGTGCCAATCATAATAGGTCACGTATGCGCAGATGTAAGGTTTCCACGTATCTATTTCGCAGTTGTATTTTTCACATATTACTACTGCGCAGTCCTAACCGCCCTATGCCACTACTGCGCAGATCTGAAAATCCTCCAAAGCTGCCAAGAGATTGACATGAAGATCCGAGATGAAGAAAAAGACCGTCCTGAAGTTTAGATATTTTCCCTTCGTCTTCTTGAGGGAATTCATTATTTGCAGGAACCTAAAAAAAATCTTTTGAACCTTGGAACCTTTCGAAATATTGTAAAATTCATATAAAAATTCCATAGAATCATTCTACTCAAATTCTATAGAATTTTTCAACCTGGGATTCCAAATGACCACAAACAATTTTATCAAAGACACTTAAACGGTAGTAATGTTACTTTTTACGAAAACGCTTATCTGAAAAGAATCTTTCAGAACATTCGCATATCGAGTAACCTTCATTGATAAACCGCTACACTTTAATGTGTAATATGGTAAACATGTTTACCATATGTTTACGTCCTTTATGCGTCAAAATATACAGATGATAATTCTTTTCTTTGTAAACATGATTTGAAGTCTGCCTAAAAAATACAAAAGTTTATGACACTAAATTGTTTTCTATTTTTCGGCAAACCACAAGGATTTTTTTAATCATATAGAACATTGAATCAGGACAGGCAGCGAGGGGTCATGGAAGCTATCAATAAAAATGTACTGTATAAATGGCTTTTCATTAAAACAGTATTTTATTGTTTTTCTCGAAAACTATCAATTAAATCAACATACACCATTAAGAAAATTTGTGCATATCACACTTGTTTAAATGAATATAAAAAAATATTTTCAAAACTTTAATAATATTCAAAGATACGAGTATGACATTTTATATCTAAACATACAAAACGTCAAATAACAACAAAACGAGCAGGAAGTCGCTATGTGCATCCGATATATTCGGAATTAGGAGAACATTCTGCAAAAGAATCAATTGGGATCTCAGATTACTTGGAACGAGGTGACGCATAACACCGTCGCCTCTAAGAGACGAGCAATTGCAGTTCCGAATCGCTCCCTTGCCTCCTTCCGGGCTTTGTGTTTAACGAGTACGTCGCCAGTTTTTGTCTGCCTTATGGCCTTGACAAAGAAACATTGGTCATTAGGCTTGACCCTCGCCTGGACGTCCTTCAGAACACGAACGTACTTTTTTCACATTAGCTGGCTTGTTAGCAATGGCTTGCCGAGTACCTTCGGTCGACCAAGATCTTGCGCTGGTGCAAGTTCTTAGACGCTGGTGTTTGGCAGCTTTTTTGTTTTATCGTCCTTTTTGGGCACTCTATCTATTCACCCTTAACCTAGGGTTTGGAAATCTTGGGGGTGAATTCACCCAGATCCTCTCTCCGAGTGAGGGGGTGGCTCCTTGCTGACACTTTCAAGCAGATGTTTCATGAATACACTATCATACTTCATATTTTCTTCTTATTTTCTCTGCGGATCTCTTTTATGATAGAATCTATAGAGCCTTCTCCGCTCTGCTTCACCCAGTTTTGAGATCTACCATACGTATTAGCTCAACCTCGTATAAAAATCGGTATAAAAATCGGTCAAATCGGTTTATATTTACTCCTATCACATACCCCTTCGAATTTTCCATATGATTAACATGGGGAAAAACGAAAAATTCACATTATTTTCTTATTACATTCTTTTAATATAGAGCACCCATGAAAGATGACTGAAGATAGTATTTTGAATTTTCTATAGTTTTCAACGAAAGAGAAGCAAATATCCTACACCAATCTCGTTACGAGTTGTGAAGTATGTGTTAACATTAAAAATTAAAAATTTTTAAACATCAGAACTATCCACTGTTTATATCGCAGAGAAAGAAATTAATTTCATAGCGGGAGCCTCTCAATTTTAGCATGCTGAGCAAATTTATTTTCACAAAGTGTGCAGTAATGCCTGATAGTCGAAATTTGCAGGCCACAATTGAAGAATGATCAAATTAATCATCTTTATTTATTTGAAACCAACCACCATTTTGTATTTTTTCAATATTTGTAGGGTCACTGAACGATTTATACTTTCTGTTAATCTTTCGAGAGGCCTTTGTTGAAAAATTCTAAAATTAGTCATTAATCTCAAATTCAAACCAGCCGCAATTTAAACAGCCGTGATTTTTATTTAAATCTTTAATTTTTTTCAAGCACATGCATTATAACTAATGAATAGATTTTTCCACGAAATATTAGTCACTTTTCTTGAAAACTATAGAAAATACAATATTTGGTCATCTTGTGTAGGTCCGTCATTTTGATATTTTTTATTTTTACTATACATTATTTTTATGGGTTTGGAAATAGATAGTGATCCTTGTTTAATAAAAGGTGTAATAGACCCCTAGGGTCTCGACGTCCCGCACGATCGTTTTTCCCATCTTCAGTGTTGCTCGTTCGCCGGCTGAAAGGACTGATCTCTCCTTTTTGTATCTTGTGAGTGCTTTTGGTGCCACTTTAGCTCGCTTCCTGTTAAACCTCGGCACAATAAAACGCCAGGACTTCTAGCAACCCAGAGCGACCCATCGACCAAACTCTCGTTTCAGAAGTCACCTTCCTCGCTATTACCCGGCTCCATACTGGCCACTGGCCACTCATGTAAATGGAAATAAATGTCGCTTTGATTTTAACAACATCTCTCGTTTCACTACGCTTCTACCTATTTTTCAGATTTCCATTTCCTGATTTCTGTCCTTTGATCTGACCTTGTAACAAAGAATTTAATAAGCTAAGAAAATTAAGCGGATTTTCGATTGTTTATCTTCCTGGGTATTGGAAGAAACCCGCTAATAGAAAGACAAGTATTTTGATAGAAAATTACGAACTGCGTGTTTAAGGGTCATCATTCTATGGAGTGTGGATGTTCATGTCGTTTGGATCGGCGAGATTCAGAGGCTTATAATTCTTATTATCCTCAGTTGTAAAATGGATTGTCTCACTTGTTTTTTAAATATGCGGACATCAAACACGCTATTGAGCCAAATCCTTTGCGGTATATGTGCAGCTTATTTAGTTCTGGACGCGTTATACTAATGGAGAATAAAAAATGTATGTATATAGTATAAACCTCCCTATCCCTATATGAAGGTCAAGATCGTCAAGATAGTACACATTTTTATCAAGTTTTCATAGAATATTTTTGACGTAGAATGTTTCGTTCTTTTTAAATCCGCAGTTTAGAACAGGGATTTCTTTTCAAAACATCATCCTGACCATAGACTGACCTTGAAAATTATTATTATTACAGTGAAACCCCGAAACCCAATTCCTCGATATAGTTATTCCGAAATTTGCGCCGCGCCGTAGGTAGGAGTAAAAAGAGCTTAGCGGGGTGTGCTATGGTCACACAGGCGTGAACAAACAAAAGCGGTTACATACGGAGCCATGTTTAATCGGGTTTGTTTCCACACACCGGCAGACCTAAACCTCGTACAGTATCGGAGTTCCACTGTATTATAGTAGATTGGCTACTTATACACTATATTTATGCATACATATATACATCCATGATAACAAATGTTGCAAGTGGTTCTGTTTGCTCTTACCAGGTGGTCCATCTCATGAGCCGCCCTGGCAAACATCTGAACGTGTAGGAGTTCTACAAAGAGCATATTCCTCATTTCTCCCGTCATGCCCTCAAACGTTGGCGTTTGTAATCGTCGGAGCCTTTCCTGCATTTTGAGCTATGTATGTAAGCATTTTAGGTCCTAGACCCCAAGTCAAACCAAAGGCTCTTCTGGACATCCAAAATCTCATGAAAACTTCCTATATTAAGTTGTAAGAGGCTTCGCCTAGTGTAGTTTGGTATCTAGGATTATCTAGGATTCCACGCATAAAGTAAAATCGAGAAGCTCACTCCTGTTTATAATCTGGAATTTGAAGGTATTACCACGATTAAGGATCTCCAGCTCTGTACCGGCTATGTATTCAAGGCTATCTCCCCCACACTGTATGATGGAAGTTTGTGTCACAGGCCAGCAAAGCCGAAATCCTATTTTATCCTTTATTGTGGTGAAAATTGATGTGCATCATTGACATTCCCAGCTCGGCTAGTCATATACTAATTCAGGACGTGGCTTGAAGTCCTCCTTCCTATTGGCCGTAGATCGAGCAGGGGAAGCTGCTCCAGATGATGCCGCAATATCTAAGGCCCCTAGTGTGGAGCTTCAGTTGTATTTCGAGAGCCGCTGCCTGTAAGCTTTCGATTTCTGGGCCAGTTAGTTGTCATTAGTTTTAGTAATTTCCACCGCTTCATGTAGTATAGCCTCCGAGAAGACATCCACCATTTGGCGTTGGATCACAGTCGGGTTTAGTATCAGAGCCTACAGTATTTTTTTTTGTATTTACTGTATCGTAACTTTTCATCCTACGAGTAACTAGGAAAATTCGGCTAGCTCAAACTGCTGTTTCGAATTCGAGAAAAGAACTGAAATTTTCGGATTAAGAGCATCAAAATTATAAAATTTATACTTGCAAAACTCAAAACTCGCAGAATTTTAAATTGTAAAATTTCCAAATTAAAAACTCTTTACTTTAAAATATTCAAGTTTTACATTTTTTCGAAATTACAATATTATTGATATCGGTTCAGGTCACGAACCTCCCCCCCCCCCCCCCCCCCCCCCCCCCCCCCTACTAAGATAAGGTTAAGACTCTTCCCTACTACTTTCCTATGATCTAAGAGACGCGCACCTTAGGCACGCTTAAACTGACAAGAGCAGCAAACAATGACAATGTCTCCGCGTAGCGGGCAGATTTTCTTGGGAATTTTTAACGATAATTTATTGTAAAATAAAACGAAACTTTTTTATATAGATTCATGAAAATTATAAAAATGTTATAGATAAGTTTGCAACGATATCAGGAAAATGTTCCATTTGAGTAGAAAAAGATGATATATTTACCTCAGATGTTTGATTGGTGGTAGTCCATAAGGTATTCCAAGGAATGTCGAATATTTTATCCCGCTTCGGGATACCTGAATTGTGCCGTTTAATATACCTTGGGAAGTTTTCACTAAAGGTTCTGCATTGACCAAAAGAATAGCGAACAGAAGGTGGAGCATGGTTAAGTGAAACTGAGAGTTAATTATCTCAAGCATCGTGTTTTCCCCTGTCACCCGAAACTCGTTATTTTTCAGTTTATATACTTTAATATGAAATCTGTTATCTCACACGTGTAACAGAAATTATTGCAATGTATGGGATTAAAGTTTTGCACGAGTAAATGAAATTTTAACACGGATGTGTAGAATAGAAAAAAAAAGTATTTAAACGTTCTGAAAAGACTGGTTACAAGTCATGTGCCACGCAAAGAAGTTTGCATACAAAAAAGTGAGAGAAAAGTAGCGATGTGTGGAGAGGCAAGGAAGTGGCAGGTTGTAGATTATTCGTTAAAGCTTGCAGAATAACTACTTTAAACTCTTAAATATATTATGCACTTTAAAAGATACTTAGAAATACAGTCAAACCAAGAAAAACACAATCTAACGCAAACAAATAAAATGAGATAATAGGGGGTATCCATAAATCACATGACTCTGAAATGGGGGTAGAGTCATTAAAAATATCTCGGTCAAGCAATTAGGAGGGGCGGGTATTTTGTGTAGCGATCATTTGGGGTTGGGGAGGGGTGATCGAAAATTAGCCGAAAATCGATCTTTTCTTTTAAATACTTCAGTTTTTGAAGTTTGTTTTCTAAAGCGAATTCCACTTCTAAACCTGTTTCGGATCTTTTGATTATTTTTGCGTTTTGCCAATTTTTTCACAATTGGTGATGTTTTTAAAACAATAATATAAATAGGAATATCATTAAAATTTTTTAGAATATTTTAATTAAAGTTAAATGCGTCTTAATACTAAAGATTCCTTGTTCCGCGATAGAATGAACATTTTAAACATTTAGTAGTCAGTAGGATATTGGCAGCAGCTCAGAAGGCAATTTTATTATACACCTGTCGCATTGAAAGAAACTTTCTTAATCATCAGAAAGCAAGCCACTGAAAACCTGTGGATTTGCAGATGGTACCTCTAAGAAAGCATCCAGAAGTGACTGTGATCATCTCCAATGCTCGCGGCCGCTTATAATTGTATGCCTACAATATCAACGCAGGAGGTGTCACGCATCGTTTTGGATTAACTTATAACATCATAATCTCATCAGTGACTTGACTCATTTCGTGGCTATAACGTATAACCGGGTTTACCCGCGTAAAAGTTATGAACAATAATATATAATAATAATGTTATTGATGCACATTTTTACGAAAGTAATAGTTATGAAACTTAAAAACTGCTTTATACAGTCTGTCAAGTTAAAGCGTGGGTGGCTTTACTCGCAGTCGGTAAGGTGTATCGACATGATTTTGGTGTCAAAATATTAAGAAGAGCTCCCTCTTTCATACTTTTTGATTTAACATTCAGTTTGCTTTCAATTCTCATCTTGTTACCACGTTACAAAAAATGAGTTCCGTAAACGCTTCGCGCTTCGAGGCTGTGTTCCTTTGTTTCCACCCAAAAGGTCCCAAATTGTCTCACGATCAAGCTGCAAAGTACATGGGAAAATCATTGTCGTTCGTCAGCAAGTGGGTAAAGCGGTATAAAGAGACCAAAAATGTTGATGACTTCCCAAATCGGGGTTCGACAGGAAAAGTGTCCGACAAATTGGAAAA
>NC_046657.1:168076299-168094328 GCF_010883055.1 Belonocnema kinseyi
GGGAGCTCTTCTTAATATTTTGACACCAAAATCATGTCGATACACCTTACCGACTGCGAGTAAAGCCACCCACGCTTTAACTTGACAGACTGTAATTTCAATATTTAGCACAAAGCTATTAAAATTATAGTAATTAAATTACCGCCATGTTTTATGGAATAATACGGTTCTTCACTAAAGTTTGATTAATTTGATGTAGATATTTTACATTTTTAATTTATTCAAGGATATGTCCCGAGAGTTTTGAAATGGAAAGAAATTCATTCAATTTTGTTTTTAAAAAAGCCAGAAAATACTTTAATCAGAATAAAAAAACTATAATGATTCATGAAGTATTCTATCCGTCTACTTAATTACCGCAATTTTGCTGATTTTGTTCAATTTATTCGCTTTAGAAAAGGCTCAAAAATATTACAAAATATCTTTAATACATATAATTAAAATAATTATACATTTATTCCTTGCAACAAACTTAACGAAACAAAATTCAACAGAGTGGTTTTATGTCAGAGAAAATTTTGTTTTTAACTAAAACTGCTACTTATGATAATTTATGTAATTATATTGATGCGGAAATATGAGGGAAATATAGGGGATTTTATTTTTGAAATGGGAATTCTTATCGTTCATATATGGATCAGTATGAAAACTTTATTTTATTAGAGCGCCGTATTTTACTTAATTTCATACTCAAAAATTATAAGGTGCCTTGGAAATTTTAAGACCATTCATAGACGAGAAAAAAGTTTCTTACCAACAGGCAGCTAAATAAATGTTATGTTTTGTGCGTTATCAAAATTCGTTCAAGAAAATGATTATTTTCATGATTCTTGGTGTTCCTAATTTTTTATTGTTTTGGGAGACGACAGAAAACTTTTTTAGAACTTATTTTTATATACTACACCATTGAAGACGCCTCACCTCACCTTAGAAATTACAAGACGGTTTTCTCAAACATTTCGAATATTTTGCTGATAAAAATTCACTACAGAGAAGTATCATATGCCTAGAGAATAAAAAATGAAAACACAGACAATTTTTTTAATACTTCAATAATCTGTATGTGTGTATGTTTGATGAAAAAAAGTTATATTTATTCATCTGAGTTTAAGCAGATATGTTGTACTTTTAAGGGTTATATACTTATCAAAATATCTTAGATAAAATAACAAGTGCAAGGTATAAGAAAACAAAAGAAAACATGTTTTGCACATATCCATTTTTATAGGCTTTTGAATATTTTATTTTATAGCTATAACTTTCTTAATACCTCGAAACTTCATGCTAATAAAACTCTAGAAACAAAGAAAGAAGTTGAGAAAATGAAAATAGAAAACTGAGTTTTTTGTTTCTTAATTGAATTATAATAGGTTAGCTAACTTTGAACAATATTTTGAACATCCATATACTACGTTTGTAAGTTTTTCGGCATCGCTTGAAAAAATATTTTCAACAACATAGATCGTTTCACTCACAAGAACTCACAGAAGTAAACTTATTAGCATTAGGCATGGTAAGCACAACGGTAGCCAATTTTTTATATTACCGTCATTTTAGGTTTTTTTACATTATTTTTTCTAGCTGGTTTTATAAAGTCTTTTAAATATCTCAGAACTTTGACTTTTAAAATACTCGAATAGAAGAATCGATAAACAGCAGAATTAAAAAATGCTTAATCTGCAGTTATCTATTTTTTAAACTCCTTACGTTTTTTATGTCGTTTTTTGTCGTTAGGAATTTCTTAGGTATTTGAAATAATTTTCAAAGCTAGACGAAGAGAAATTTCAAGAGATTAACTCACCGAACTCCTCCTTGATCTTATTTTAGCTATGGCGCAAAAATTAAGATCTCGAAACCCTTGCTTTTGAATCAACGACCATTGATTTAAAAGCAAAGATAACGGGATCTTAGTTCTTGCGCCAAAGTCAGAATAAGATCAAGGCAGTAGAACAGAGGTGTTAGGGTATAAAATCCAACCTTATATACTCGGTTGCGCCTATTTGAAAAGAGAGATCATGTTTAATCCGCCACCAGCAGAACACGCTTCAAATTTTACGTGACCCTAAAAAAAAACGCTATGCATGGGCAAAAGGGGCAAAAGTTTGATCTATCTCTCTTACTTCTTCGTTGTTTTCCTAACGTAAGACATGTCAAACCTAACCCATTAAAAAGTGTTTGAGAACTGACATGTAATTCGTGTTCTTTATTTTCGACCTGGTGATTATCACTGATAAGTAAACTGTAATTTAAAGCTTGTAACATAATAATAGTAGAAAAATGGGCATATAACCCACTTAAGTAACCCAGACTATGTACTAAACAGAACAATTTTCGATGCTGACAATTCATCTGACGATTGAAGCGACCACTTACCATATATACTCGAAAGAAAGATTATCTCATACGGCTTTAAATTAATAAAAACACTGCACTAGCGGGGGTCCACACTAGTCCACAAACAAATACATTTCGCGCTATAAAGTGACCTTGATCAAGGCCAGCAATGCACAAGCTTTAACGCGTGTGTTTACCAATTCGAGACACGGCGTTGAAAGCGACTACTTTTCAATTTATTCAAGAGAACAAAAGATAACAGAAACTAGCGAAAAAAGCCCTAGAAACTGACGTCGCCTGCGGTTCGTTTCTTTAATTTCCATTAGTTTCCTTAAATTTCCTTGGTCCAAGTATTGTAATTTTATGAGAGCTTTCGAGGCTATCTTCCCTGTCGGAGTTCAGAGTAACGAACGACGTTCAGAGTGGCGTCGCCGTTCATCGTCTCAAGTAAGAGGCGGAAAGCCACTTGTCTCAGAAGGTTGCAACTAAAGAGTGATAGAATAAGAGGAACCTCAAGGAAGTGAGGCAGTTGCTAGTTAGTTTCCGCCCAGCGTGGTGGCGCACCGTCGATATCCGTCGATACTGTTCACAGGGGATGCTCTGACTTCTCTCAACGCGCAGATTCTCTGCGAACAAATGATCCTGTGTATTCCAGCACTTTTATGCGAGCGGGAATCTCATCCACTGCGCATGTGCGGGCAAAGCGCCTCTTCTTGGTCCATTGCTCCATATCTAGTATGATGTAGAATCTGACAGTTCGCTTGTTGTAGATGATGGGATACCCGTTTTAAATGCAACCTCAGGACATGGAGCAAGGTTTTACATTTAAATTTTGGATTCACTACTCTGGACTCGTTTCCCTAGAAATTTTTTGAAAGCTGTGTATTATTTTTTAATGTTTCTGTGCGAGGTCTATAATAACCCATAGCAACTCCCCCATCACAAGATTTGAACCACCGGAGCGGGTATCAGTCAGCGACCTTCACTTCTGTGCCTCATTCAATAATTTAAAAAAACATTTACATATTGAAACTGGTTAATTGCCAACCTCGGTTTCCACACACCATCATATACCGGTGTGTCAATTAATTGTTATGAGTACCGATCGGACTAGTGTGATTTTTCCCACCCGAAAGCAATGCGATTACCCTCGTCTAAGTGTGGGTCATTATCATTATTCCCAGTCCCCAGTCAAATTTAAGGTCCGAGTCCTTCCGAACATCTTTCCGCCAATCTTTCTTCTGGCGATGCCAGTTTCTAGATTTTTGGTGAGATTACATCTATGCAACAAAAGGGTTACTGAACTTTGCAGCCAATTTTGCCGCCATGTGAGTTCCTTTATTCGACCACACTTGATTAGGCTTCTTGGCCTTATCACCAACCTTAAATTGATGGTCTCGATAAAGCTGATCGCAATATTTCGCCTGCTTCACAAAAGACTGATCTTGTAACTCAGTCGTTAGCTCCCTCAGGTGCTCTAATCGTGCAATCCGAGTTGTCCAGACCTGAAGGTCGGGTAGCGGCAACTCGGCCTCCCCATCCCTTAAACAGCGAATAGTTTTTTGCTGACGGGGCTCCTATCCTATATTGTGAAACCCTGGGGTCCCTCGATTAATAATATGTAGAACCGATGTTGAAGGCGAATCGGAACTCTTTTAAGTTGTAAACGAGCGTTAAATTCCGAACTCCACCGTGAGGTGCGTTTACCGCATTAATGTTTAAATTCGGTGCCACTGTCTGAATGTCATGCCTTGGGTTTTCCCCACCTGGTGACTAATAATTCTAAGAAAACCGCATTAATGCTTTCCGCATTGGCCTTTTTCAAAGGTGCCAACTCGAACCATTTAGAGAATGAGTCCTGGAATACTAGCAGGTATTCATAAACCTTTTTACTACGAGGGAATGAACCCATGACATTGGTTGCCACGATAGTCCTTAAACATTCCAGGCCAATAATAACAATTTGTGGCAATATAGTAGGTCTTATCCCGACCTAAATGTCCATCTTCAGTCGTGGAATGCACCTCATGCGTCAAGTCTGACTGGAGGTTCTTCTAAGTCACCAGTTTCCAAGCATCGTAGCCGTCAATGATGTCTTCCAATAATGGATTATTGCGATATTTTAGGAGCTATCCGTTTATCACTTTCCAACCCTGGCACTCTCCTGGTGAGTTGAACACAGCCTCACGCTTTCTGCCGTACCACTCATCCTCGACAGGCATCATGGCCGCGATATGGTCGATTCCACCATCTTCAAGCATACGGGACATTGCATCCAATTTACCGGTCGGATTTTTGAGGTTGTAAACTCATTATTGGAGACTGCTGCGATCGGTAACCACTGAAGAGTGATACCCCTGGAGATAGTACTTAAACTTTTTGGTGGCCCATACTACGGCTAGGCACTCTTTCTCGGGCGTCGAATAGTCACGCTCCGCCTTAGACATTACATGCCTCGCATATGCGATCACACGCGCTTACTTGTCTTGAGCTTGGGTGATAACCACCCCAAAACCAAAGTCACTAGCGTCCGTTTGAACGTAGAATGGTAGGTTGAAGTCGACGTACGCTAATACAGGCGCTGATATCAAAGCCGTTTTCCGAGTCTGAAATACCCCTTCCTGTACACCCCCCCTCCCTCAAAGAAATTGTTTGACAGAATTCGCACTTGTCTGGGCTGTGTCTCAGACTTGCTTCATTCAAGCGCGTAATGGGCTGCTTCAACTTTTACAAGTGCTCGTCAAAGGTTTCAGCTACCACGATTACGTCGTTTAGATAGGAAAACACGTGGGGTCTCATATCCAGGGTGATGACCTTGTCCATCCACCGTTGAAAGGTTGCTGGAGCGCAGGTGAGACCAAACGGCATGGGTTTAAATTGATACAGCCCTTTTCCTGGGATAGTAAAAGCCGCGATAAACAGAATCGGATACGCATCTTTCTTCTACAACTCATTAACCTATCGAAAATTAGTACACATACGATAATTACTGTCGAGCTTACAGGCCATTACCATCGGGCTGTACCACTTGCTATTTGAGGGTTCAATTAAATCCTGCTCAATTGACAGGTTCACTTCTTGCATTGTTCCAGGCTGTCCTTCAAAGTCAAGCGAAAAATCGCATATATTCCCAAAGAACACTTTCATTGGAAATCAATGGCTTAAAGTGATTAATATCCTAGTGCTCAATGAACTCTCGTATGAAGAGGTTTTGTCGAAAAAATACACTGTATGACAGCGGCACTTTGACAAATCAGCGTACATGGGACAATAAATCAAACGCAGATTGAAATCCGAAGCCATTCCTACCCGTCATTTGAATGGAATCGTTGCTGTTTGACAAGATCACGGATCAAGCAATACAGCCAACGTAGAATCCCAAAGAAATGACGAAATGGAAGAGGCAGTTGGCTGTGTAGTAAACATCAAGTCCCAAAATGATGACGAAATTGAAGAAACAGCGTGCTTCATTGAGGACCATGAAATGGAATATTCCAGTTAGAGTCTTCATAATTCAGTTAATGTTAATGAAGTTAATGAAGAATCTAAATTTTTCCAGCGGATTGTGAAGCTCAGCGCCACAGCGAGAAACTACTGTCGATGCCGTAACAGCTAAGTCGTGACGCTCTAAAAACGAAAGGGTTGCTAAAAATGCATCCAGAAAAGTAAAAGGTAAACGTATTTTCTTAGGCAAAATGCGCAAGGTCCCATTAAATCGAGAAGCCAAGAAAGTTCACGTAATTGCGAAGACAATGAGGAAACGTTCCTACCAAAATTCCGGGAAGCCTCAAAGTTGCGGTAACGAGGACAGTAATTTAAATGAGGAAGTATATGAAATTTCACAGATAGTTACTTCCTCCTGTCCAAATCATTGTAACGATAACGGCACATGTAGGGTACGAAAATTGTAGAATAAAGTACAGTTTACCGGACATTGAAATTGTATATAGAGAAATTTAATTTTTAATAGATTATTTATTTAGGTTTTCCGTTTATTTGTGACGAGGATTTTAATATCCTTCAATTATTTATGATTTTTAAATTATTGCACTTCATTACCTTTTCATTGCGTTTGAACTGTGTAAACATTATTGTGAACTCTGTACATATTTCATTTAATTGATTTAATTTACTTGATTATAATATGCCTTAGTTATTTATAATTTTTAAATTATTGCATTTAATAAGCTTTTTAAAACTTTAATTTGATTGTAATATCCTTCAATTATTCACAAGCTTAAAATTATTGCAATCAATTGGCTTTTTTAACATTTAATTTAATTGTAATTTCCATCAATTTTCTATAATTTTGAAATTATTTTACTTACTTAGTTTTTTAACGTCTAAATTATATACAAATTATTGAAGGTCTGTACATATTTAATTAAAATGATTTAATTTAATTAATTGTAATATCCATAAATTATTTATAATTTTTAAATTATTGTACTCAATTAGCTTTATTGAACTAATTAAATTCTTTGTAATATCCCTCAAATATTTGTAAGCTCAAAATGATTGCAATTAATTAGCTTTATATTAAAATTTAATTTGATTGTAACATCTATCAATTTTTTATTATTTTCAAATTATTGTACTTAATTAGCATTTTAACGTTTGAATTGTATACAAATTATTGTAAGGTCTGTACATGTTTAAGTGAATTGATTTAATTTAATTGATTGCAATATCCGTCAATTGTTTATAACACAGGACCACAAAAAAATGAGTGAAGGTTCCTTGAACCAGACCAAGTGGATTATATGTTTTTTGGGTCGCTAAAACCGAATATGAAACCTGTTTTGCCCCATCACGTCAGCGTTTTTTTCTAATCTCAAAAAACATCTTGAAACTACAAAATCGAACAATATCAACCCTGAGCCATATAACCCTATACCTTCATAGCTCAATAACCTTGAGGTCGATAATCCAAAACCCTAAAAGCTATAACCTCAAAATTTATAAGCACAATACTCGTAAATCCCAAATCCCAATAAATTACAAAGTAAAACTACAACAACAAAAAAAAGCTTAAACGAAAATTTCAAACCTCATTCCCGGATAGTTTTAACTTTATAATAACTACATACATCCATCACTTCATAACCTCAAAAGCTAAAAGCTACATTACTCTGAAATCCTATAACCATATAATTCCAACAGCATATAACCACAGTAATCCAAAATCTCATAACCCTATACATCCAAAACCCCCTAACCCCACAACTCTTAAGTGCGACAAAAAATACTTTGAGGCTTATTGAGTATTCGAATTTTATTTTTGGAGACCTAAATTTTATGTGAAATAAGATAAAATATTTTGAGTTATGGCTTGTAGGGTTATATGTAATTGATCTCAAGGTCATTGAGCTTTGAAGTAATAGCGTTATATGGTTTAAAGGTTGATATTGTTGGGTTTTATAATTTCAAGATGTTTTTTGATGTTAGAAAAAAAACTCTGACGTGATGGGGCAAAACAGGTTTCAGATTCGGCTTCAGCGACCCAAAAAAACATATAATCCGCTTGGTTCTGATTTAAGGAACCCTTCTCTTATTTTTTTGTGGTCCTGCCTAATTTTTAAATTATTGCATTAAGTTAGTTTTTTAAGTTTATTTTGATAGTAATATCCTAAAATTGTACATGATTTTACAATTATTTTACTTAATAAGCTTTTTTAACGTTTGAATTGTAAACAAATCATTGTAAGCTCTGTGCATTTTTATTGCAGAGCTAAAGAACGTTTGAGGTATATGAAACGAATACAGCCTGCGAATATCGGGAAGTTTTCAAGCAGCGAAAAAGATTTTATAAATATGCAATTTGATAATGCAGGAAAGAAAGCACAAGGTGGTAGTTTTGCCATCAGCCAGGAAGTTTTGTGCATAGCAATTTACAAAATATCTAAAAAAGCCTGCAATGTTTTGAGAACACTAATAACAGTACCTTCACCGAGAACTCTGCGGTGATCTCTTCAGAAATTTAATCTATATACTGTAATTAACGGAAAAATTATGGGGCACTTAGGAGAAAATGTAAGCAATATAAAATACGCGAGTGTCAGAAGAAGCAAATTTGCTGATCATGCTTTATTATTTTTAATCCGCACTTTGAAGGCTGGCACGAAGAAAGCGATCTCATTATTATGTTAATTCTAGAACAATGTGGGAGAAGCTTAGTACGGTAAATAAGGAGATATTTGGATTCTACGTTAAAGTACCCTATAGAAGGTCACGGAAGAATCGCAATAGTTTTTTAAGCAAAGGTAAAAAGTTTAAAAAAATATAAGACGTATAACGCCTGTTGACAGCTACACTTTAAACGCATCATCTGTAAGTAACAGTCAACAGGCTTTATACGTCTTATATTTTTTTAAACTTTTTACCTTTGCTTAAAAAACTATTACGATTATTTCGTGACCTTCTATAAGGAGTTTTAACGTATAATCCGAATTTCAACTATTTAAAAGTTCATTTTGCTGCTTTTTCGAGTTCTTTAAAAAGTAACCGAATATAGAGGCTCTGATTCCGACTAATATTACGTTACAAATACAAACAATTATTGTTTTATTAAATGTATTTACTACATATCAGATTTTACTTTGCAGGACATCCAGTTGAAATGGAGATCGAAGGCGATAAGCTTGTAGCTATTTTCGATCCAGTGCACCTCAACATAAGTATTAGGAATAAGTTATTACAGAAGAACCTGGAGATGGATTATAAGCCACAACCCAAAAAAATCAAAACTGCAAGCACTTCGACCGTCAAGCTAAATAAATTCCTGCCAAAATCAACCAAGGAATATGTCTGGGTTAATAAGATAAAAAAAGATGAAAACCTCCTGCTGTAATCAGATTCTAAGCTAGTCCATGGAAAATTTTATACTATATTTTCTTCTGCTGAAAGGTAATGTGTATTTTGTAAAATTCCAATGTCATTCTTTGAAGACATTTTATAACAGCATGTAACATATTTAATTGTTTTAGGTCCAATCAGCAAGCCAGATAGTCCACTCGAAATGGCTCCAGAGGCCAAGCATACTGCGGACATCTGCTTTGATTTTGGTCTTCTTCTCGTGAAATGCTGAAAAGAGTGAAATTTCTAGACAAAACGACAGGCCTACCTCTTCCAAACCAACGTTGCTTGAACAGCTGGCCAGACATTTTGGATAATTTGAGGAAGGTGTGGGAAAAGGTGAAGGAATTAGTATTTTTTTTTAATTAGGCCTGATGAACCAAGAAGTTCTGGAAATTTTCTTTGGTGTCCTTAGGAGTCATAGTCATCGTTTTGTGAAACTCAAGGGCATTCAATTAGACGGCATCTTCAAGACTTTATTAATCCAGAATTTAATGTCACCTGACTCCATCGGATCCAATTGCATCAAAGATACTTCAAGCTCTCTGTTTACTCTGCAAGCCTTACTCGAGGGAGACTTTGATTCCGACGAAGTGGAGCGTGCAAAGAACTCCTATCCCTTGGACGAAGCAGAGCATTCAGTCCAATCGACTATTAAAACAAGTCGGTTAAGCTTTCGAACTAATCGGCGAAATGCCGCATCCTTTACCAGGTACTTGTTGTCGCATTTGGTTTTATGCAGGAAACTAATGCTATGTTTAAAAAGTTGCCCCAGATGTGTTTTCGGCGAAATGTTAGTGCGACTTTAGTGGCCTTCGTTAAAGTACGGCTAGACTTTGAGTGGTTGACTTGTAAGGAGCATAGACGTTTCTTTCAAACGAAATTTCTATGGCTGATATTCAGGTACTGTCTAAAGCAATGGTGCATCCATCTGAACAAGATCCTGACTTGAAACATTGTGCTGCATTGAGGCAGTATAATGGAAGAGAGAAAGCATGAAAGAATTTCCTCACAAACCACGCACCAATCCAAAGCAAGATCCAGCAGTAAATTGTCTGAAATTTGTAATAATTATAAGAAATAGTCAGATTTGTGAGATTAAAATCTTATAATCTGCTTATTTTTCAGAAAAGATAGTGCAGGTTAAAATGGAACGCTTTAGCAATTGCGGACGACTGCGTCTTTATTTTCCAGGGAATAGAAAGGTTGAATTTGGTTTCAAAGCTTTTGTCCAAAAGTTTCTGGTTTTAAATCTTCGATAAGAAGTTAATAATTTTATCATATCTATTATTAAATCGGAATCGCTTTATTATTGTTACTTATATATTACTTATAATATATACATGTATCTTATTATTATTGTTACTTATTCTGTAAGCAAAGATTATTTTATGTAATTTAAAATAAAAATTTTAAACAACTGTGCTTTGTCACGACTTAAATCAAAGGCCAACTTTCTTCGCCCAAAATATGCCTTAAAGATCATTACCTGATGGACCTATAATGGAGCTACAAATTCATAATACATCATTTTTAATAGGATGCGTAGTTTTTGTTTGAATTGTAAAAAAGAACATTACAAATAAAAAAAAAGATTTTTTGAAAAACACGAGGTGAAAACAAAAATTAATAGAGAAAAAATATTTAACCAAAAATGATCTTCAATTTAGTTACTAATAATTTTTTGAGAGTACGTCTAAATTCTCTTTCAACCGCAAGAAATAAGACTATTGATAACAAAATTTAATTTTTGGAAAATCGACCAATACATGAAAAAAATTAAAAGATTATATTTGTTCAACCAAAAAAGAAATCTACAAATTGGTTATAAGCTCTTGCTAAAAAACATATGAAGAGTAAAAAAAAGTAACTTTGGAAATTCGACCAAAGCTACAATAACATTTTATTTAACAAAATTTTTAGACCAATTTATATCTATAAATTTTCTTCGAACTTCTTTACGCTACGATGCTTATTTTTGGTTTCAATCGTAAAAAATAACATTAAAAGTAAAAAAAGTTAATTTGATGAGAATACGTCACAAGTAGCAATAAATTGTTTGATACAATTTTTGTACGGAAATGATATGAATACCTTCTTCAAAAAACTGAGAATAAAAATTTGTGCAAAATAAGGATTAAATATGAAAGTAATCATGATAAATAAAATTTCTTTACTTTTTTGCAATATCTAAATAAGCAACACTAGACCAAGGTACAGAAATAACTATAGTACATTTAACATAATAGTGTTAAACCTAATGTACCAAAGTTCTCATTTTGGACAAAATCGAGTACGAATCACGAGATACGTGATGAGAATGTGTTCGTTAAATCCGATGGAACTTTAACAAAAAAGAATTCGCAATCACCAAATTAAAGTTGATAATCATTTAACCTATAATTTTAAAAGGTCTCTGTACAATTATTGGCGAAATACAAAAAAAGAGCGCGTATCGTGAGATAAAAACATAATCATTCACCCCGGGTGCGCTCAAAGTTGAGAGCCGCGCGCCCAGCGTGCAATGAGAATGTGCCCGCGCATTATTAAATTTTCAAAAAATAAATTAATTTGTAAACGCTGGTTGTTTGAATATTTTTGAAGCCTAAAACTTCTAAATTCACTGAACAATTTTTTTACCATTTAATCTGTAAGTTTACGATAATTGTCATATTTTTGTTAAAAACATGAACGTAATAAAATATTTTATAAAATCAAATTAAGCGCTATCTACTTATCAAAAATTTCAATATAAGTAATGCTACAGAATACAAATTTAGACATTTTCTGACTCCTTGAATTTTCCATGAAAAATTCTTTATTTTCCCCTTCCGGCCTACATTTTTCTTTTATGTTATGTATAAAAGCAACCTCACACCTAAGAGATGAATAATTTTCATTTTAAAACAGAATGAATCAAGGAAATAGTTGAGCTTTCAAATAAAAAAGTCTTGAACCAAGACTATAGTAAATATTAGTGACAGTATTTATGTATAACCAAGAAGAAGGAAATTTTCAACCAAAGTCATGAATATGCGATAAAAAATATAAAAAATGGCCGAATTAACCTAAAAAATACAAATATCCAACAACTAGTTTGAACCTTGGTCATAACAGGCTCATTTTCAATGCAAAATATAAATTTTCAACAAAAACGATCACTTTTTGAGCGAAAATGAATTAGGAAAAATTTTCAGTCCAACTATTATTTTGTGACAAAAAAAAGAAGGTACCATAAAAAGTTATTATAAGTTTCTTTTATATTGAAAATAAATTTACCTGGTTAAAAAATAAACTCTTCCGTTGAATTTTTTTAGTGAAGATTCATCATTTCATTTAAAAATTTCGTTAAACATTTTTTTCCTTTTATTGAAAATTCTTTTAAGTATTTGAAAAAATTCTTTTGAAACCAGGACATAACTTCATTTTTAAATATCTGAATTCTCCTAAAACATGAAATTCTTTTCATCCATGTATTTCCAAATTCATCAACTTCGGTCGGCGGGTGGACTATTACGGGATAAGATGGGCACTTTTTTTTAGTTCTGCAGAATTCTGTATAGATCTTTTAATTCACTTAAAGTCATTTGAATTCTTTTAAAGATTTTTTAATTTTCTTAAAATATTAAGAATATATGTTGAATTGTTTTAAATTTCTTCAACTGAATTCTGCATAATTCTTTTGATTTCTTAGAATTCACTGTTAACCTTTTGAATTCTTGAAAAAAGTGTTTTTTCATTATTTTAAATACTCCAAGCCTTTTTCATTGCTTTACATTCTCCGTATTTTTTGAAATTCTTCGAATTCTAATGAATACTATCAACTTTCTACGATTTTTTGAATTTTTAAATATATCATTTTTGATGAAATTTCGGCCATGCTTTTACCAACCATATATGATACAAACTATTCCATCAAATGTAAATTAAAAATAATTTCTTTTATAAACAGATTGAGGGAGATTGGAAATATTCATCATTTTAAAAGATGTTCAGTAACTTATCTCCACACCAGTGAAAAATTAGTGACAGTTCAATTGTTAATAATAATTGATGGAAACTAGTTTATTAAATTTAATTTTTAAATATTTTATTCGGTATCATAAAAAAGATTTTAATTAAACACTTTAAAATAGATTTTAATATAAAATATAATTGAACAGCCGCAGGATTTCGCCGGGAGCGGGTGCTAATCTAGAAAATTGCACCCGCTCCCAGCGAAATCGTGGTAAAATTTCAGCCACAACCACGTCTCACGACCGTGAGATAGGTGGTTACAGTCTGTAAAGGAATCAATACGACGATCCAGCAAAAGCCTCCTGCACCCTAAGAACACGGAGCGACCCAAGCACTACCGCCTTCTGCATTTTCCTCGCAAGTGTTTTAGCATACTGTTGACATGCAGGGATGCTTTTTAGGCCATTAGAAATTGAAATCTTGGCACCTCCAAGAGCGCCGATGATAAGGATGATTAGTTTAACAGAATATTCCGGGTACAATCGTTGCAACTCCCTTATAAGGTCTCGATTCCTCTATTTCTTTTCATTCTCCTTGGTTATGATATTTTTGTCAGCTGGTGCCGAAAATTCGATAACAAACATGGTTCGCTTCTCGAAGTCAAGAAGAACCATGTCAGGCCTCGAATGAGCAACAGAAACAATTGTCGAGAATATAAAGTTCCAGTATATGCGGCACTTCCCATTCTCGACAATTGACTCAATTTCCCTAGGAGCATTTAAAAGGGCGATATTAAGGTTAATGCCTTAAGAGTGACAGAGATGGTTATAAAGCACTCTTGGCTCAAAATGTGGGGACGGTATGTTAAGGTGGAAATGACACCGTCTTGGCATACAAAAATGAAACCCTCCGTACCAGACTTCAATCCGGGCGATTTAAGGAAAGCAAACGTTAGCTCACAAGACATTGACTGATCCTTCACATTTCTGTGGAAGATACCGCGCATGTTCTTATCGAGAAGCTGTTCACGAAAGTTTTTCTCTTGTGCTTTCTTAATCCGGACTTTCAGGAGTGACTAATCGAGATAGATAAGATTTGATGCATTTTGCTCACCCTTGTTCTAGCTGTGGTAGGGTAGGCGTTTCGCTTACATAGCCCCTTTTTCGGAGTAGTTCAGCATGGTTTCGCAGACGTTGCTGCGAAAAGTGCGATAACTCCGGGTGTATCTCGCAGCCGTGCCATGTAACCCCGTTCAGGGGCCACACTCGCATCGTACCACTCTAGCAAGTCGTGATTCAGTCGCTCCGTCCACCCAAAGGTCGCGAGATCCCGCCGTTCCATATATATGTATTTACTGAATCAAAAGCTGTTTCAAAATTCACTAACAATACGATTTGTTTCCGTCTCTTTTTCCCTAGGCTTCTGTTAAACTAGTTATTCTTTACGTAAATAATGTCTATCGTTCCCATCTCTTTTTCTTACAATTTCTCTATATATTCTGTAGCCCACTGACATGAGAGTGATCTCTCTATACTTATCTACCTTCTTGCCCTCTTATTTCTTGACAAGCGTTACCAACAGCCCTGTCATCCACTCTTTTGGCCACCCTTCTCAATTCCAGACCTCACTGCAGATCTACCACATCCCTTCATTGACCCCTTCTCTTCCATACATCAACGCTTCGTTTTCCATACCATCTTCTCATATAGCCCCTTTGATCTCAGTTTGCTCTCCTCCTAACACACCTTTGATATAATCTATCTACTAACCCAAGTATATTTCTTCATGTACGCCCTTCCTTTTTTTTCATTACCTATTTATCACATCCCAAACCCTACCTTCTTTGTCAGCTTTTTCTACATCTTTCTTGTATTTTTCTTGGTCTCTTTACTTTTTCCTTTCTAGTACCTCTTCATGTTCTCTTTTTCTCCTATTGTACTCCCCCTTTTCTATTTACCCTATTCTCTATTTTCTTACACACTCTTTCATTCTCTCTTTAATCTCCTTGTATTTGTCCTTCCCTTTTTAGCCTATCTCATCCCTTACCTTCTCAATCGAACCTTCCTATTTTTAATTGACGTGTCTACTGACTCCTCTTTTTCATACATAATCTGCTCCTTTTCATTTTTTCTTTAAACTTTTTTTATCATTCCTCACCCTTTCTTCCGCCATTATGTAGTCTACTACTGTCTCGCCCTTAGTAAACTCCTTCCCGTCCTGTTTGTCTCCCTATGTTTGGAACTTCTTACATAGACCTCCTTTTCATCCTCCAAAGTTCCTCCACCTTGTTCACCAGTCCAGGCATTCAAGTCACCTTCTATCAAAACCGATTCTCCCTTCTGTTCACCCATGCACCTCTTATTTACACACTAACCTTCCCCTTTCCCTCTTCTTCTATATAAATAGACCACCTCTATTTTGACTTTTCCAGTTGTAATCCATCTTAACATTGTTCCACCTTTTTACCTCTAACGTCTCTGATCAATTTAATGTGTAAAACAATTGTTCGAATATTTCTGTTAAGCAGTGTATACATTCAAACATTCAAACGCATGAATTTGTAAATGGACGCTTGTACTTGCTCCTGTTTTGGGGCCTTTCGGGTATTAAAAAATAAGGTCATTTTAAACCTTTGAATATTCTTCTGCTCAAATTGTCCTCCACTTTGAGTCATGCAGAAGTGTGCTCTGCGCAAGAAATTGTGATATACTGCTTCCATCATTGGTGCGGAGATGGTGGCAACAGTAGCGTGGAGTCTTGTAATGACGTCCACCTTGTCTTTGAGTGCGGTATGGTATATATGTTATTTAATGTAGCCCCGGAAGAAAAAATGTATGGGTGTCAGGTCATGTGATCTATAAACATGTTTTGTTGAAAATTTGATGGAGAAACAGCATTTTTATATCATTTATTTTTGAACGCGAATGGAATTTAGGTGGGTGGACAAGCGGAGTATGTGATGCATTAATAATGAAAAATAATATACCTTGGAAGTCACTGAAGTGGATTTCTGTGGTTATTATTTCCTATCCATCTACAATACTGCTCCGTCAGGAAGATGATATTCTGCCTGATGAGCAGTGTAACATCTTCCTGTAACTCTCGCAATACTTATCGCAATAAAGTTGTGTAAATTTAGCCCTGCAGTTTCAAACACCTTTAAAAGAAATACAGTTTGAAATATGTACATAATTATGGGAAGAAAATGCTAAAATGCGCTGGAAGAAAATCTGTTAGTTAGTATCCAAAAAAAGTAAAAAGAGAAATTTACAGCATAGGACGCCGGAAATCAAATACGAACCAATAACTTTATCTCCAACCAAACCGGACCAGGAGTTAAGTTTGCAACTGCACTGGAAATCGTGGTTTCGTGTCCCCTCTTGATTCTCTAAAACGTAACAGTGCTCGTTGTGGATGTTGAGCATCCCCTTCCGAGTGAATGTCCATTTATCGGTAGACAAAATTCTCGTTAGAAATTGTGTATCTTATTCATTCATTCGTATGCTCCAGGTCCATAATTCAATTCTTCCGGCGTGGTCATCTACAAATTTCTATGCACAGTAGGTTGTTTTAATATTAATTATTTAGCTGGAATTGAAAGGGATTTTATATTATGCAAAGAATAAACAAAATGTCCCAAGAAATTAGATTTCTTTTAAATCTTTTTTCGCGTAAGCATGTCGTAGGGTTTTAGTAAACGTAGTCCAGGACAGCATCTTCATTCCGATATGCCTGCCTGTCCTATCCTGCAGGTAGCCCATGTTCCATAATTCCATGTACCGTCAAAATTTCCTTCTTCCGAAGTTTAAAAAAAGAAAGTACTTTGAGTAGTTTTTAGAGTAGAAGTAGTATTTCGAAAAAGAAATAATTCTAAATTATAATAAATTTTTACATTTTTCGTTAAGAATTTACCTTTTTTTCTTGAAAATGTTTTCAGAAGATTTAAGACATTTTTTAATAAATCCAGTTATTCAAAAGATTACAAGTGAAGCCTAAGAAATGAAGAGAATTCTATAAAATTCAAAAGACTTGAAGGAATTTATAATAATTAAACCTAAATTCCAAAGTTTTCAAGAGAATTAAAAATAGTGTTACAACATTCAAAAGATTTCGATTGAATTCAAAGACTTCTGTAGAATACAAAAAAGCGTGCATCATTACAATTAGTAAGTCAGTCCTTGTTCAGAGTTGATGAATTTCGAAATAGTGGAAAAGAATGTTACGTTTTCAGATGAAATCAGAAAATCAGAAGTAAAGTGAGTTATGTCCTAAATATTTTAAAGAATTCTTTAAAATCTTTCAAAGAATTCAGAAAGTTCAAACAGTTGTGTAGGAAGTTAAGTGATTTAAAGACGATTAGATTAGTAATATTAATGAGAACAATCATAATAAATAATTACGTAGATTAATATAAATTTTGTCTATTTGGAAATTACGTTTATAATTTACAAATATGGAGTAGCTTTAAATGTCAATAAAATTCCTATCAATAGTTTGGTTGCAAATATTTAAAAAATCCTATTGAAAATACTGAAGAAGAAGATTTAAAATGTAACATTCGAAAAACAGTCACGCAAACGAATAATCTCATTTCTCCATTCTATTAAAAAAATTAAAAGACTTTAAATTAATTTCTCTAGAATTTTAAATTTATTTATGAATGGCGCCAGAGGTACAAGATTTGGAATGCCGAAGTAGCACCCAGATTCTACCCCCGATGAACAACCCTGGGTTGCGCGAATTGAACCAATTTTTTCCAACAAAACTTACGTATTTTGTAATGGAGCATCTGAATACAAAGCAATACAAAAGTTTGTTGTAAATTTTCGCGAAGTCGCTCCCTTACCTTCCTCCCCCCCCCCACACACAAAAATTAAAATTTT
>NC_046657.1:168094428-168107699 GCF_010883055.1 Belonocnema kinseyi
GGACAAATTGGAAAATACAAAAAGCCAAAGAAAATTAATTGTGAATATTTGGTAGGTTAAACCCCTTATGGTAGCCGATCATTCATTTGTCAAATGCAGCAAGGCTAGAGGGTATGTTTAGAGTCAACCAGGACTCAGAAACAGCTATTATATGTTAGGAGAAAGATTTTATAGAAAAATAATTCAAAAATAAGAAAATCACCAGTGAAGAAGGTTTTGAAGGGAGCCTTAACAATGTCAAAAACAGTGTCATAGCTTTCTAGACGAGGTACACAGTTGAACATAATAACAATTATTCTAAAAAAAAAACAAAATCAACATTTAAATCTATTAAATAGTTTAAAAAAGAGATCAAGTTTGCTATCTGAAGATACATATGCATACGGAATAAAAAAACTTAAAAATATTAAAGGTATATTTACCAACGGACATCAAATAGCCAAACAATAATAATATCACAATACTGTGTGTGTAATTATTCCATAGATCGCCTAATTGCTATTGGAATCGTTCTACGTGTTGCAGGAGCGAAAGTTGAATCCTGGGCGTGCCATCATCCTTTTCGCAAAAGATCTTTCCTTCTAAAAGCCAAAGATATTTAATATTCTTTTGTGTCCTTAAATTCAATGCGAAAGCGTCGATCCTTCTATTAAAGGACGTCAAAGTCTCACGAATAAAAACGATACTTTTATCATTATCTGACCAGCCAAGATTAGATGTAAAGATATCAGGTACTTTCTTCCCCTGCTCGATTATCTTATCCCCCAAGAAGATGTGTTTTTTTACACCTGGCGCATTAACTGGGTTTTGTATTCTCAAGAAGCCCACTCCAAGAAACCCTAAAGTATTTTAAAAACTAGACTCCTCTGAAAAGATGTGTTTTTTCAAACCTGGTGCATTAACTAAATTTCGATTCCTCAAGGAACCAACTCCAGGAACCCTAAAGTACTTTCAGAAACCAGACTTCCAGACGAAGATGTATTTTTTGCACCTGGCACATTGAGTGGAGTTTGTGTCCTGGAAAAACCCTCTCCAGGAACCCTAAAGTATTTAAAACCAAACTTTCCTGAAGAAGTATTTTTTACAGTTGGTGCATTGACTGAGTTTTGCTTCCTTAAGGAACCCACACACCAAAAATCTTAATGTACTGTCAAACCCAAACTTCCCGGAAGAAGATGTGTTTGTTATACCTCACGTTCAATAAACTCCTTGAAAAAGTTTTAAAATTGTAGGAAATTAGTTAAAAAATTATACAGTTTTTTTAATTGCTCAAGATCATTAAAATATCTGGGAATTCTTTCAAAGTTTAATCTTTTGAAAATTCCTCCAAATCCTTGTAAATACCCTAAAATATTTTAAATCCCTTCGAAATAACTTGTCATTTTTTGAAACGCTTGAAAATTCCTGCAGGAATTTTCAAATGTATTTTTTCAAATGCCCTGAAATCATTGAAATATATTGAAACTATTTGAAAATCTTATAAAATCGCTTAAAAAGCCTTTGAAATATTTTTAAATCTTGAGAATCATCCGAAATCCCTTCTAATCTTTTTTAATGTCCTAAGATCTTATCAATCCTATAAAATCATTTCTAATCTTCCGAAATCATCCCATTAAAATCATTTAAAATCTTGAAAATTCTCTGAAGTCCCTTTAAATCATTCAAATCACCTTTCAACCTTTTTAACTAAACTAAATCTTTTAAGATCCTTATTAAGTTTAGGAAAATCTTTGCTATTCTATAATTTGGAGTTTATTCTCTGAAAATTCCTTAAAATCTTTAAAATTGTATTAATTTCCCTAATTAATTCTTGTGCTATTTCTTGTACGGCCATGAAATCTTTAGAATCCTTTAAATGTCTTTAAACGTTGAAAAGTTTCGAACATCCCTTAAAATAATTGAACTCCTTGAAAATTCTGTGAATTAGCAATTAAAATATATTTTAATGCTTATTCACCTGTAGTAATTGTTTAAAAGTAAGGCATACAGAGGGTCTCCCTGAATTATTATTCTCGTGATAAATTGCTTAAACAAATCCAAAACAAATACAGAAAATCATCCTCTATTCTCCCCTTATACATGCTATTTTTTATTTTTCCATATATTTATCTACCCAATACTTCACTCGCATGCACGCAATGTAATATTCATTCGCAGTAGTTAATGAAGGCCATTAGAATTGGAATGTCAATTACAAAATCGCGTTTTCGTTTCGCATTCGGAGATAATATCCATAATACGCACAATGCCCTTCTTCCGGAAGAACTGAATTACGATTGAAGTTTCTATCTTTTACAACCCCCTCTCCTGAGTCGCTCCCTCTTTTAACTTCTCTCCCTCTTTCCACTCCTCTCCATCATAATGCATCGCATGCACGCTCGCCAGTCTGTCGCGCATGCACCTGTCGTCATTTGTTGTCATTTGCACCATGCGCAGAGATTGGCGATGGCGTACACGCGTGCCATAAATATAGCCATTCAGCCAACGGTCACGGACTTTATACCCTCCTGATACTAAGCTTTGCTACAATCATTATAGACTCTAATGAGAAGCGCGATACTTTCTAAATCCCCTCGGATCCCGATGACTTTACATTTTGCAATCAGACACGAAGCCAGAATCACTTTTACTGATTTTTCAGCCGGCATCGCGTCCGATGTTATATCATAAACCAGGTGAGCGCGGGAGATGGCGGTCAGTGTCGTCGAATATTTTCTTCTCGTGCTTGTCATCTTCTTCCTTCAGTACCGTAAGTAAACAATTGCTTCTGCCTCATTCACGCGAGTTTTGCTTTTCCATGTTTGAATTTCCCGCGCGCGCTAAGTTTTAATTGCATTTTGATTTCGATCCCAGCGGATGGTTTAAGTGACTATTTAGTCTCATTGTCTTTCAGGGGTTAAAATCTTTCATCTCTATTACAATGTTCTCCTTAAGTTTAAAGTGAAATTCAAATTTAGAACCGGCGGGAAATTTAAATTATGAAAACTGTGAAATCATTACTTAAATTAATTTAACCCCCAGCGGCTTGAAGTTCAAGTTTTAATTCATTGTAAACGGTTCTTGAGGTTTTGTAAAACTAATAAGAATAATTGCTTCTACATATTGTACATGAGTTTAGATTGTTTACATAGTTTGCATTTATTCCAGGGAGAGATTTAATTAATAACTTAGACTAATTTTTTGTGGGTCTTGCAGTCTTCAATCTTTATTAAAATATTCGAGTTCAAAGCATATCTCAAATTTAGCGACGAAGGAAAATTCAAATTCCCAAAACTAAGAAATCACTCTGTGTCAGAATTATTCTTCACGATTTTTAGGGGAAGTTTCCGTTTTTCGAGAAGGGCCAATACAATTTTGTAACACTGTTAAAAATATAATAATTTTTTATGTGCGATGAATGGACAAATAACACTTTCATACTTATTGATGAAACTCTTCACTGAAAAAATAACTGTTTTAATGAATTTTTTTCACTTTCAATACACTGAATACTTTCTTCAGGAAACTTTTTAGCAGGTAACGGAAATTAACATTTGTTTCTCATTCTCGCGGTCACTTTCGATGCGTCGAACGTACGAGTTCGACTTCAGCACTTGGCCACTATCTCGTGTCGAGTTAAGTTGCTTTTTAATGTAGAGAGTAGGCCTTTCTCACACGCTTCTCCTTAGAAGTCTAAATTACGAAAGTAGGCGATATGTGTGACTATCCGCGTTGAAAAGACGTCATTCTTCGAGAAAGCGAAAGGCGGGGATTTTACTAACCAAGTTTCGAAACTGCAGCTTCATTATTTATGCACTTATAAAATATAAAAAATATTTTTTATTTATAGAATCCAGGGGTGTAAATAAATTCCGAAGAATATAAAGTAAAGTTCAAAATCAGTCATTAAAAAAAGTACAATTTTCAATTAGAAACGCAAAAAATTTCAAAGCAACTACTTTAACAAGTAACATTTTTAAATTCCGGTTGGCAGAGTGTGAAAATTTCCAAATTGAAGTATCAACAGTAAAGCATAAAATTGAAGCTATTAAAATAGAAAAAATGCAAAGTTTAAACTTTTAAGTAGATAAATTTACTCAATTTAATATAAAATAAATGTTAAAAATATTTTAAAAATATAACTTAAAGTTGGATATTATTATGTTTGAGTCTTATGTATTTTGGTGTAATATTTGTCATTATTGTGCATTCTTGATGTTATAACTGCAATTTTTTGCAATCCTGGCAATATTTTGAAATCTTATGTAATCATTATGTAATCTAATTGTAACCTCTGTAATAATTTATAATCACGTGTAATCTTTTGTATATTATTTAATATTCTTAATCCCTGTAATCTTTGTAATCTTTATGTAATCTCTTAATCCTGTGTGGTGAAAATTAAAAAAATTAAATATTAAAAAAAGTTGTGTTCCATTTAAATAAATGTAAAAACATATAAACACTTTGAAGAAAATCTTTAAAAACGATTATCAAATTTAATAGATCTATATTATACATTTTTTCCAAAATCTATTGTTAAATTACTTACAAATAAAATCGTAAAATCAAACTATGCGATTCAATATTGTTTTTAGAAATATTATCGCAATAATACTTTTTTTAAATTTTAATCTATCTTTCCGAGGATTTGTATATTGAATAAAAAAACATTTATTTCTTATGACTAACAAGAATATATTATTTTCAATTAACCTATTTGTATAACTCCATCTGTAATATCATGTTTAATTTAAAATTCTCTAAAATATTAAAAACTGCATAATTCAATAGCAATATAATCAACCTTTAGGCATGTTTTTTAGTCACACGTGTCCTCGATTTCGAAACCATCACCTCAAAAATAAAGAATAAAGATAAAAGCATACTAGATACTTAAATGTCAGTCGGGAAAACTAACTCGTTAAAGGTAATAGATTTCCTGAAAAAGTTACCAATCGACCCCATTTTTTTTAGAACTTCGTTACAATTTGATATTTGTGACTATAAATACAGGGTGGCAGTGTAAAAAAATGAAAGGGTGAAATGAGACCAACTTTTCCATATAAAAATTGTAATTGTTTAGTTATTCAATATTATAAGATATAGCAAGAAAAAAATGCCGTTATTAAAGTTTAATAAAATCTGGATAATTTAATAAAATAATGACGTAAACTGATTTCGCTTTTACATCCTATTTTTTATCACTTTTAAATGTTTCCATTCTGAAGCTGTACTTAAAGCCTTTATTTTAAAATTTTAAAACTTTGATTGTCGTAAAAAAAATAGTTTGCCTTGTACAATTTTTGGCTATTATACAATTCGAAGGACTTTTCAAATAGAAAATTATTTAATCTTGAATCACTTTGAGTTAGAAAGGTGTCAAATTTGAAATTATCATGTTACTTAATTTTAACATTGGAGTGTTAAATACTAAAATCACTTTCGATTTACGATAAAATTCCATTTCTTTCACTGTGAAAGTGTGGATCCAAAACAAAATTTAAATTTAGATTAAATTTCAAATATTGCTCATTCGATTTCTCAAATTACACAAATTATTCATAAAATATTTCATTAGTAATACTTCGAATTTTTAGTATACAATTTTTAAGTATGTTAATTAAAAAACGTTGAATTACCAATTCATTAATCTAAAAGTTGCGCAAATAGTAAGCCTTAAATTATATATAACAATCATTATTAATATTTATGAATGATGTATTCTTGATTAATTCGAATTAAACAACCTATATTAGATTTATATTTTGACAAAAAATGGGATGAAAG
Organism: Belonocnema kinseyi; assembly: GCF_010883055.1. Classification (NCBI taxonomy): domain Eukaryota; kingdom Metazoa; phylum Arthropoda; class Insecta; order Hymenoptera; family Cynipidae; genus Belonocnema; species Belonocnema kinseyi. The sequence continues at coordinate 168,100,198 of NC_046657.1, forward strand.
AAGCAACTGACCTTTACCTCCTTTTTCTCGGTCTTCGTAACGCTCCAGTTACCTTCACAATTGTTAAGTAATGATATCGTTGCACTCAAGCGCCAATGATAAGTAACCATTCGATAAAAGTGGAAACATAAGTGAATGCTTATGTGGTCAATCAGCCATTTACGCAGATTGAATTGCAAAAAATAAGTAGGACAGTCTTCTTTCCGCTTTTTTAACCAATTTTTTGCAATATTATTTTTTTATGTTAGCAGGTGATGTGACAGCACAAAACAAAACCGTAAAGGACCTTTTCAACAGTACTTCTTGCGCAAAACCACCGTACAAGTGCCCTCATTCACAAATTGAGTTTTATTTGTACACAAGGTAAGTCAAAACAATTTTAAATAACAATTCTCCCAAAATCACACAATTGGAATTCCAAAATATTGAAAATACATTTTTTTAATTCTCTAAAATCTCGCAATCATTGTTTTTGAAAATCTGATCGTCTTTTTATTACTTGAAGTTGTTTCATGCCTTAAATTTGAAATTTTGAAATATAAATTTAGAAATAATCCCTTTGAACAAGATAAATAATAGAAAACCTTATGCGAATTAAGAAGCATCTCTGCTTTTTAATAGCCTTGCACAATTAAGCATAATTTTTAAATTATCTAATAAATTTTTTTTTTAATCTGAAATCATACAATTTCGAGGACTAAATTTCTGAAAATCTTAGATAGTGTTAATTTTTTCACAGGAAATTAACATTTTGAAACAAAAATCATTAAGATTCTTAATTTTCAACCATTTTAGGTTATATTAACGTTTCTCACATTAAATTTGTTATTTTAAACAAACATTCTTATATTTCTAAGAAAATTCAGTATTCTAAACCAATTTATGTTCTTTTCGCTTTTTCTAAATGGTGAGTATATTTTTAACACAAAATTATTTAATTTCAAAGCATTTTTGGAAAATTGTGAACCAATTTAGGTTATGCTGATGTGTTTAACCTACCATCGGTATTTTTAAAGTAAAATGATTAGAATTATAACCAATGATTTTTGTTTAAAATAATGAAATTTACGAGCTTGAACAATTTAGGATCATGTTAGTGTTTTATCTATAAAAATTTCCAGTTAAAAAAAATCCTTAGATTTCAATAATAAAGATTCATATTTTTTCAATGATTTTAAATCACGTTAGCATTTTACACGAGTGAAACCCGAAAGATCTCTTTTTATCAAAATAAATCATCGTGAAAGCATAAAATCTATTATTAGTATTTTTCTTCTGAAATGTTATTTTTAAATTAAAAAATTTGATTTTAAAAAAGATTTACAACTTTTCCACAATTTCAGGGTATATTTGTTATTATGTTGTATTTAACCTGAAATCAATATTTAAAAAAAAATCGTTAAGATTGAACCTGATAATTTTTGTTTGAAATAATCAAATTTAAAACCTGAAACAATATTTTGGATTGATGTTTTTTTTTAGAAAAAACTGAATTTCAATCATTAAAAATTTTTAAATTGAAACTGGAAGAATATCGTAAATTTAATTTTTAACTGTTTCGAATTTAACATTAAGTTTTCTTAAATTTCGAACAGTTTGCAATTTAAACCTAGAACATTAAACGGTTAAAAAATGATGAAAATTAAATATTCCATTTTAAACTATTAAAAACTCAAGAAACATCAAATTTTGTATTGAAAACAAATGTTTGAAAATTTAATATTTACATAATATTGCCATGGCTGAAAAACTCTTCAAAATAATATTCCCGGCACTTAAAATTCTCGAATAGTAAAATTGCCGAAATATAAAGATCCAGAATTGGAAAATTTCCGAATAATAAAATTCCCGTCAGTTTATATTATAATTGAATGTCAAAATTCCCGACAGAAAATTGCCGAATTATAAAATATCCGAACTATAAAATTTCCGAATTTAAACAATATGAAAAACTAATTAATTATTAATATTATTATTTTAAATAAAATAATGAAATATCTATATCAAGGAAAGAAATAATGTTTACAATTTTTTAAATTATTGTTGGAATTGAAAATAACAAGTATTGAAAATATATATATTCCTGGCTGAAATTTTGTCTTCGAAATCCTGCATGGTATTCGTAAAAAAATAACAAAAAGCTTTCTTAAACAATCTAATTATTAATTAAAAGAAATTTTTGTTAAGATTTGAGGTAAATCAATGCTGAATGGAAACCTGCAAAGTTTTTTTGGTTCACAGCGAACGTGTTTTTAAATTTATTTTTCATAGAATTTGTATACAATTATTGATTTTTAAATGAAAACGATAGTTTTTTTAAAACTTCAAACATTTAAAGATTGATTTGATAAAGTTATTTAATTATTGTATCTTCAATATATAAATAATATTTATTAAACATAGATTTAAATTCGGATATTTTATAATTCGATCATTTTTAAATTGGGTAATATTATGAATTGTTGGGAATTACATTTTAACTCAATAAATAAATATTTCAATCAAGAAAAAAAAAGGTAGATTTTTTCGAAAATAATATGATTATAATGAAAATAATACGTCATTTGAGCGTTTTTCATATAAAATTATTATGTTTACACAAAAACGCAACGGTTTTATTGATTAATTATTGCAAAAAAATGTTATATAATTATTTTTAAGTTAAGATATCAATTTTGAGTAATTATTAAAAATTTCGTCCTCGCCTATTTCTCTTATTATTTTAGAAAATGGATATTATAAAATACTAGAAATTTTATTGTAATATTAACATTATATTTAAATGTAAAAATTGCATGGAATAAAAAAATAATAATTGCGCGCATAGCGCGTGTATATGTTCCCTAGCTGACTTAAATAATGTTATGTTTAAAACAGTCGATCTAAATATTTTATTAATGTATTGGATATTTAAATAGGAATTAAATATTAGTGATTAGATTGCATAAATTGCAAGTCTTAAAATGATTTAAAGCAAACATTCTAAATTTAAGAAAAAAAAATAATCATATTGTAATCAGCTACAAGGTAAAGAAGGGACTGAAATAATTTAATATAAGTCTGAATAAAGAGAGAAAGTCGTCTTCAGTGCGTGGCATTTATAAATAGAAATTATTCAAGATGCAATTCCTAGGGAGAGATAAGAGTTTCTTCATTTCGTTTGACCGAAAACGAAAATATAAATCGGACAACTCTAGATATATTTAGAATAACGCAACTCGATTTCAAGATCACGATCAGTTCATTGTGGACCGAAAGTGACCTCGATTTAACGCACCTTTCACTGATATCTAACAAGTAGATATATGCAAGTTCTTCTTGCATACAACCTTACCTACTTACTTGCCATCAGCCTCTAACACCAGTAGCGGTTAAAATACTGAAAACCCCCCTTTTGCAAAAAACGTTTCTGAAAATAAAGTTTTAAAAAACAAGAAAATTTAGGATTAATCTATAAAAATAAAGATAATAATTTAAAAATAAGAAAGATCATACTCAAACATTTATTATAAAAAATTATTAGGGGAGAGTGGTCCTCAGTCGGCACTGTACGTTATGCGAAACCCTCTAGTTTCTCGGAGATGGCGCGCTTGTTGGCTTAATCATTTTTTTATTTTTTTTGATAAGCTGGTAGCCATGGGCGTAATTTACGGTGGCAATTGTCACTTTAGTTTTCGCTGGAAAGCATGAGCAGTGTATAAATTTTTCGTGGAAACGGGATTCCATTTACTTCCATTCTTGTGTAGCAGCTACAGGTGTGTAAATTAGGGTGGTCCAAAATCATACCCGTTGACATTTTTTTTGGATTAGAGGGCATGCCATCCCCTAATTTTGTGAGGGTGCCGGAAAAAACATTCCCTCCAAGTTTGAGTCAAATCGGTTAATAGTAAGACGTGCCGCAAAGGCCCTGCAAATCCCACAAGATTAATATGAGGAAATTTTGAGTTTCGAAGAAATGGGATTCAGGTTTCTGCATTTAAACTTAGCTTGCGGGAGATATTAAGAATTTGTTGAGGAGTCTCTAATCAATCATTTCCATTAAATTACTTTAAATTTTAATTCCCCCCCCCCTCCTTGTGGAGCCCCAAAAATGCTCCAAAAAACTGAAATTGACATTTTTGCCCAAAATTGACAAATAAAGACTCTGTTTTTCCCTTTTTTGCCATACATTTTTTCAGGTGGAATGTTTTTAAGTATTCATCAACTAATTAGCAATTATTTGAACAATTTATTTTTGTTTAAATAATTTTGATTTGCCCTTACACATTGAAACGTACATTTTTTATGGTTGATTGGACAATTGGACATTTTTAGGAATAATGATCTTCGTTTCAAGCATTTAGTATTTGTTTAAACAATTAATTATTATTTAATTGTAACTTTTTCTTAAAAAGAGGTATAAAACTCTAATTTATAAATTTAAGTATAAATGTATCAAACAATACGATATTGGTTTAGATCATAAATTTTGCTGTTTACAATGACAGATTACCACAAACAAAATTTATTTTAAAAAATAAGAATTTTATTGCAAAATAAGGTACTAGTATCTAACTGATGTAGATATTTAATAATAAACAGCAAAGCTATCTAAATTTAAAAAAAAATAGAGTTTTGTACTTTTTTTCAACAAAAAGTTACAATTAAATAATAAGAAATTGCCTAAACAAATACTAAATGCTTGAAACAAAGATCATTATTTCTGAAAATGACCAATTGTCCAATCAAACATAAAAAATCTACCTTTTAATGAATGAGTTCGAAAAAGAAATATTTAAACAAAAATAAATTGTTTAAACCATTGTTAATTAGTTTAAAAAGACCTAAAACCATTCCACTTGACAAACAAAAATAATGTATGGCAAAAAAGGAAAAAACAGAGCAATTTTGGGCTAAAATGTCAATTTCAGTTTTTTGGGGCATGTTTGGGGCTCCACAAGGGGAGATAGGGGGCATCAAAATATAAATTAATTTAATGAAAATGATTGATTAGAGACTCCCCAACCAATGCTCAATATCTCTCACAGCCTAAATTTAAATCCAGAAACCTGAATCCTATTTTTCCGAAAACCAAAATTTTTTTCCAGCATCCTTACAAAATGGGGGGATGGCATGCTCTCTATTCGATTTTCGGTTTTTTGGACCACCCTAGTTTACATTTTTAGAAAAGTTCAATCAATTGAGTACGTTGGTTTCTGTGTTCTGTGTGATTTCACCTGATAAAGTCGATTTTTTCATTCGGATTTGTTTTGTGTGCGTAGTAGAATGAAATGAAGTGTGTAAACATTCGTAGTTGTCCTGAGTCGGCACCTTTTTTTAATTTTTTATTTGTGTGTTATTTTATTTTGTCGGGTTTCAACTCCATGTCACTCGTCTCTTGTTCTTTTTTCATTTTAGTTGTGTTTTTACTGCATGCTGCTTTTCTCTGGTAGGTGTCCGTGTATTGTGTGTGTTTTTTTATTGAATTTTCGCTGATTGTATTAAATTATAGTCATAAGACGCAATTTCAAACGCCATAAATCACCCCACACTGTTCCGTACGACATAGTATTGTACTGTGCCCACTTAGGACAAGTCAAGCGTGAAGCTGGCCGAAGATCGGGCGGTCAAGAATCGGAAGTTGAGTGGACAATAAATTCTACTTAAAATATTACAGGCACGAGACACATATTGTTACTATTTTTATCAATGATATCGATTTAAAAACCATTGCAAGAATTATTTATTCAAAAAATTATATATTTGACTAAACTTTGTTTCTTATAACTTCTTAAGTTCTTATAAAATCTTTTAAAACAATACGACTATAATGAATCGTAGTTTTATTTTCTGAGGAAGAAGTTTGTCTAAAATTTTTTTTCTTCAAATTCTTGAAAATATATTCTTTAATGGTTCAAGTTATTGAAAAAATAGATAATAACATATTTAAATTTAAAACATTGGATTCGGTCAAGTTGTAGAGAATCTTTACCCAGCGAAAATTTTTTAAAACTTTCTGCGAGTCAATAAGAAAAAAGTTCTTTTAAAAATTAACTTTTTCAGACTGAATCCATTTCAAATAAAGCAGGTTCTACACTTTAACTCGCACAATCTCCAACTTTCCTTTTGGATTCTGGTGAGTTGCACTGACCCTTTTTACAATTCGTCGAAAAATTTAAAATTTATAAGATAAGAGAGATTTGTTTGAACAATTATGCTTTTCTGCCTTTTTTTCCTTTTGTATAAGACTTTCCGTGAGTTTTAGGTCGGCTAAATCATTTTTGTGAACAGTAGAATTTTGTTGTAAAGTGTATACTTCGCATTAGTCTCGGAAAAAATAGATGATAAAAAAAATATCTTAAGATAAAAAGTTGCACATCTAAAACAGTTCCACAACAAATACATCTTGATCTTTTATAGTAATTTGCATCGTTTATGAAAAACATTCAAAAAAATTATATTTTCTGTAAAAAAAACTCTCCCGGATACAAAAATTGTTTAATCCACATTAAAATATTGAGAAAAAAAATAAAAAATAGATTTTTCGAAAAAATATTTTCTTTGTGTTATCAAAATTAGAAAAAAAAATATAAAAGGTTTTATGGAAAATACCACCTGTTTCATTTTTTACCAATATTTTTCAAAAGTTGTCGCTTCTGCATATCAGTTTTATGTAACCTAAACCTTTTTTGAGGGAAGAAAATTTTTTTTCTTGAAAATATAATTTTTCAGATTTTCTCGTAAACGATACAATGTATTACAAAAGAGCAAGAAGTATTTTTAGTATTTAATTATTTTTTACCGCTTTTTAACTCTTCCAGCGGACTTCTAAAGATTCCAGTAAAAATCACCCAGAATTGCAAATAAATTTGGATATCTGAGTAAAGTAAAAAATTATAGAAATATAAAGAAAAAATTGGTGATTCTCTCAAAAGTAGACGTCGAAGTTTAAATACTCATTACTAATTTGTGTATATCTCTAATTTTCTTATCATTAGAGATTACCTTTTTCCTTGCTTGTAATATTATGAATCAAATTTAAATTAAAATTGTGTCTTTAATGTGCAAAATCTATACTTTAAAAACCACATTTTTCAAGTTTTACAAACCTAAAGATAAAATCAACCAAGTTTCTACAAGTATCCAACTTCCAAGGTTTTATTTTTCGTTATTTTTATCTTTCTTAATCTCCAAAATATTCTAAAATATTCATAAAAATTCAGAAACAAAATTACCTTTTTAAACGTCACTTTATTCAGAAACCAAGTCATGTTATTTTTCTTTCAGAGATTAAAACGAATAATAATAGTAAAGTAAGACGCTAAAAACAAAATAAGGAAGGAGATTTGGAGGTCGCATTTATTTCCTTTCCCTTTTCTTTATTTGGGATTACATGGCTTTATTTATCAGAAATGCTTTTCATATGTTATTATTATTACACCATTAAGCCATTTCCCTTTCGGGGTAGGCGTGACTCACTCGGCAGGGGAAAGGAGTAGTGTGTGGATGGGATAGAGATTTTT
>NC_046657.1:168107799-168119321 GCF_010883055.1 Belonocnema kinseyi
TCCATCCATTGACTCCATACTCTTTCAGAATTTCCCAAAGTTTACTTCTATCTACCTTGTCAAAAGCTTTTTCTAGGTCAACAAATGCACAGAAAACTTTATGTGCTTGTCCGAATTTGTTGGTTTTTTTTGCCTTGTTAACATTCTGAACATTTTTTTAAAGATAAAAAATAAACATCTTTACTATAGTGAAAAACATTTTTTTACGAAGATATTACCAAAATAAGGATTAGTTTCATGCATTTGGTAGATAATTAAACAAATAGAATTAATTAAAATACAATTTTTAAACTATATATATATATACGGCAATAAAGAAAAAACGAAGATCGAAGTACACACTAATTATAATAACATTTGCTTAAAATAAAAAATAGAACAATTCTGATCTTTTACCGTTAAGTGTCGAAAACAGGATACAATAAACGTTTTTTAGATAAATAGTCAAAAGAGGGGAGAAAAAGAATGTATCTGTTTTGAGTTTACTTGTTATATATTTATATATTTGATATAGAAATGCGAAGAAGGAATTCACTATTTTATAGAGGATGATAATGAGTATTTATTAAATAATAAGAAAAATCAATAATACATGCTAATTAATTTTTGTGTGAACAAGAATTCAAGTTTGCCGCCATATATAATATAGAATAGAATAAAAATGATTAATAAAAATGCATTATAACTGAATCCACGATTCAGCAAGAAATAATATAACTATGAAATAAAAATTACAGAGCAGTTAGGTAGAATGAGACGATCTATTGAATACAGATTAAGTTAATTATATTATAGTCATATGCTTTTAATTATATGAAAAATCGAAAACTACTGCGGCACGTTTCCACTAAATCTCACGCTTCACCGCACCCTTATAATATCGAGAAAAAAATATCGGTTATATAGTACGAGTATTTTAAGGCCATGCGAAGAATTATCTGACTATCTGATCTCAATAATTTGACTTACATTTTGCCTGGGAATTTTACAAATTTTTGGAAGCAAAATCTATGGAGTTTTAATGACGTAGACAATTAAAAGTTATAAGCGTTTAAATTTGAAAAGTATTGATAAAAAATGTTTTAATTTTTTCAACTGTACGAATTAATTAACGATTTTTTAAACTGAAATTAGTTTGAGTGTTAACAGTTCAATACTGATTTTCCAAGACGACCCTAAACCCGTTTATAATTAAGAAATTTACATATTTTAAAGTTGGAAATTGAATTTTCACAATCTGAAAGCCCTAGTAGTGAACTAAATTTAAACGTCCGATTGGAACTTTATAAAACATTTGAAAATTTTTAATAATTTATAATTAATATATTCATAATTTAAATATTTTATTCAATCTCAATTCTAATAAACAAGTTTGTAATCTAAAATATTCCATTTTTAACACATTTAATTTGAATTTTTTCAATTAGAAAAAAGAACTCTTTTTAAGTATTCTGCAAATTTTTCTATTTATTAAAAATTAGCGGTTATAAATCAAATAATAAAAAATAAAAAATTTAAAACCGCATTTTTTGAAATAAAAGAACTTCAATCGTTTTTTAAAGTTATAAGTTTCTGCTTAGAACGATACAATTTCAATTATTTAATTTTTTTTAATTCTTAATTTGTAAGTGAAAGTGTTGAATTTTTATGTATTATTAAGAATCAGGCGATTGTTAATTTGAAACGACTTTAAACCAAAATAATTCAACTCAAAAAGATTTACGTATAAAAAAATCGTTGAATTTCATAATCCTATAATTTTAAAAGAAAGAGAAGAAATTTGAGTAGTTAATTACTTTTTCCATTGGAAAGGAAACTTTTCTATATTTGTTTCGAGTTGAAGGTGGCCAAATTTTGCAAGTTTAACATTTTTATTGTATTTGACACGAGGAAATTTTGGTGTATTGAGTTTTAAGGCATGAAATGATGCTTTATAACCTTTATAAATCGAAAGAGATCCATTTTTTCTTTTTAACGTTTTAATTGAGTCGACTGAGGCAAAATTTGAAATTTATGACATCAAGATGAAGTTTGAAATTTTTTAATTTTAATTTTGGTACTGAATTGGAAGATGAGCATGTTTTATTTTTAGAATTTGTATTAATGTGAGTTCAAATAGAGGACTAGTTGTAAATTAGTAGATTTTTCCAATTGTTTGTAAATTAAACATTTAAAACCTAAAAATTAAATCAATAAAATGAAATCTCCGAAAACATTCTTTAATCTTCACTTTCTTTTGACTTAATCGTCAATATCACAGAAAAGTAAACTTTGTATAATTCGCTTCATGAAAAATTTCATTATTTAGCGTTGTTTTATAATAGACTTGTACGGACAAATGTTTAAATTTGCTAAATAAAAGAGTCAAAAACAAAGAAAAATCGTACAAACTTCAAAAACAGAATGCTTCAAATGTGTTACTAGAAAATATCCAGTAAAAAATAACTACCTTTAACATTTTTATTTCTTTATGGTAATAATTGTCCATCGAAAGTGAAAACAAATAACATTTTGCCTTACTTTCATTTCATAATTCTATTGAGAAAATTATAAAATATTCTAATTTTGAAATAAAAAGATTTCCAATCAGTGAAATATAAAATACCAGGCTTAATCTTTCCGTAAACATAGAATACAAAATTCTAAAATTGAAATAAATAAATGATTATTTTCAGATAATTCATTCATTTAATTATAAAAATATTCATGACAATAATGTCAGATTTTTTATTCAGGAAAATAGAGCAATAATTCTAGGCGAGTCAAATTCGCTGTCAGATAGTAGATTTATGACTTCTTTATCCCCAAATATTGCTTTTTGAATTTTTAGCCGTTTTGCGCATGTTCAGTTGTGTATTACGCATGCGCAATCAGCACATATCTTAATTAACGAATATTTGATGAATAACAATTAATTAAAAAATTGGAGCAGCACATTTCCTTTTTGAAATTCTCCGTGCATTATTTTAAACCGTGAAAATCTGGAAATATCCTTAAATTTTTCACAATAACCATGAATTTGAATTTTTTTCGCTCTTGAAACAGTAATTTTATTAAAACACGAAAAATAATTTAAATCATTTAGTCTACTATAAAACAAACATCTCGTTTCATCTTGCTACTGAGAAGTCCTTTAATCATAAAAATATATTTTTTGTTTTATTTATTACATAATAAATAAAGACATTTTAAGGAACTTTTGGTACACTGCACTAATTATTTTATAGATTGCAAAGAACAGACTTCAATATTGTGAACAATACTATAAGTTTTTAATTTTTGGTTGACCACACAGTTTTTAAGAGTACACCAGATTTCAAAAGGTTACCAAATATTTGAGGATTTAGTTAAGGATTTCAAAGCTTCCAAGAATATTAAAGATTTCAACAAACATGAATACCAGATTTCAAAGATCTCACAAAATTTCAAAGATTTCAAGCAGTTACCATTTTTTTTTTTAATATTTCAAAAGATTTCACGAATATTTTTAATATTTCAGTGATTTTAAACGAATACAAAAAGTATTGTAAACAAATTTCACGCATATTTCAAAGAATTCTTTAGACTTTAAAAAGGTTTTCAGAATTTCCAAAATTTCACCTAGGATTTCAGTAAAGTACACCAGATTTCAAAACGTTGCAAAGACTTTAAACGATTTCAAATTTTATTTGGAAGCTTTTTAAATATTTCACAAAGATTTGAAATATTTCAATGATTTCGAACGAATACAAAAGATTTCACAAATGTTCCAAAGACTTCATAAGGATTTTAAAAGATTACAAGAATTTTAGATTTCACTTAGATTTCACTTAGTGTACAGTACACTAGATTTAAATGATTTCAAATAATTTATAAGATTTTAAGCGATTAAAAATATTTTGAAAATATTTCAGAAGATTCAACAAAGATTTCAAAATTTCAAGTGATTTGAAACGATTACAAAAGATTTCCGAAAGATCTCACAAATGGTTCAAAGAATTCATAGGGATTTCTAAAGATTTAAAGAATTTCAAAGATTTCAACAAGGATGTAGTACACCAGATTTCAAAAATTTCAAAACATTTGAATGATTTTGAACATTTTCAAAAGGTTTCAACCAAAAGGAGATTTCAAAATATTATAATAATTTTAAACGATTAAAAATATTTCACAAACAAAGATTAAAGAAAGATTTCTCAAATATTTTAAAGGTTTTACAAAAGCCTTAAATATGTTCAAAAGATGTTTGAAGGATTTTACAGAAATTTCGAGCCTTCTCTATAAGATTTGAAATACTCAACAAAATTCTAGCGAATTCACAAATATTTCAAAAGCCTTCACAAAGACCACTTTTGTTCACAAAAAATTAAGAATTTATCTATTTATGATTCGGCTTTCGTTCGTGATTGTTGGCCAATAAAAAAGGATATGGCTAATTCGTTACATGTATAACAAAAGTTTATTTCATTATTTGATGTAAAAAAGAGACCTGGAAAAACGTGATGTATTGACCTTGTAAACCTAGAAAAGACCTTGAATTTTGTTTCGAAGAATCGCTGAACACCCTTATTATTCCCATACTAACTTTTTCAAAAATATTAAATTTTATTTATTGGCATATTGAGCCGGCACTGTGCGTAGGTTAATATGGCTCGTCTTGTTGAACAGTATTGCATCATTATACCGAATATCCATAAAAACCTGCTATGAATGACAAATCTCTATAGAGTCGATTTAGCGCCACCATAATAGCTCATCAAAACGCTGTATGCACACTATTTACCGTAAATTATCAGTTGAATCTACAAGTCATTTCTGTATTGAAATTTAATTTTTCCACAAGCAAAAGATAATTTATTTAGTGAAGTAAAAGCAAAATTAACCTGAAATAATATTTAAAATTAATGATAAATTCTATAAATACTCGAATTCAATAAGTTCAAGATCTAATTGTATATGCTCAATATTTACTAAAAAGAATATATATATATGTGTGTGTGTGTGTGTAGGGATGAAAATTACAATTTTATCCTTCAGGAAAACTCAAAAAGACCCAGAAGTTCTGGACGTTCGAAAATTTAACTCACTTCTGTACTCGCGCTTCAACAAATCACATCCTACGAAAATCATTATACACGGATTCGGAGGAGGGAGAAATTTAGCACCGAGCACTGATCTTCGAAATGGTAATAATATTTTTATAAAAAAAAATGTATAACAAAATGGATTCTAACGATTTTCTATTGCTTTTTTACTAATAGTTATTAACAAGTTGGCCCCTAATACCATTTGTTTCAATTTTTTTAAAATTAGTAATCATTTTCTAAAACATTGCGATTTCAGCGTTTTTCACTCGCGGTGATTACAATATAATAATCGTCGATTACGGTTCTTTGGTACGGGAGCCCTGCCTTTCACAAATACGTTGGGGTCCAGATTTCTGTTCACGATGTATTGCTCAGTTGGTAAGGTACTTGAGAGATCATCCCCGTGGCACTCGGGTCGAGGACATTCACATGCTTGGGTACAGCGTGGGCGCTCATATCGCTGGACTTGTGGCAAATTACTTACCCGATGACAAACTGGGGAGAATAACGGGTAAGAACGACTTTTTCATATTAATAGAATATTTTACTGCGGAATTTAGAATGCACTGTGAATTTCATGTAAGTAACTCTCATTCAAGTCGTCCCGAGAATTTCAATCCTCGGCATTTGGACGACGCAGGGAGCGCGGGACCAAGAGAGAGGCAGTATTCAGGTGTGACAAACAGCAGTGTAGCATCAGAGTCGGTCACTGTTAGAACAATTTGTATCAGGTTTAATATACATGTGTGTGAAGCAAATACGTACTACCGCTACTGAAATGTAACATACGTTGGTGTAGTGTATTTAATATACATGTGTATTAAATTTAATATATGGTTCGTTATAACAGTGGGCATGAAAACTCAAAGTGATTTAACTTCTTTAAATCTTTTAAAATATTTGCAATTAAATTAATAATCTAGAAAACTAAGACTGAATTGTTCCTTATAATGAAAGTTGTAGGTCAATTCTGTTATTTATTTGCTTAGTTTAATCTTTAAACTTGAAATCGAATTGTATTTTTGGTTAACATGAAGAAGGATTCATGTTATGTTATTTAAAATTGAAAATTACTGCTAAGATTGTATTAAATTTACACAAGAACGCCTATGAAAGTACAGTATCGCGGATAGCCTGGCGACTGGCTTTGAGACTAAATCGGTCTGCGGAAACGTAAACAGCCTATTGTATTCTGGCGGCGACCCATTGTTGACACTGTCACACACTGCTACACTGCTGTGAAGCTGCGTGGGTCAGCAGTTCTTGGAAGGATTAAATCAGTTGATTTTATGTAGACTTTCTTGTGTAATTAAATGGAATTTTCTGAGCACGTTAGTTGCGTCAGCTGTTAGCATGCGACCAAATCCAACAGAAATTATTCACGCGGCCTTAAATGTTTACGTTCGGAGCGAGCGAATGTTGTATTTGATTCAAGTCAAAGCCATTTAGGACCATCCCAAAAACCGCACTTAAATGAGATCATCAGTGTATTCTTTAGTTTAGACTTTAGTTTTAGGAAGTGGAGCTTATTGAGAAGAGCAGCATGAGTACCCACATAATGTAATTCTATCAGGCAGAACTCCAGATATCACATGAAACCATTTAAATATTCCACATTCACTTGAAACCGACTTATTTCGCCTGCAATCACTTGTAGTGACACGCAGTCACCTGTATTTAAATTAAATCATTCTGAAATCAGCCTGCAGTCACACTGAAATCACTGAAATTACTTGAAATTAACGTGCAATTACGTTGAATCAAATACAATTACATGAAATCAGCTATGATCTCCTGTTACCACTTTAAAGCAGGTGGATTCACCTGAAATACCATGCAATCGTTTGTAATCACATAAATTCACCTAGCTACCAATACACACTCATCTGAAATTACCAGGAATTGAGGGTGCTATCAAGTGAAATCTATTGAATTACTTAAAATCACTTCCAGCTATTTGCAATTACTCGGAGTTGACTGCGCAAGCCCGCGAAGTATATGGCAATCACATAAACTTATTTAAAAACCTAGGATATTTTGGAATGACGTAAATTTATCTGCAATGAGTTTTAATTAGCCAAAGTTCACAATTATGAAATCATATAAAAAGTAATCACATAAATCATGTCAAATCAGTCACAATCATCTTCAATCACTAGCAATCACGAAAAATCACCTGCAAAATAAACTAACCTGAAATTTTCTTTTCCGGTTTAGGCCGCTTTAGTTGGCCCCTGATGCCTACAAAATTGCTTTTTGAAAATTAAATTTTTAAACAAATCACTTTGTAGAGAATTACCGTTTTTGAAAAAATCCAAAAAACTGTATTTTTCAGTTAAAAATAAATAATTAAATATTTTCACATCAACTATATTCTAAAGACTTTCTAAATATTTTAAGATGAAAATTTAGACAATTATCTTCCAAACTATTCTAAATGTAATATGCTGTTTAAATTGTATTTTTTTACAGAAATAAGTTATTAATTTTTTTGTCAAGCAGTATCGAAATAGGGCTAGACAATTTTTCATTGCTTCGCCTATGGAGGGAATTTTGAGTAAGCCAAAATTTTCAGCGGATGAAATGTTCCATGGACAACTTGATCTTTAGATAACAATTTTATCCGATTTAAACATTACGAAAAATAAAATTTGATAAAATTCCGAATCAAATTTTGACTAAAAAAAATTGATTCATTCTTGAAAATTACCTAGAAAAATTGAAAAAATTTTCCGAAAAAGGGATTGTCCATATATTACGTAACACTTTTTTCTTTTGTTTATATCGTTGTATCTTTCTCAACTTCACATCAATTTCATGCTCGTCTTTATTCAAAGAAAAGAAAAACGCGTTACGTAATTTATGGACGATCCCAAAGATGTTCAGTTACTACGCAATTTTTTTAATTGACTCAATTTATTTTAAACAAATAAGTTAATGTGAATTGTTTCGTGGAGAATGGTAGAGGTTTAACAGTTGGTTCGTACTAAATTTCAACAATTTATGGACAAAAAGTTTTCCGTTAATAAAAGATGATGAATAATCTGTTAATCTATAAACAATCAATTATATAAGGTATTTATAATGGCATAAGTCTAGTTTTTTCTTGCTTTAGTTGTTAATATTAATTGTTAATAATAATGGCAACAATTCAGGAATTTGTTAAGAAAAACGTCAGCTTAATCAGTAAATGAATTGTTCCGCTATTTCTGAAAGTAAAAACCAGGTTTTTTCAATGTGACTAACTGTTAATAAATTATTTTTAAACAGTTTTTTAAGCCTGGATACTAATCTACCATTTTTACTGCGATTAATACTTTTATAGACAAATGTTTGCCCTCTCATACATTTGTAAGCGAAAAACGCCGTTTTTCTCGTGGAATATATTGACAAAAATATTTAGACATCGCTGTTTGCTATAATTGAATAACAAACGATGATTTTCAAAACAAATTAGCAGATTTTGACTTTATCGCTTTTTACGAAATCTGTTCTGAAACTCGTTACGTAAAGATCAGCGGAGAATAAGAGGTAATGCAGTAAATCAGTACTTGTGTCAATACGAATGCTTTTTCTGGTATTGTTTTCCCTGCAACTTTTTATTATTTTTATTATTATTATATTTATTATTTTATTTATTATTCTAAGCTTTCTTTGCCTCTTTTTATGATTGGCCAATTAGGACAATAAGGCACTCCATTACGTTTGAAACATAAATTAGAACTTCATGGATTGATTCCAGCATGAAGTACTAACTATATTCTTGTACACAAAAGGCTGCTCGTTTTACACAATGTTCGCGAAACTTGTTTGTGTCGGTGGCCTTCCAATTTTCTGAAAAGAAGTTTCAAAATTACTTATTAACAGTTTGTCACGTTGAAAGAAAAATTTGTATCTTTAGAAATTTCCGAAAAATGTATTTGTTAATGAAGTTTTATGAACGATTATGAGTTGTTAGCAATCAATAGCATTAGTACAGTGAATCGATAGCAATTAATAGTTACCAATTAATAGAACGCTAATACTTGAAAGAAACGCCATTTTTTCTTTAAAAATGCCTAAGATTTTAAAATATTTTTCAAACAGTTTATGTTAACAATTATTCTATCATAAATACTCGATGTGGATAATTGCTTATAAAACAACGAATTATTTATTAAATTTCGCGAACTTAGTTAAAAAACGGCTTTTATCTATTAATTGTTCAAATTTAATCTGAATAAATTGACGGATCACTGCGAATCACCATGAATCTTTTTTTCATCCACTTTTCGGCTTATAAGCAACTCAATCAATTTTTAAACAATTGGTAAACTATTTAGACAACTTTTGTGGATAGTTGCTCCATTGATTCTAGATATTTCTGACTAAATTCAAGTATTTTTCAAAAACCGGTACTATTCTACAAAAATTATTTTAAAAATTTTTGTTTCCATATTTTTGAAGCAGATAGCTCAATTAAAGTAATCCTTTTCAGAAAACTTTATTATATCCTAATTAATATTTCGTCCGCTAGCAGTTTTAACTCACCTTAAATTTTCTCGTTAAACGAAGGCATTGAATATTGTTTAGCACTATTTTAATGGGCTTGACAACAAAATAAATAACTTTTTTGAAGTGACAAAAACATTCCATTTTAAGCAACACATCATCTTCAGAATAGTTTGAAGAATACCTTCTAAATTTTCATGCAAACATATCAAGATCTTTGTTTAACGGAATGAGTTGAAGTGTCAATATTTAATAATTTTCTTACCAAAAAAATGTAGAGATTTATTTTGTTCTTAAACGGTAAAATAAACTACTTTTTTGAAAAAACAAAAAAGATGTACCATAAAAATTCCAAGAAAGTTATGTGCTGACGAATTTTATTTTCAAACAACTATTTTCAAGGCATCATGGGCTATTTTGAAATGCCTAAAATACACCAGCTATGCGGGATTACTGACAACGGAGTCTCATTTACCGCAATTACTTGCAGGTACATAAAATCACACTGAAAAAAGAAATAGTTAGTTTCAGTTGGAAGATTAGCCTTATTTGAAGGTGACACAAAAAGAACATAGTAAAATCTGAAATTAATAATGTATTTCAATCAATAAAGTGAACAACCAAAAATATTGCAATTTTGGTAACTGTCCGGACCCGTGAGTCCTGACCTAAAATAAATCTATATAAATACGCAAGTAGAGGGAATACAATTCAAGGTCCATATAAAACTCCATGTGTGTTAGCAATTTTTGGAGACTTACGACGAAGCATCACTTGATATGCGGACTAGAGTAAATAAACAGAGCAGAAAGACAAGACCGCGTCGCCCGCAGAACCAAATTGAAATTCAGTAAGGCGTGCTTCTTAATTTTCGCTAATGAATGCCTCACATGTATTTCAGCTTACCTCCAACTTATTTTCAGAACTGCTGATTGAAAGTTAGATGCATGGTTTACCTTATTTCAGTCGACTGTGCTTTATTTAACCCTTATTGACCACACGTGGGTCTTCGGGACCCAGAGATCATTTGTAACGAAATTTTAAGTACCTTAATGAAAAGCGAGCAGGTCTATTGCAATATTCGTCGATAGTTGAAGAGTTTAACTATGCTTTAGGACGTTCATCATGACACTGGGACTATTAGTTTATTTTTAGCAGATTATATAATAAAGTCTAGAAAGTATATTTGTCAATGCCAAAATTTTTTTTAAAGACATATGGCGTACTATTTGCAGTGCAACAAAAGATCGAAAAACAAAGATTGGATGCGCCTCTTGTGGCCGTGCTGCTTGCCAAAAGTACAGCGTCTCCATGTGTAATAATTGCAGTAATATAAAATAAGAGAAGATCACTTCATCTTGTCTTAATTTCATGTCGACTATGTTTAATTTCAAGATTCATCAATATTTTGTAAAATTATTTTTTTATGACAAGTAATATAATAGAGTATTTTGACAAAAAAACATGATTTATTTTTTCCCTTTTTGCCGTCATTCATTCCTCAAAATAAATATACTTCTTGAATAATACACTGAATTACTATTTTTGTCAAAGTTGTATATCTGGAGAAGACGTAACTAAATTTTTAGCGCTCAATATCGAAAATTAAAAAAGTTATGCATTTTCAAACGAAAATAGTCTTTTTTTCTACTTTTTGGACTTCAACATTTTTTAAAGTATATTTAAATGTAATTTTTGCTAATACGACCTACATGATCTTTTAAAGTTGCTTCTTGAGAAGTTCTAAAAAAATTTGCAAGTAAAAATATTCAACTGTTTTTTTTTAATAGCGATTTTTGTCGCCTGGGTCCTTTGAACCCAAGTGTGGTCAGCGTGTTACTCCACAGAAGTGTGGTCACTAAAGGTTAAGATACGAGGGTAGTTCAATAAGTCCTTAGAATGACCAACAGATGGCGCGCGAATCGCTCCAAATCATCTGTTTTCAGTCAGCACCACTCCCGACTA
>NC_046657.1:168119421-168122073 GCF_010883055.1 Belonocnema kinseyi
TATAGAGCTCCAAGAAGATTATGTTGAAAAATTAAAAAAAATTTACCCAAAAAAAATTGTTTTTATACTTCATTCTAAGGACTTATTGAACTACCCTCGTATTTATATTTTATGTTCAGGTTTTTGACCAAGTAAATATCTTTATTAATTTTGATGTTATTTAATTTTTTTTCCTGTCTGGAATCAATATTCTTGAATATTTATTTGTTTAGATTGTGAAAATAATTCTCTCTTACTTGGTTGGTGCCCAAACCCCGGTCTTTCAGATTCTAGATCAGTAAACAAAAATGAAATTTAAAAAATGAAATCTGAGAAGTATCAGGAATGCAATTGAAATTCAACTTGTCAGGTTTGTGAAGAAAATGAACGAGTCTCTCCGTACCTTAGCGGGTAAGAGCATCAGACCAGAAATCTGAAATATCGGGGTTTGGATCCCAGCGGAGCAAGAGAGAATTTTTTTACTATTGAAGGGTCAGAAAGTAAAACCGAACGAGCGCTCGAGCATTAGACAAGAGTGGGGATGACGCGCAGTAAACGCGTCGAAAGTGTTTCTCTCTTTTGCCGCGTTTTCTGCGCATCATCCCCACTCCTACCTACTGCTCGAGCGCTCGTTCGGTAAAAAATATTGATTCTAGACCAGTAGACAAAAATGAAGCAATATCAAAATTATTATTTTATTTAAGATAGTTTAGATACTTAAATTCAGTTGCTTTCTTAATTAAAGTAAAATCTGAAATTAGGTCAAATATAACTTTAACTATTTGCGCTGAAATTGTACCAATAAAAAAATAGTTAAAAATAAGTATGATCAATACGAGACATTTGTTCCAGGGCTCGATCCGACGATATTTTTTTACATGAACGGAAACAGGTCGATGGATTTGGACGACACCGACGCTCATTTTGTCGATGTGATCCACACGGGAGCAGGAATCCTAGGACAGTGGGGCCCAAACGGCCACGCGGATTTTTATGTGAACGGTGGATCAAGTCAGCCCGGATGCGCCACGACCTCTCTACTTCGTAAGACAAATTTATTGTTTAAAATAAAATAATTTGAGTAAGGCTTGGAATAAGGAGGCCCCTGTGAGATAAAATATTGGGGCCATAGGGCACTTTTCTCACGCACATAGAGTACTTTTTTCGCGCTCAAAGGGTAAAATTAAAAATTTAAATTAATTGAAAAAAATTCGTGAATCAAAAAAATTTGATTTATTTCCGTAAAATTCGAATGAATCTAGAGGAATTAAAGGTAAGCGATAAGAATTCGACGGAATTCATGAAAAATTAAGGTGAATAAAAAAGAATCAATTGAATTGAAAATAATTTAAAAGCAAGAAAAAGTTAATTGAATTAAGTAAGGAGCTTAGGAGAATTAAAGGAAATTTAAAAGAGTTTGTTAAAATTCTTAAAAATTCAAGGAAAAGTTAAAAAGTCTGAGACCAATCAAATAAAAAAAGTTTTTATTCAGAGGAATCCATTGAATTAAGTATAATTGAAAAAATTTAGAAGATTTCAAGTGAATTCTTAATCATTAAAAAAAATAGGGTAAATTAATAAAAATTCAGAGTGAATTTAGAGGAATTAAGGGTAAACCAGAAGAATTCGGTCAAATTCATGAAAAACCAAATTAAATTAAAAATCATTCAAGTGCATTCAAAAAAAGTTCAAAAGCATGAAAAAATTCATTAAAATAAGTAAGTTTGAAATTCTTTTAGAAAAATTGAAGAGAATTTGATAAAATGCCTAAGAATTTAAGGTGATTTTTAAAGACTTGATGATAAATTAAGCAGAAACTTTTCAAATATCCATTAAATTGAGTATAACTGAGTGAATTTAAAATAATTCGAAAGGATTTCAAAAAATGCAGGATAAATTAACGAACTGTTTACCGTTACGGAATTTCCCGTAAGACAAAACGTGACCCTTTTTCAGGTCGTTCAGGACTATCGTTATGGAAAATTTCGTAATCCTAATCAATACCATAAATTCATCAGAATTCAGGGCAAATTTTAAACACTATTTGAAAACCTCTTGAAATCTTTGAAACTGTACAAAATTCCTTACTTCTTGTTCTTGAAGTTACCTGAAATCTGATGAAGCTTCCTGAAATTCTGTAAAGTTGATTAAAATACTTTAAGAGATCTTAAAACCCCATAAAATCATTCAAATGCTCGAAAATCTGATAAAATTTCCTGGAATCTTTAAAAAAACTACCCTATAACCTTATAGTTCCTCTAAAATTGTTCCATACTTTTTTGATTTCTAGAAAATTCTTTAAAACCGCATGCAATTTTTATTAATCCCTAAAAATTCTTAAAGTGCTTGAGAATCCCTTCAAATTGTTCAAATCTCTTATAAATTTTTTTTTAATTTACTTTGAAATCCCATTAAACTACTGAAATCAATTAAAAATTACTTGTAATATTTGAAAATAACCTTAAATATTCTAAATGCTTCAAAACCTTTTGAAATCCTTTGAAATTTGTTAAAGCCCTTGAAAATCGCAAGGTCTTTGGAAAAATATCTGAAAATATTTCAAATCGTTTGATCATCTTACAGTCTGTCAAGTTAAAGCGTGGGTGGCTTTACTCGCAGTCGGTAAGGTGTATCGACATGATTTTGGTGTCAAAATATTAAGAAGAGCTCCCT
>NC_046657.1:168122173-168125407 GCF_010883055.1 Belonocnema kinseyi
AGAGGGAGCTCTTCTTAATATTTTGACACCAAAATCATGTCGATACACCTTACCGACTGCGAGTAAAGCCACCCACGCTTCAACTTGACAGACTGTATCAAATGATTCTCAAAATCAATTAAATAAAACCTTTTTAAAAAATCCATCGAATTTAGTTGAATTGAGTATATTAAGAAGAATTCAAGTAAATTCAAAAAATTCAACGGAGTTTCCAAGAATTAAATGTATTTAGATAATTCAAAAAAGTCTGTATCCTAAAATGTATTAAGTGTTTTGAAATCCCTTCAAAGTAAAAAAAGTATTTTAAAATTCTTGGGAATCGTTTTAAATTGCCTAAAATATTTCAAATTAAAAGCTCTTAAGAATGCCTTTGAATTTTAAAAATACCTTCCAATTCTGGACATAGATAAAAAAATTCTCGAGATCTTTAAACATAATCTGAATTATTTCAAAAGAATTCAAAGAAATTCAGAAATGTGCATAGACCGTATTTGAGTAATGATCAACCCACGAGTTAATTTATTGTAAGAAAAGTGACATTATTAAACGTTACATTATAAGCTATAGATTATAGGGTACGATACGGAAAAAATATTCGAAATAGGTTACTTTAGGGATCTTAAATAAATATAAGTTACAACAGGGGATATAGGGACCGATCTGTGAGGCCTCAATCAGAAATTCACGGAATTCAGGGAATTTGAAAAATTGAAGGAACTTAATTCATTCTATGAATTCCGTGAATTCTATGAATTCCGCGGATTTCATTAATTTCTCGAATTCTATTAATTCCGCCAATTTCATCAATTTCGTGAATTTGATGAATTCCGTAAATTCCTTGAATTCCATCAATCCTGTGAATTGCGTGAATTTAATTAAATCCATGAATTCCGTGAATTCCGTAAAGTTCATTAATTCCGTGAATTCCAGGAATTCCGTAAATGCAGTGAATTCCATTAATGCCGTAAATCCCGTAAATTTCATGGATTCCGTAAATTCCATGTGTTCCGTGAATACCCACGCACCCCGTAAAATCCATGAAATTCTTGCAATTCATGAATTCCTTGAACTGCATGAATTCCGTAAATCTTATGAATTCCGTGAATTCTATAAATTCTGTAAATCCCGTAAATTCCATGCATTCTGTGAATTCGATTAATTTCATGAGTTCCATAAAATTCACGCATTTCGTGAATTTCATGAATTCCATGAATTCCTTGAATTTAATGAAATGCATGAATTCCGTAAATTCCAAAATTCGCGAATTCCTTGAACTCCATGAATTCCGTAACTTTCATGAATTCTGTTAATTCCATGCATGTTGTCAGTCCCGTAAATTCAATGCATTCTATAAATTTGATTAATTTTATGAGTTCCATGAAATCCAACGCATTTTGTAACTTTCTTGAATTCTGTGAATTTCATGAATTTCGTGAATCCCGTGGATTTAATGAAATTCATGAATTCCGTAAATTTCATTAATTCCGTGAATTCCAGGAATTCCGTAAATTCAGTGAATTCCATTAATGCCGTAAATCCCGCCAATTTCATGGATTCCGTAAATTCCATCAATTCCATCCATTTCGTGAATTCCGAGCATTCCGTAAATTCCTGAATTTCGTGAATTCTCTGAATTCCGCAAATTTCATGAATTCCGTGAATTCCAGGAATGCTGTGAGTCCCGTAAATCAATACATTCTATGAATTCTATTAATTTCATGAGTTCCATGAATTCTATTAATTTGTATGAGTTCCATGAAATCCACGAACTTTGCGAATTCCTTGAATTCCGTGAATTTCATAAATTTTATGAATGCCGTGAATTTAATGAATTGCATGAATGCCGTGAATTTAATGAATTACATGAATTCCGAAAATTTAATTAATTCCGTGAATTCCGGGAAACACCTGAATTCCATAAGTACGTGAATTCTATGAATGCCGTAAGTCCAGGCAATTTAATGGATTCTGCAAACTCCATGAATGCTGTGAGTCCTGTAAATTCTAATTAATCTGTGAATTCGATTAATTTCATCAGTTCCATGAAATCCGTGAATTCCACGCACTCCGTGGATTCTATGAATTTCGTCAAATTCGTGTATTCCTTGAATTACGTAAACTTCATGAATTCCGTGAATTCCATGAATGTTATGAATGCCGTCAATTCCATGGATTCCGTGAATTCTATGAAATCCACAAGTTCGATGAATTCCACGCATTCCGTGAATTCTATCAATTTTGTGAATTTCTTGACTTTCATAAATTTGCGCGCTCAGCCCGCTACCTTAGCGGAGTGTGACTTGATGCTGGAGTGTGCGTGTGACACTGAATCGTGACTCTGGATCGTGACGGATTAAAAATGTTAAATCATTGGGTTTTTATTGTTCATTAGAGAGATGTTGGTATAGGTATAGCATAAACATTGTATTTTGCACAAGAAACTCTGTCCTGCGACCACACCAAAGTGACACCTTACTACATCGAATCCATCACGACGAAGGTAGGATTCTGGGCAGCCCCATGCGGAAACCTCTTCTCTTACCTGATCGGATGGTGCAACCCAACAGACGAAGAATACGTGCTGATGGGAGAAGATACGCCACATTCGTAAGTAGTTCAGATCATTCACTAAATTTACTCTTCTTCTTCTCTTATTTCAAATTTACCTTTAAGTTTTATTCCCTATTCGCTCTGTTCCCTCAACGAAATAACATACATTTTAGGGGCCATTTATAAAATAGGTAATACAAACAATGTACACCAGAACCCCGATTTAGCAACAGTGTCGATAGCTGCCTCGAACTGGCCTGAAACGTTTCTAATTGGAATCCACAATATTGCGCAATGTACTCGAATGAGTACTCCTGCACTGCTACTCTTCCGAGGCGATAGCAGTGAACCCAGATCTGAAACGAGATGTGGTCCAATACTATGACAGGGCTATGTCCGTGTGAAAATAGTAGGAGACGCTGTAAATGACTGAGTTGCGCGCGCAACCCATTTCTCCTCTTCTGAATTTGAAAACTCGAAGGTGCACGATTGCCGGTCGGAGCACTTCGGCGATTGTATTTATATATCTATCTGCTAACTGCTTTCAAATAAATTCAGGAGATTTAGATTTTAATATTTCCAGATTTCGATGCTGGCGTTTCTCATGATTTGAATAGATCGCGCGCCTCTTGTTATGCGTATATTTTGATGTTATGTTATTTCATGTATAAAATATAAATCATA
>NC_046657.1:168125507-168128797 GCF_010883055.1 Belonocnema kinseyi
ATAATTAAAAAATATTTCATTTTCGCTCCTTGTTTATTGACATAAAAGACAGAGGAGAATAAAAAATGAAAAATCTAATCCATAGAAGCTCTTATGCAACTATCAGTTAGTTCTTTCTAGACAAAAATTCCAATTTCGATTTAGTAATTGCGGTAAAGGAATGAGAAAAATAAGGACGATTAACAAGTAATTTAAGAAAAAAATCATTTTATCTATTAGAACTACACGAACAATGAACACATAGGCATTAGGCATAATACAATAGAATAGGTACACGATTATGCTTTAATAATAAGTTATAACTTTACAGGACTGCGTGTAGGACTAATGAGAAGTCGAGTTATTCTAGGATGATATTGATTAATTGCTTCAACAGGCTTAATACTGGCGGTAGGACGATCGCTTCCGATTTGTCGGTTGCTTTTTTCCGGGAAGTCCGCGGGCGTATGGTTTGCGTGCGTTTGTTGACAGATAGAAGATTCCTCTTGCGCTGTAATTTGGAGAAAGGGAATTCTGAATGAGGTCGACATACTCCGTAGAAACTTAAGCGGGCTAAGAGTGGGGAATGAACTCATTCAGGAAAGGATATTCAGTCATTCATTAACAATTTAAGACGTAATTATAGAAATATCAGAAAGATGCATAAGAAGTATGGGAAACAGAAGAAGAATTTGAAAAAAACGAAGCGGATGTTTAAAATTTAGCACACAAATTAGTAATAAAAAAATGATTAGAAAAACTGGGTTTTCTATATTAGAACCAATGTTTGGTTCCTAAGGAGCTGCAAAAAAAAAGGAACCCAAAACGATGAATTTGTTCCAAAGGAGACTTCATCTATATCTCCAAAGGAACCCAATTTTACTAGAGACACTTTCAAAAATAAAAATTTGTGATTTTATTGGATTTTATTTTGTGATGTAAAGCATCTAAATACAGAATTCACACTTTTCCCTCTATTTTCGCCTTTACCCCTCCTTTTTAAAAAGAATTCCCTTTTTCTCGTTTTTTTTTTTTTTTTTTGCTTAAAAACGTGAAAGCGAACTGAACTAATAGAACAGAATTAGAAAATCCAGTTATGCAGAATTCATATCTTTTGGTTAAAAATTATACGATTTGGATGAAGATTGAATTATTTTGTTAAATACGTTTTAATGAGTTAAAAATAAATTTCCTTCACTGAAAATTTAACTCATCCAGATTGGTTGAAAATCCATAGTTTTTAGTCGATAATTAAACTATTACATTTTTCACTGAGAATTCATATTTTTTATTCAAAATTCGACTATTTAGATAAAAGCTGAACACCTTTGTTAAAAATTAATTTGATTAGTTAATTATTTCACTATGTTGTTGAAAATAATTTTTTTTTTTTTAAATTTAACTATTCCATTTTTAGATGAAAATTAATCGTTTTTAGTTGAAAAATGATCTTTGTTGTAAATTCGTCTTTTTTGGTAGAAATATAATCTCTTTTATTAAAAATGTAACTACTTGATCGCAAAAATGTTTTTGAAATTTCATTTTTGACTGCTGTTGAAAATAAATTTTTTGAACTGCAAATTGAACTATTTCCTTTTTCGTTGAAAATTGATCGTCAAGTTTAAAATTCAACTATTTTATTGCAAACAAAGATTTTTTCTCAAAATTTATATTTGTGGGTTGAAAATTTTACTTTTTGTGGGAAATCGTCTTTTAGGCATAAAATTTAAACTGTTCTGTTGAAAATTCGTCCATTTAGGTAAAAAATTAATCTTCTTCATTAAAAATTCAAATATTGACTTGGTCAATAGTTAAACTAAATTGTTAAAAAAAGCATTTTATTACTTGAAGATCCATCTCTTTGGCTGGAAATTGAAATATTTTGTTCAAACTTCGTTTTTTGGTTGAAAATCAATTTTTTGAACTGAAAATGTAACTATTTCATTTTGTGATAAAAATTCATATTTTCGGATTGAAAATTCAACTGTTTTGTAGAAAAATCGTCTTTTGGGCTTAAAATTGTAATTGTTCAGTTGAAAATTCGTTTTTTTGGGTTTAAAAGATTATTACTTTGGTTGAAAATTGAACTATTTAGTTGGAAATTAATGTTTTGGTTGAAAATTTATGATTGCGGGTAGAAAGTTCAGCTGTTTTGTAGAGGAATCGTTTTTTCGGTTTTAATGATAAAAAATCGTTGTTGCTTAAAAACTCATCTCTTCTCCTAGAAATTTGGTCTTTTTCTTTACAGGTGTAACTGCTTGGTTGAAAATGAATTTCTTTTGGTTGATGATTCAATTATTTTGTTGATGATTTATCTTTTTTTTGTTAAATTCAACTGTTTTTATTTAAAATAAAAATATTTTTGGTTCAAATATCAACTATTACATTTCTCAATTGAGAATTAATCTTTTTTGTTTCAATTGGACGGTTTTTGATTTAAAAATAACGTTTTTTTGTTCAAATATTAACTATTATATTTTAAGTTTTGAATTAATCTTCTTTAATTGAAAACTTATAACTACTGGTAGAAAATTAATCTTTTTTGTTGAAAATTCTACTATTTTCTTTTAAAGGCAATGTCATTCGAGTTATAATCTTCTTAATGAATTCAGCATGGTACCCCTACATTAATTTTTTCTAAAGAATTTTTTCACTTTAAGGGGAGGGGGGCTCAAATAAATTATGAATAAAAAAAATCAGTTAAAAGCCATATTCAAAAAGTTCTATTTATGCAAAATAATTAAAAAAGACTTTAAAGATATGTTTCTAAGCAACATTGTAATTGGCTCAATTGATACAGACATATAACAAAGGAAAAAAAAGAGAGAAATAGAAAAGAGACAAACAAAACAAAGTTACTCTCTATTCCTTTCTCTTTGTCCGTCTTTTTGTATACTACTTTGGGACCAACATGTTTTGAAACCAATTTAGGTCTCCTCATCAGGGGATTCTTTATAGTAGACTACGAATAAATATTTTTATCTTTAACTTAATATTAGTTATAGATGTATATATGACTTTGAAGTTTCTTATCATAAAAAAAGGAAAAGAGATTGAGGTTTGTTTGTTTGCCTGTTTTCTATTTCTCCCTATTTTTTCCTTTGTTGTATGTCTTTCTCTAATGAGCGGATTAGACCAGAACCCGGATTTCGTCATACCCAGTTTTCTAATTCCTAGATTTGCTGGTCCATGCAGTTTCTAAGGGAGCAGCAGAGCTGCCAGATCGTGGATGGAAATTACCCCCACCATACCTACCGTTTGGGAGCCGCAAAACAGAAAGTGCATTATTACCACTGTGAGTTCGTATGTAA
>NC_046657.1:168128897-168130816 GCF_010883055.1 Belonocnema kinseyi
TTCTGTTAAAAATTATTTATCTTTATCTAAAAATGTAACTATTATATGATTAATTAAAAATTAATCGTATGTATTGGTTAAGTTGGAAAATCGTTTTTTTTTATAGAACATTAATCTTCTTGGTCAAAAATTCACCTTTTCCCTTGAAAATTTAACAATTTTGATTCGTTTTTTTTTCTTGGTCAATTCAATTTTTTAGCACAGTTTTTATCTGTATATTGTACTATTCCATTTCTGATTGAAACTTTATCCTGTACATTTTATTAGTTAAAACGCCAATTATTTTATAGAAAATTAATTTATTTTGTTGAAAAGTAAACTTTTGGGTTGAAAATTGATTTATTCTGTTAATTCGATTTTTTTCCTAAAATTAAAAAAACTGATAACTCAACTGTTTTGTGAAAAATTTTTCTGTTTGGATGAGTTCAACAGTTTTTCATAAAAAATGTAATCCTTTTTTATGAAGATTTATAATTTTAAATGAAAATTCATCTCCTTCGTTAAAAATTTAAGGATTTGGTTGAAACTTCGTTTTTTTCAGTTGAAAATGAAACTGTTTTGTTACACCGTTCGATTTTTAAAATTGTCAATTCCTAAATAAGACTTTTGAGTTTGGATTTATAAATAAAAATGTAAAAATTAATAATATAAAGCGACTTAAAATAAACCGATTCAATTTATAATTTAAAAAGTTTCCAATTATAAAAGAATTGTAATTAATCCATTTTTATTGATCAAAATAATTCAGACTTTAACAGTAAAAAATTTATTTATTTATCCTTCAATCCAAAGCATTTAACGTAAGTTTATATTTTTTAACCCGAAGTCGTTGAAATATTCCGTTTAAAAATAAGTTTAACTGTTTTGTAAAAAAATCATCTTTTTGGCCTTAAAATTCAACAATTTAAAAAAAAATCCTTATTGACTCAAAATTCAACTCTTGTGTAAAATTAATATCTTTTTGGATGAGTTCAACAGTTTTTAATTAAAAATTAAAACTTTTTCTGTTGAAGATTGATCAATTTAATTGAAAATGTAATTATTTTGTTGGAAATTTGTTATTCTCTTTTTTTTTTAGTTGAAAATTCAATTAGTTTGATAGTAAATTAATTTCTATTATATCTAAATAACAATGCAAAAATGTTAATCTGGAATAGCTTAAAATAAAAACAATGTAACTTTTATTTTTAAAAGTTTTTCGTCCGAAAATTAATTTAATTGTTCAATTTTTAATGTTACGAACTGAGATTTTTTTGAATTATTATCATTTTGCATCTTAAAAATAGTAGCGTAATTTGTATTTTTTAACCAGAAATCTCTAAAATGTTAAAGTCATAAAAATTTTAAAATGGTAATTTCGTATTTTAAAATAATTTAATTTAAAAAATTGTAAAATTAAAAGGTGTTAAGAGTTTGTATTTTATATGTATGAATGTTTGAGCGTTTAAATGAAATGTTTCTGAATTGAAAATTTGTCAAGCTTCAGTTTTAAAAGTTTAAAATTCAAAAGATTTCCACCTCAAAAAAATCATTTTCAGATTAAAAATGTTTAATTTTCTAATTTCATCCTGAATTTTGCTTTGGAACAGGAAATTTTTCAAAGCAATTGTATGTATTTCTGAATTAGATTAGAGATTTTTTGAAAAAAAATATAATTCAGATCTGGGACAAGCCATTATAAACAACTATTAAAAACTACCTGAATTTTAACAGAGTGGTTCGAAATAGAAAGCCTTGAATTGTCAAAATTGTAATGAGCTAAATTTTAAGTTTGAAAGCTACAATTTTAATTTAGAATAATATTCAAAATTAATTTAAAACCTAAAATTATTTGAAATAATTTGAAACACGATGTAGATTTTTGCAGATTAAAAAAAAAGCTTTTGAGAATTGTAAAATATTTAAAAAGAAAAACAAAA
>NC_046657.1:168130916-168153588 GCF_010883055.1 Belonocnema kinseyi
TATAGTTTAAGTAGCGATAACTTTATGGGGTATCGGTCTCTTATACGTAATGCAGGTCGCTAATCGATCATTGATAAGTCTCTCGTGACGATTAGTGCGAATTAGGACCAGGGGTACGTCATAATATTAGGTACTATCGTATTATACTTAATTCATTAGTTATTAATTATGTCAAGGGAACGCACTCGAGAAGAGAGGGACTCTGACGTCAGAGAGGCCTTCTGGTATTAACGATGCATTTATCACTCAGGAAACAAGCTTTATTTTACTGGATGAAATAATCAAATTATTTGGGGTTAGGTTTTCTCCTAAAAAGGTATCTTTTTAAAAAGATTATATCCTTAAAATGCTCTTATTGTTAAAAGCGCAAAGAGTAGAGGCATCGAGGTTCATTTTAGGCACGTGATGTGAACGCGTTGGTACAAGTGGCGCTGCGGTATCTAAGATGGAGGAACTCGATCTGCTGACTCCAAATTTTTCAAAAGAGAGCTAAAAAATACTTAGTATAGTTGAAATCTGGCGATATTTAAAAAATAGTCCTAGTTCGATTAAAAACCATCATTCAAATGGTTTTTATGAATAAACTGCAGATGCTGCAACGCCGGTGCTTACCGGAAGACGGGACTGTATACCCTATAAGTGACACCTGGTGGTCGAGGTCGCAACTTCTCGAGTGCGTTTCATGAAATGCGACATAACCTCATTTTCATTTTCATTCTCACTCTCACTTTTCTCCTCTCTTTCTTTTTTTACAAACTTAACGACACAATCACTCGATTCTGATCTACCAGGCCCTGAATTCGGGCAATTTGGGGCATTGGGAAAAGTGAAATTATTCTGAAAATTATAGTGTATATATTCGGAGCCTCTGAGAGCAATTTTCTACGTACAATCTAGTTACAGACTACAAATCTAGACATTTGGTCTGCTTATAATCACCTAACTCGTTTCCAACCGAAATCTTGTGCCTTTCAATTAATTTATAATATTAATAATTATTGAAAATTAATTTTATTGTTAATATTTATTAATATTATTATCAAATAATATTCCAAATTCTTATTTCTAATGATAGTGAGGAGACGGATGTCTCTTGGCTTCGCCGGATTTTATTGAGAACCACTGTTCATCTCTTCTATCTTCCGATGCTTGGAAGTAACGCGTGACTTCTAAAGTTAAGATTTTTTGTAAGGTTTGTGAGTAAGTAAGTCTGTCATCATTGCAGAATTTTCCTAATTCATAAAATCGACTAGAAAAAATACTGTCTTAGGAGTTGATACACAGCTTCATTGAATATAAGGTAAGAAAACTATTCCGCAAAAAAAAAACGAAACCATTTCTTGATTTATTATATTTTCATTGTTAATGAATCCCTTCCGTTTAATATCGCTTAAATCAAGTTAGTTCCTCTAAAATCTTCTTCATTTGGTTTAATTATTCTGAAATCAATCGCATTATTTGGTACTTTATTAAATAAAATATCATATAATTAGCTTTACTTCGAATTTTTTAATTTCATTCAATTTTTTCCAATTCCATAATTTAATTCAATGATACCCAATTCTGTTCGATTCCTCTAATTGAATCGAAAACAGATGAATTTGTCGGAATTGCAATACATTTACTTTTCTTGAATACATATAAGGCACCAATAAATTCTTTGAATAACCTTCGAATCTCTTTCAATTCACTTAAATTCATTTTAATTCTTTTCGTCTGCCTAAAACTCGACTGAATTCTTTGAATTGCTTCAAGTTGAACGAAATTCTATTCAATTCTGGTGATTTTGTTCCCTCGAATCAAATTGAATTCTGTTAAATTTGCCATAATAGCATTTTACTCCATTGGTTTTCTTAGAATTTATTTTAACTTTTTGCATTTTAATTACATGAAATAACGTTAAAATCGTCCTATTTACATTGAATTCCCTTGAATTATTTAAATGAAATTATACTTTTTTTGAAATCCATTAATTTGCGAAAGAATTCGTTGTATTCGCCAGAATTCCTTGTAATCTAGCATTATTCATTTCAATTACATGAATTTCGATCAAAATAATTTTAATTCTGTTGAATTTCCTGTAATCTCAATTAATTATATTGAACTGCCTTGAATAAAACCTAATTGTTCTGTATTTCCTTGAACCAAATTGAATTCACACTGAATTCATATATGTAGCACTTCCTGAAAATTTAATTAAATTACACGAAATCCCATACAATTTCCTTGGTCTTTATACAATTTCCTTAAATACTTAAAAATATTTTTAATCAAATTCAATCCCCTTAAATTCCGTAAGCAGACTTTTCACCTAATTTAATTCCATTGAATTACCTTTAATTAAATTCAATTCCGTCAAATTCTTGTGTAGTTTAATCATCTCTGCTTTTAATTATATCGAATTTGCTTTTATTCTTGTTAATTTCTTTACGTCTTCGTGCACTCTGTTAATTTCTCTTGTATTTCCAGACACTCGTTTGAATTTCCTTAATTTTCCTCGAATTTCCGTAAATCTATTTAATTCCGCTGAGTTGAGAATTTACACGACCCTAAGTTAAATTTCCAGTTATTCATAATTTGTTAATTTCTTTCTTCAAAAAAAAGGTACCGTCTTTCTACCTACAACAATGGTTCTCAAATCAATGGACGTAGTTCGGAGAACAAGTCCGCCTCCGATTATGTATATTAACGATGGACGATATCGCGATTTTAGTTGCTTATGATTAATGCAGAGCTAAAAATCTGAACAAAATTGACGATTACAGCTTTTTAACGATAAAAATGTAGCCTATTTTCCTAGGTTTGTATAAATGGATTTTTTCTTTTCTAGAACACCTCTAATTAATATCTTTACTGCTGTTCACCTAGAAATAAATGAAAATACATTGATGCGATTTATCTACGAAGCGAGGCTAGAATTGTGTCTGATTCGATGTCACGATTATTCCGAAACCCCACGTTTTTTAAATTACTTGTCTTTAAGTACAATGCTGCCGGAAAAACGTCGATTTTTAATGATAAATCGTACGCGGTAACTTTAATTGGTCCTGCGAACGGAAATTATGTAAGAAAAGTTGGGCTAGCGAGTGTGGAAAAAGGCTTTCAGGGTTTCATTCTTTTCGAAAACAGGGTTTTAGAACTTCGCGATTAAGCATCGAAGAATAACGTCTCTTTCGGCGTGAATTTTTAGCTTTTTACCTCCTTTTAAGGGATGAACGTGACCAAAATGAGTCGAAACTTTTGCAACATATTTACTCACTATAGTGTTAACTATTTATGGAGAAAAAATGCCTTAATATTGTTTGCTTTTCATTGAAAAGTGTTGCGAACATTCGAGGTGATACATTTTCTAGCAGCGCCATCTTTATCGTCTCAATTTGGTACACGTTTACATGGCAGAATCTACCTTGATAGTTTCCTCCATCCTGTCTCGAGAAATGCTCGCTCGTGAAAAAATTAACCCTTTCCCCACCAGATGTCGCCACAGAAGATCTTTCTTAATTCCGATTATTTCAAGTACAATCTTTGCAGGGGAATATATTTACACGAGCGGTCTAAATACTATTTATATAAATTAAGTACGTATCGCGATTAATATAAATACCAATAAACAATAACAATATCTACACTATTCTTTATTCGCAAATAGAAATTATTCGAAACATATTAATCAATAAATTATACCATATCTTAATTTTGTCGGGTTGGTTACGCCATTCAGCGTCCTTATCTCACATATATATCTTATCGTAATATTACATCCGATAAATATCTGTTTCTTAGAACGCTCTTTTTTTGCAAAAGTGTCTGATAGATTTTCAATCAAAATATTTTTTGCTTAAATACGGTGGGCAGTAATCTCCTAATGTCT
Organism: Belonocnema kinseyi; assembly: GCF_010883055.1. Taxonomy (NCBI): domain Eukaryota; kingdom Metazoa; phylum Arthropoda; class Insecta; order Hymenoptera; family Cynipidae; genus Belonocnema; species Belonocnema kinseyi. The sequence goes on from NC_046657.1 coordinate 168,134,788, forward strand.
GGCAGACTGCGCTGTTGCTAAAACTGCGCAGACTCCCTGCAGAGTAGGTAAAAAAAATTAATTGTCTTCCAAATTATTAAATTTAGCAATTCATCAGACATTTTTGCAAAGTTGAATACTCTCTCTTTCTTTCTCTGTTTAACTACTCTCGGCAAGTCTTACGATCAAAACAAAGCGTTTAATTTTCGACACCAAAATGTAGAATATTGAACAAACAGGAAGTATAACAAATAATCTTATAAATGACTGCTTCATATCACGGTAGTGTAAATAAAATTATCTGCTTCGCATCAATCGTAAGGAGCCTTATAAGTATATTATCTTCATATACAGTGTTCTTTTATAATCGTTATTCAGACAGAGCTGATGGATAATGGAAATCGAAATAGGTAGGCCAGTTTGTAAAAGTGTGTATGTCTCTCGAAAATTCTCTGATTTTAATTAGACTTTTTTCGGATTAAATTGTTCGAGATTGAATTTGTATGATTCCAGATTTTTTCAGAAATCAGCAGGATACGTCAGGTAACTGGATTGAGTTCGAAAAGCTCGATTGTGAATAGTTTTCACATATTATACGAGTGTTTGTGTAATAGATCGAATACATTACCAAAAAAGCATTGTCCTTTTGCGTTGGAATGTTTCGTGTGTGTGGGTTTTTTTTCGAACATCTTTTTACACAAAGGAAGATGTAATAAATACAATAAAAATCACCGAAAACACAACGAATGGAAGTTGAAAGTTGAGCATCTAGAAGCTTGTGCGGCTAGTTGCAAAATCTCACCTCAATCGATACAAAATATAAACAAGTGATAATTAAAATGTTATGACATTTTCTCACTTTAGAACTAATCGTTTTGCAAAAAAAATCTCTCAATGTGCAATAGGATTTTTTAGAATGCCTTTTAAACTTCGCAGTTTGCACAGAGTCAGAACTTGGCCGTCAGAGGTTGAGCTTTTCTAGAAAAACTAGACGCACAAGCTCGGTTTTTAGAATCGAAAGATTATTTTTAAACATCAAACGATGATTGATATACAATGATCGCTAAAGTGGTGAGAATTTATAAAATTCGTAACTTTCGATATTTAGCATGATAAAAATACACGCGACGGTGCAGGCGCTTTTTTTAAGGGAACGAAGTAAAGTTGAACGACTTTGCAAAATTTCAATGCTTTTTATGCCACACTGTCTTCGTGGCGCAGCCGCATCAGCTTTTCTTTTCAGCCTTTTAAAATCATTCAACAGGTAATCTACAGAGAAAAGTATAGTAGATATAGTATATGTATATATACAAGACACTACACTCCATAAGAACATATTTTATTAACGCTAGATCTTTTCGCTTGTAGTTATTGTTTTTTTTTATCATAGATCGTTTAATATCTACTAAGTGTTTATCTCTCTTTTTTCCTCTCCGTGGATTTTCATTCACGATCTCGCCTAAAAGGGAAAAAGAATTTGTAAAATTTTTATCGTGTGTATCGAGCATGCCCAGAAGATCCAAAAAAATATGTGCGCATGCGTTATAGATTATTGTGATCAACGCGCTTGTGCAGTGGATTTGTATTGTATAATACGCATAGGTTCCCCAAGTACAAAATAAAATAATCCAACGAGAATATTCGCGATTAATTTTTTATATAAATAAATCAATTTGAACACATTTTTTATTTATAGCTTTCTCAGTCAACTCTAGTTTATAGCAAAAAAATATTTTTTCTAGAAATAGAAATAAGAAAATTAATGACATTGTTTGCATGATCAACGAAGTACTGTAAAAAATAGCCTTTGAGATTTTCTTATATTTTGATATTTAAAAAATCGACTCTTCAAATTATTATATAGCGTTTTCTAAACATTTAACGTCATGAGTTGCACATTCTTTCAGTAAGTATAATTATTAGAACTTTAATATTATAAGTCGACTTGACTAGAAATTGATTTAAGTGGAACAGAATTCAATCTTGGTAAGATAAAACAATTTAAAAAAATTGTAATTCATTGGTTGTCGTAAGTGCAGTGAATCTTCGTAAGACATGCGCATGCGAATTGTATTTTTATTCAAAATGCACATGCGCAGTAGAGCTTGTTGTTCGAGATTCGCATGCGCAGTAAATTTTTGTGGATGTTACACTTGTACCGTGGGCCTTACGAGATATGCTCATGCGCAGTGGGTCGTGTAACGATTTCCACTGTTTAAAATTACCTTAGAATGTAGTAGAGTCTCTTTAATCTTTCTTATCTCCATCTTCGGGATCTTTAAGCGTATGCCACTGGGCAATAGGACGCCTTGGAGACGCTAACATATCTGACCAATGTCTCAGTTCTGTTCCGCTCGCGTTGTAACCAAGAATAACTTTGCCTATTGGCTCTGATGTGCCAATACGATCATAGTCCACTACCGTTACCACCAATTGCACTTTCTGGAACAGAGAAAAAATCAACATTTTTAAATGTTCAAGTACGTTTCCTGTATTTCTGGAAAGAATAAGTTATCGCCGATGACATACCTGTATCTGTTCAAAGGGAACCTCGAATGTGAAGGATTCGTTGTAGTATGGATTGAGTGTACATTTCTTTATGGAAGTCTTCTTCTTCTTTAGCCTCTTTCCATTCTGCATCAAAGCAATCTTCACGTAAGGGTCAGAAAGACCACCGACGTCCATTTTCTTCAGGTTCTTTGCCTCCAGAATGACCACAGTTAGCTTGCCAGCAGTAGGCACGTATCGCAAGGAGAAACAGATGTCACCAAGTTTGTTGTCCTGGAAGATAGAAGGAAAAATATTATAAGTTAATATTTGGAAGAAAAACTTACAATTTTTTTTTAATACTGGCTCTGATTTTTATATTTTTCTCAATTATTGGTTTTAAAGAAAATTGACCCTTCTCATTTAGCAAGTTTAAGCGATTTAGAAAATATTACAACATTTGGTGCAGAACTGTGGAAGTTTTCTTTGTTAAAAAAAATTTCTATGGCCACAGTTCTTTTAAATTTTGTAATAACATTTCGCTGCGAAGTTTTATGTCTGCATTTTGAAAAAACTGTAGATATTGGACAAGTTTCCTAAGGTTCCGTAAAGAAAGATAAAATTTCTCTTTTTTTTTGTTTCGCGTAAAGTTGTTTAATACGATGAAACCAGTAAATTAAATTCTTACCTGTCCACCTTCACCCTCAACGCTCTGCAATTCTCGCCATTCCTCAATAGTTTGAGCAAGATCGATCTGACAGAGTGGTACTTTAACCTCACCGATTTGGTCGTGCTTGGAAAATCTGTCGAAATCGAAGATGGCGAAAACCAAAGTCTTGTTCATCGCATCAGCATATGGCACGCTCTAAAAATCAGAAAAAGTACAGATTGTAACTTACTTTACTAAAAAATTATACCTTTAGGAATGGTGCATAACAGTTTGAGTTGATTACCCTTGAATCAAATTGAATTCCGCTGAATTTACAGTAATGGAATTTAATTTTGTCCATTTCCTTAACCTCTAATTGGATAACATCGAATTTTATTAAATTCGTTTAAATTATTTTGATTTCTCTTAAATTTTCATAAATTTAATTCGGCGTTTTCAAAAATGTCTTAAATTCTTTGAATGTCATTGAGTTTCTTTTAATTACTCTAAGATGAATCTTAAAAGAACGTCGAATGCGGTGTTGTTTTGAGATTCAACAAAAATGAGATACGAAAATACGCTAATCTTGTTCTGCATGTAATTGAATTTTATTCTCTCAAAATACAATTAAGTTCTTTTCAATTGCTTTACATTGCATAAAATTAAATGAAATGTCAAATGTATTCTTTGTAATAAAAATAAATTTGATTAAATTATTTTCCATTGTACTTAACTTAATTGAATTGAAAGTACTATTAAAAATCCCTGCTGACTTTAAAACGTGACTACTCTTTCAAAAATTGAGAGGGAAATTTGTTTAAATCCTCGTTGAAAAGTTTATTAAATTTCGCATCAAAGAAGTCGCAATATAAAGATTTCTGACATTTTGAAGAGAATATACTGCGCGAGAAGTTAAAAAAAAAACTGAAGAATTTTTCGAATTTTGTACCTCGACTTCAACTTGTAGCATGACCTATGAAAGTTGTAGCAAAAATCTCAAGTTTATAGAAATTATTCTTCGAAGTCTCATATTTAATTCAACCCCATTAAACTTCCAAAATTTTAGGCATTCTCGAGACACGACTAAAAATGTCCAAGCATGTCCGCACCGATTAGCAGCGATATTGGCCGCCTGCAGTGCTCGCCGACTGAGACTCAACGCAGACACGCTTGGAAATTTATTGTCATATCTTGGGCACCCCTGAATAGCTTTGAAGTTTTGTTCACTTAAATTGAACATGAGATTTTACAGATTATGTCATGCCAATTTCAGTTTTTGCCCTTAAGTATTATGAGTCACAGCACAAGCAAAATTTGAGAAACAAAATCTAAGAAATTCTCGGTGACTATCGCTTTCGCGGTAGACAGCAATAATCGCTGACTGAAAATTGACATTGGAGGCTTGGACATTTTTAGTCGTCTTTCGAGAACGTGTGCATCTTTTTAAAAAGTTTTATGGGCTTAAATTTAAGATAAGACTTCAAAGACTAAGTTGTATGTATTTGAGATATTTGCTGCAACTTTTCTAGGTCATGCCAAACTGTCGTCCCTGGCGGACCGCAGAAACCAAGAGGAGCCTCTACAAAGTACCCTCAGAGGCCCCACTGAGCCCCCCTTTGATTCCTTCTTTAAAAAACTCAAAAAACAGCAAGATGGACTTCTAAATTGTTGAAATTCGGATTCTACGTTAAAATTTCCATTAGAAACTCACGCAGTTTCAACAATTTAAAAGTTGGGCTTGTTGTTTTTTTCTTTAGTTTTTAACGAAAGAACCAGATCCTTTCGATTCCTTCGGTCCGCCACACAGTGATAAATATGGGAAAAAATTCAAGCCACGTGGCGATTTTAATCAAATAATAAAAATAAAAAAATGTAATTCTTCTCTAAAAATATTATATTTAATATTTCCAGTGAGAGAATTGTTATAACAACCCATATTTTTTGAAACTGTGTTTTTTTTTTTAATTTAATCAAAATCCTGACATGCTGGAGTCATTCTGATGATGGATTCGTATTGAGCGATTCAAAAAAACATATAGAAGTAAAGTACACTTAGTCAACTCTATGTAGACTCCTGAAAATATTTTGTAGTCCTGCGTTATTATTATTATTACTGTGCGCCAGGGAGAAGTCAAGGTGTAAAATTCAAGGAATTTTTAAATGTTTCTTTAAAATATCTCGTGCAATATATTCTTTCGAAAATATCAAAATATCTGCATTCAGGCTCAATTGACGCGCAATTTCATAAGATTATCAACGGGTTTTTAAAAAAGTTTCTCAGTCAATTTCTGAACGAGTAGTCACGTTTAAAAGACAACGATGATTTTTAGTAGTAATTTTGTCCATCATTCTGACAATTTCCGACTGTATATATTTTGGTTTGTGTTATCCCTAAAAAAACCAGGCGTTCTCTGAAATGTTGCCTTAATAGGAGTTGATAGCTTTTAAAACTTTAACTCTAGTAGAAAACTGTGAAGACTTATATGGGTTCCTTTGGAGTCAATTGAATAGAAAAACCTGAAGGCATGTTCACAAACCAACTGCTGCAATGTAGGGTTGACAAGCTGGGCATTTAAAGAATTTGTCGACCGATGGCTTAAGATTAAAGTTTCTTGCATATCAATAATAATAAAAATACACCTATATCTTTAGAAGTTTGCCACATGGACAAAAGGGCAGTAGCATGGGTGAAGGGGGTGTTGAGTAAGATGGAGAAGAAGAGAGTGAAGGAGGAACAAAAATGGAGAAAGAAAAATTGTAAACAGGTGAGGAAGCAGGTGTAAAAAAGCTGTAAATATTGTAAATAGTAGATAAGTATTAGGTATTAGCCGCGGAGGCAGAGGCTGGCAATGCGAGGCATAGCGAGAAAATAGCGGCGTGCGTGTGAGGCGAGGCAAGGCGAAGCGAGGAAGGCTAAGCTATAAAAGCGAGCAGATTAGATATAAGGTGTGGATGGATGTTAATTCTTAAGAGGTAATTGTAAGAAAATTCTGTAAAAAATGAAAGTTTAAACAAGTCAATTTTTTAAGGCCAGCAGGCTGAAAAATAAACGCTTATCCCTCTCTCTCTATCTACAAATTTGCCCCATAACCTGAAAATGATATTTGTGAAGTCTTTATATCTATTCTAATTGCGATAATAGTTTGTAATTTAATTCTCTTCATTACATTATGTCCACCAGATTTCAATTCCATGTGTGATTAGACATAAAAGTTGTGTTATTACCTCGATAAAGTGTTGAAATAGATAAAGCTAAAAATGCCTTTTTGGGAAGTCTCTTTTAGAATTGAATTCCTTTTCAACAATAGAGGTTCTTCTTTGTTGTAACTCCTCATGGACCAAAAATTGGTTTTAATAGGAACTTCAGTTTTTTCTATGACTACTTTCTTTTCTTTTTGAATATGTCGATCTTTATATATAGTGGCAGTGAGCTATGTGTCAAAAACTGCAATTCAAGCGAAACCGGGGAGAAAAGATCAACGGCAATTAAAATAACAACTTTTGGCTTATTCGTCCAAGGAACGTTTTTAGGACGTTCTAATTACGTTTTTAAATTTCGCACCCACTGGGATAGGTAGTGACACAGGGTCATGACGATTTTATTTTTTTACAGTGGTTTTCATAACACATTTTAATAAATCATGTTTAAAGATTTTTGCAAGGGGGCGTCTCTGAAGAAACTAGTTATGATTGTCAATAATGGAAACCACTATGTTTTGTTATTGAGAAATATATCATCTATTTTAGGAAATGCTATGTTCACTCTTTTTCATTGTTAAGGAGCGAATCCACGCTGCATTTCACTGGTTAGGGGCTTTAAGGCGTGTCTAGACACTCCAAAGGGGCATTGGTAGCGATTGTATCCCAAGGCAATTGCTATAATACATTTTATGAGCTGTAACTAGGGTTTTTCCAAAAAGAGGGGGGGGGAGGTGGATAATATATAACCATATTTAGAGGATTTAGAAAAAGGCGGCATCTTTAGGAAGTATTTACGAGCCTTATTGAAGGGTGCAAATATGGTTAACTACTGGAGACGTGCCCACTCGGAAAAATTTCCTGGTGCTGGCCCGGCCCCGATCGTCTGGTTTCCAGTCTTGAAGCTGACCAGATGATATAGTCTGGGACTGATCAAAAGTATAAAGTTTTTTTTGCTTGCCCCAAACAAGGCCGTACAGTCAGTCGCTACCCAGTAGGCGCAAGATTCGGCGACGTCTTTATGACATCTGTACGAATTTTACGACATCCTATGTACATGTCGTTAGAGTGTCCTTACGATATCGTAAAGACATTGTTAGATCATACGATATATTTACGATATCGTAAAGATGACTTAACGACATGGACATAGGATGTCGTAAAGTCGTCGTAAAGATGTCATAACGATGTCGTAAAGACGTCGGCAAATTTTGTGCCCACTGGGTAGTTATTATCTAGACAGCCACAAGTTGAAAACGGATCAACCGTTGGCTGGATGCCATTTTTTTTTTCATTACTTGTGCAAAAAATAATTTTTCACTATAGATGTATTTAGCTGATCAGCGCCAAACCTGGAGCGCATCAGACTTTCCAGATTAGACGGCTTAGATAAAGTCAGACCTGGGCAAGACTAGCACTAGAACTGGATCAGATCAGATATTCCAGCCTAGACAGTCTAGATAAAATTAGACCTGGGCTAGGCCTAATTTTATTTCTGAAGTAATCTTAGGACTTTTCTATTGAGAATGTATGTAGAGAATTGTGAAAGAAGCAAAAGTATTGTTCAAAGGAGCAGTTTAAGAAATTTTAAGGGTAGTTTCATGACAGTAGGGAAAACAGTTTTTTTTCACATCTAACGGTAGTATTCTAAATAAACTTATGGTTAAATAATTGGCAGTGAAGCCTGTCACCATTTTAATGTCACAATTATTGCTTTTACGTAAACCATTGATTATTTTTGTAACAAAGACAAAATTAACACTTGCTTGCGTTTTTTAATTTATAAAAGATGGCGCAATTATTTATACATCAAATGAAAGAAAGTATGGAGATAGGGGGTGAGATAGCAACACAAATATTTTATTTTATTTTGGGCCACCCTACCAAATATTACCTACATACAAAATAATGATTATAATTATATAATTTCTGAAAGAATTATATAAATAAATAAATATATATATATATATAAAGTCGAGCCTAAAGCGCGAGTATTACAGTGAAAATGTGACCTTTAGGGTGTTTAAAGAACTCGGGGTGACTCCATATAAAAAATACTTCGCAGGGATGAATTCAAGGCCGTAGAGAGGGGGGATTATGGAAGTTTGACCCCCCCCCTCTAAATTCTTGAAACATATGCATATTATACATATACTTTCCTGTGTGCCACTGTATATCCCCCCCCCCGAAAGTTTTGTCTGCTTTGTATCCCCCCTCCCTGAAAATTTTTCTGGGTACAGCCTTGAATGAATCGTTTAATGTTATATTTCTAATACATAATCTAAGGACAAGCATACCCTCAGTAAAAAGGATCGAATTGCAAAGAATGGTGAAACAAAATATCTATAATTAATTGTTTTTAATTTCGTAAAATAGGATATATTTAAAATCTAATTAATTCCTTTCAATTGTTCCAGAAATGATGTATATTAAATTATTTTTCATTCCGTGAAGTAGAATTTATTTTTAATTGATTTAATTCCCTCTAATATCTTTAGAATAAATATTGATGGTATTGTTTCGAATTCTAAAATGTAGTATAAATTTCAAATAAATTTAATTTTCACTGGTACGTTCAGAAAATCTTAGTTTGAACATATTTAAAATCCTTTTTTCTGGAATATAAGTTTAGATATTTCAATTGTCGTAAATCTTATAAAGAAGATTTTCAATTCTATTCAGTACAATTCTGTGGAATTTTTCGAGGTTCCTTAAGGGCATGTGATATTTAGAAAATTATCGATTTTACCAGCTTTAGGTTTCCCCCGCTTTTTTCTAAAATAATAAATATTTTGTCTTAAAAATTTGGGAAATAATAGCGAACATGCTAACGGACGTCCCCACACACTTTTTTGTAGGTTAATTCAAAAAAGTTTTAATTTAGCAAAATTTGATTAATTTGCATCGCGCTTAGGAAATAGTATCGATTTTTTCAGTGTTAGATTCCCCGGCCTTTTTCCTAGGATAAGAAATATTTTTCCTTCAAAATCTGAGAAATGATAGCGAACATGCTAACGGACGTCCCCGCACACTTTTCTTTGTGTTTTTTATCAAAAATTTTTTGATATTGCTAACAACGTGCGTGTATTTTTCGAGGTTATGGGTGTTACAATTCACCCGAACGTTACTTCTAAACTACACAATATTTTTGGATGAAAACGTTGGACTTACAAATAAACATATTAACTAATCTCCCGGAACTAACTTTGTTTGCAGGCAATCAAAAAAGTTTATTTCATAAATAATTTCAAGATTATCGGAAAGGCAGAGGTGAAAAACGACGCAATCTCAAAATAATGAATATGCATAACATTTTTATTTAGCACAATAATTTTTTTTGTTATTATCCCTGAGAAAAAAGTCTGGGGACGTCCGTTATGATATTTTATAGCATCTCCGAATTCATTTTTTTTAAATTTTCATTTTTCTGGAAAAAATCCGAGGAAACTGTAAGTATCACATGCCCTTAAAAGGGATTTATTTCTTCTCATATCTATTTTCCCGAAGATTTAGAAGACGACCAGAAAAATCAGGTATTTAAATAAATTACATTTTTTAATCCCGATCAAGGCAAGCCTTCTTACTGGGCCGGTCGGAACAGAGAGCTCTTTTCGAAAAATGTCCTTGTTTTTTTTTGTAATTAAAAATTATTTTTTTGCGCCTGTGCAATGCAGCAATCTGGCTATTGTGTATATCAGACTCTATCGATACACTATAATTTTCAAAAATATTATTTTTTGACAAATTCTTATCTACGTGCTACACAAGGGTTTATTTCGAACTTTAAGGGTTGGAGCCAAAAAAACAGAGTGGGTATTCTTAAGGTCCCCAAAAAAGCTAAAAAAATGTGGCGGGATTAAACTTGTAAGAAATTCAAATATTTTGAAGAGGTTGATTTTGGAATTTATGGGTTATTTGGGGAATTTTTTGCGGATTTCAATAGCCGAAAAGAAGCCCGAAATTCTGGTGGAATTAGTTTACAAAAAGATTAAAACTTTCTCACATGCACTTATGATGATATTATATTATATATTATTAGACAATTATTGTTACCTGTTATTATTATTTATTTTTATATTATATTATTATATAGTCCTCTAAGCCACGGGGACACGCTATTCCCAGATTTCTATATTAATCGGCTGGTATAATTTCCTTTAGATGTTTTGTTCGAATTTTTACATGAAACAATTCATCCTTGTAGACGTACTTTGTGCGTGGGGAATCCCCGAGTTGTTTTAAGCACCTCAAGGCCCTTTATCAGAATATGTAATCGATGCTGAATTTAGAGGCCGCGCGGTTAAATACTTTTGTCTAATTTTTTGCATACCTTATCTCAATAACCATATCTCAAAGCAAGCAGAGCCGGGTTTTTGATTAAATGTTTTCATTTTGTTTAATAATCAACAAACGTGAGAAAAATAGCACTTAAATAGCAAGGAAGATCAGTGATAACTGTACATTCATTTCCACAGCAAGCCAAATCACCCTCGTCAAACTGAAGTCGGCAGACTCCCTGAATGGAGTCGAATTATCCGGAACAAACGAACCCGGGCATTTTTATGAGATTTCGGCCAGTTAGAAAAACTGACATTATAAAATCATTGAATAATTTAATTTCAATTACCAGAGTTAATATTTTTATATAATTAACAGAAATTGAAAAAAAGATTCATGAATATCGGATAATATTTGCCGTAATAATGTAAATCTTTCGGGAAGAAATAACTTTTGTGCATTTAAACTGCACTCTTCTACCAAAGCAACGCTAAAGACGGTATTTTTATTTATTTTTTCCACGTGAATAATTTTTCATCAATAAGTAGAGTATTTCCAACTATTTTTTACATAATTCTAATTTGTTTAAACAATTATTATTCATATTCGCAATTGTTTCCCCCTGTAAGTCGTAAGAATTGTGAAAGGTTACTTTCTGCAGGATATTTAGTACTTTTATAAAAATTAATTTGCTGAACAATTTTTCCATGTAAATCCTAAAAGAAATATTTTTTCTGCAACTGATGACACAATTAACGCTTGGTAAGAGTACTTATTTTTGTTTATGATATTTTTCAATAAAGTATTCGGTGATGAATTTTGAAGTCGCACGATTGAATAATTTTTGTATAATTTCTTGTATACGCCATCTACATAATCATACCTTGGAGCAAGCAGAGACTCTTTTTCGATAAAATGTTTAAATTTTGTTTTAGAATCAGAAACGGACGGAACGTAGCTGTCTATGCATTTTCGCCGCGTATAATGTAGAATATATAATCTATAATGTAAACATTTTGTTAAAAAATTGGCTCCGTGTGCTTTAAGATATAAGTATGTAGATAACGTGTGCATGAAAAATTTAAATAAAAATATTCAACCGTTCATCCTGAAAATTCAGAACTAAGTTCTCAGTTGCTTAACAGCTTAATCCAAAACAAGGACATTCACCATTTACTTATTGTATAATCGATTGAAGAAAATAATACTTTTTTACGAGAGGCGGGGAAAAAATTGTTTTACAAATTAAGTTGTTTTACCAAGTACGAAATATCCTGAAGAAACTAATTTATAATAATAAACTATAACTCAATAATTAAAGTCAGATAGTAAGTACAAAATACTTGACAACACTTTACTTATGGATTACAGATTATTCCTGTGAAAAAAATTCAAAAAAATACCGCCTTTTTAACGTGAATTTGGTAGAAACTGCGATGTAAATGCACAGAAGTTCATTATTCCTTATAGCTTTACATTATTACTGCAAATATTGACAGGTTTTTATGAATCTTTTTTTAATTTCTTGTAGTTATATAAATAAATTCATTCTCTTAATTAAAATTTAATTGATCAATGATTTTATAATGTTAGTTTTTCTAACTGGCCGAAATCTCATAAAAATGCCCGGGTTCATTCGTTCCGGATATTCGACATCCTTTGGGGAGTCGGCCGACTGAAGTTTGATGAGGGTGAACAGACTCGCTGTGGAAATGCGAGGACAGCTAACACTGAGCGTTACTGTAATTATTTTCGATTTTGTTTATTAAACAAAATATAAACATGTTACTGAAAACCTGGCTCTGCTTGTTTCAAGATATTGCTATTTAAATTAGGCATGCAAAAAATTAGACCAAAATATTCAACTGCGCGGGCTCAAAATTCAGAACCGATTGTGATTCTGATAAAGGGCCTAAGGGCCTTGCAGCGAGCAGAATACACTTACTGTTAACAAATTTTTATTGGTGGAAACGGCGGGGCCAGCGAAACAAATTTATGCCAAGTGTAGAGTTTTTTGATGAGTATGCAAAGGAAGTTGGAGGAGGGGTTCATTAGAACAATTTTAAAAGATAGTTCTAAAATTTAGCATTTACATCTATAATTATCCACTGAAAGCTGCGCAGCAATTAACAAGTTCGTATATATCTTAAATGAATATTAAACAATATACTGTAAACTATACGAACAAATAGGAATACAATTTACCAACTTTTCAGTCCAATCAGAGAAATTTAATTTTTGTAGTGCGAAGGTTTCGGAAATAATGCATATGCAAGCAGTTATATGAATCATTCATAACATTAACATCTACGTATGGCAAATACAAAGTAAAATCTTTCAGAAACATTTTCAAAGGATATTAAAATAAAATATGCGCAAAAAGTTGTCATAGTAGTAAAAATAATGGGTTTTCCATTATATGTTTAAATTTAATGAAAATTCACATTGTATAAGATTTTTCGTAAGATAGGTTTGAATATGAACTTTATGAACAATATGAACGCCCTATTGGGCGTGGCTTCGGGCCGTGTTCGTATATCCTGATGCTACTGCTATACAAATATATGGGGGCCGTAACAGAGGGACTTTTCAGGGAGCATAAATAGGGGTTTTTAGAAAGGGCGTAACTATAAATTAGGGGGCGTATCTACAAGAAGTGGTAAAAGTGATACTAAAGCAACCCTGTTTTCCACGAACGGAAGTCGCTTAAAGATGTTAATATGGTAATGTGGTAATTATAAGTGTCGCTAAAAATGGATGCTACGAATTGATGTGGCAAGGAGGGATTAATCAGAGGAGTTGCCAATACACTTAAGGACGATACTTGTAAGTGTACACTGTCGACCCACTACATTTCAGTAAAATATTAAGGTGGCTTAAGAAGGGTGGTTTCTAAGTTACTAAAAGGTGTACTTTATTTTTATTTTTTAACAGGGCCATCACTAGAAATCATTTATGAAGAAATCTGTATTATCATCAAAGAATAACATAAATTCTTAACGTATTTTCAGACTAGATGGAGCTATCAACAAAAAATTTGGTAAATTACATTATTTCTGCAAAAAAAGTTCTTCCCCTTCGCTCGGCTGGAAATAGAAGCACATAACTTTAGATTGACGGTCAGGTGCTTTCCCCTTAATCCACTAGATATATCGAAATAAGAATCCTTTTTAAGAAATACACGCATTATTTTGTCAGGTGTTACGTAGTCGAATTTTCAAGGAATTTGTATTATCATCAGATAATAACAGAAATTCTTAACGTCTTTTCAGACTAAATTTATAGCTCCATCCAGTCTGAAATGCCGCTGAGAATTTCTGTTATTCTCTGATGATAATACAGATTCCTTGAAAAATTTGAATACGTAACACCTGGAAAAATAATGCGTGTATTTCTGAAAAAGTATTCTTCTTTCGGTGTCTCTAGTAGTTTAAGGGAAAAGTACCCGACCGGCAATCGGAAGTTCTGTGATTCGATTTCCTGCGGAGCGAAGAAGATATTTTTTCAGACAAAATTTAATTTAGAAATTATTTATAACAAAGACAGGTGGCCAATGGTCATGGCGTGTCAATGACTGCACAGATTGTAGAAATTTCTAGAGACCCAAAATAAAAAAATCTTCATATCATCCAATCCTTGACTTACCTTGAACGTAAAAGTTTCATTGAAAACTGGATTTAACGTCTTCCTATGGACCTTGGTCTCGAACTTCTTCTTCTTGTCCGGAAGGAGATAAACCTTGACATAAGGATCAGAAGTACCTCCCATGTCTAAAGCTGGTAGTTCCTCAGCTTGGATGACCGTCACAGCCAAACTGTTCGAATTGAAGTCATATTCGAGCTACAAACATTAGACGAATTTTAGTTTCCTTCTTCAAGACACCAGAAGATTCTTACAATTTCTGGGAAGTCTAATATAAATTTTAGAAAGTTTCAGAAGTTCATTAGTTGTTTTCAAACTTTCTGAAATATTTAAGGGAATGATAAGACCCTCTTATCTTACTTTGTACTGGAGTTTTCCGAGTTTCACTTCGCTCTGCTTGCTCTCGGCTTCATCTGGCTCCTCTGCATTGTCTGTAAGCTCTTCCATATCCGGCTGAACCTAAACATATGGAAGAGGATTCCACGGGTGTAGAATTAGCGTCTAATTTCTAATTGCAAGCACGGAACAACCGATCGCGTACCTTGTCTTTGTAGGTGCCACCTAGTAGTTGAACGGATTTGAGGTCTACTGCTCCCTTCAGGCCTTTTTTGCCGTCCTTAGATCTTCTCTTACGACAACATCTTCTTACGCAGCAAAAGCAGATTCCTAGAACTACTGCTCCAACGGCTAACAATGAAATGTGTGTCAGAATTCGGACATGAATTAGCCGAATAGAGAAATAAGATGTCTACAAGAGAAATACTATTTGATTTTAATATTTTGTAAGTGGTAACCTATTATAATGGCGACTAAACCCCAGGTGGGGATTCCCATTTCTTCTGCAAGCTCCTTGGTAACATCTTCCATCTTCGCCACTGTAGACTCTTTTGTAGTCGATGGGATGTAGGTGGTCGAGCTTGTGGAGGGGATGTTTGTGGTGGTTTCTGCTACCGGAGCGAATGCTGAAATTTTATAATAATAGTCAATCATATATACTCATTTTGGGCGTAATGAATTTAGGTGAGAAAAAAATCATTTTGTGAAGCATTCATCAACCTCCTAGCAAGACGGGTTCCATAGGTGAACCCACTATATTCCACTACTGACGAACCCTCTGTGAATTTCCATGCATCCATTTTTGTATCATTATAGTAACACTTCATACGATTACTCGTCTCCCATTTTACCTCCTAACCACTTCCATCCATATCTTCCCCCTTCACACTTCATCATCACCCATCAAGCTCATCTCTTTCCCAGCTTCCCATTTTCATATATACTTCCCCTATCACACATTCCATATATTATGTATGTTTTCCCTATCCACCTATCAATAAACTTCTCCCTATCTTTAACTATCTTCCCTGCTGTCCTCTCCTTCCGTCATCCAATCGTTCTAATATTTTCTATTCGCTCTATCCACCAAACCTTACACTTCCCTTCCCTCTAACCACGTCTTATCATATCCCCTATTCCCTCTACCATTTTCCCCTCTTCCCTTCTTCCCCCTACCCTGCTTCCCTCATCTGTCTCCCACTTCTACCAGTATCCTCGACATTCCCTCCCCCATCCTTTTATCCTTCCCCTATCCATAAATCCCTTTACCATTTTCCGTGTCCCCTATCCTCGTATTATTCAAGTTTACTTTCCCTTTTGGCACCTCTTCTTATATGTATATCCATATTGGTCCTTCTATCCCTCTAATACGCTTTATTACTACTATTGTTTGACAAAATCTTATGGTGCTAACTTTCATTGCTTATTTAGTATAGCTGATGAGAGACAGATGGACACCTAAACCTTTTAAAAAATATCGCCCCTACGAAACCCTAAAAGTTGATTACATTTTTTTTAACGTCAACTTTACCTGCTATCGATGGATCTTGACTCACAAGTAGATCCTTCGATTGTGTAGGAAGAGTAGTAGATAGAATAGATGGCGCATTGGACGCATCCGCCCTTTTAAACCTGATCAAAGGCATGTTCTGAAAAATTATATTGATTCATTATTTGCAAAATATATAATTAGTATCTTTATTATATTGATAAAATTAATACAGGTTTCCACTAATAGACTAGAATGCTCCACCTTAAAAATTAAAGTGATAAAAAATGTATAGCTCGTTTGGGAGAATATTAGTCTTAATGAATTATAAAATACACTAAGGAAAATATTTATCGTAAAATTATTAAATCACTTATTTGTGTCTAAATTGTAACGATTGTTGAAGACAGAGGCGGCGGAGCCCTATATCAGATATGGATCCGCGGCTAAGAAATTACAGGAAAACTCCTGGCAATGGGACCATCAATGATTATGATCCTCTTCCTCCTATAACTAATACTCTATTCCTCTACCGATTCATAAAGGTAGCATCATTAAAATTCTTAAACCTAGTCCTACCTAATCTGCGCTCTCGGTTTTTTTTTCTGTTGAATCTTTGAAGTCTACATGAAATCTTTGTGAAATAATGGAAGTCTTTGTGAAATTTTCTCAACCTATCCGAAACCTTTGGAAATCTTTGCGAAATATTTAATAATATTTGGGAAATAATTAAAATCCTTTCAAAATCTTTGGAAAATTATTTAAATCTTTTTAATATATCCGAAATCTTTTAAATGTTTGTGAAATAATTAAAATATTTTTGAAATAATTGTAAGTGTTTGAAATGTTAGAAGAATATTTATTTGGTATTTTTTTTTAAATTATTGAAATATTTGGTAAATCATTGAAGTCTTTGTCAAGTGTTTTAAATCTATCCAAAGTCTTTAAAATCTTTGGCAAATCATTAAAGTCTTTCTAAAATCTGTAAAAAACTAATAAAATATTTATACATTTTTAGAAATATTTAAAATATTTTTTATTACACATTTGCTAATATTTGCGAAATTAATGAGAACTTTGGGAAATCATGGAAATCCTTGTGAAGTGTTTTAAATCTATCCGAAATATTCAAAATCTTTGAAAAATCATTGAAATCTTTCTGGAACCTTTGCAAATATTTAAAAAAAAATTAAAAATATTTGATAAAATTTGCATAATTATGGAAATCTTTTGGCGTACATTAAAGTTTTGGTTAAGTATTTTTAATACATCCGAAATCCTTAATATATTTGGGAAATCATTAAAATCTTTGAGCAATCTTTGAAATTTACATAAAAGTTTCACGAATCTTTGTGAAATCTGTGCAATATTTTATAAATATTTGGTAATATTTGCTAAATTTATTATTATAAAATCTTTCGTAAATCATTGAAAACTTTTTAATCTATTTGAAATCTTTGTTTACTCTTCAAAATCGATTTGAAATGTTTTTGAAGTTATTAAAGTCATATTTATATAATTATTTATATTGGAAACCTATTGAAGTCTTTTTGAAAACTTTTAAACATATCTAAAATATTATGAAATTATTCAAACCTTTCAGTCTCTGCGAAACCTTGTGAAATCTTTGGCAATATGAATGTTATACCTGCATTTATTATTTATTGTTTATTTAATACTTATGTTCAAGTTTTACATAGTATGATATTATACGATTATGAAATTAATTAAATTAATTATAATATTCCGAAATGTTTTAGTATTTTTTAAAAAGCTTTCAAATGTCCTAGATTATTATAGCATAAATGTCTAAAACATTTTGGAATGTACTAAAATATTTTACAATGTTCTGGAGTGTTTTACAATATTCTGGAATATCCTGATGACCTATTTCGTAATTTTTTAGAGAATCTTAGAATCTTCTAGAATATTATTAAATCCTTCAGAATGTTCTACATTATTCTGAAAATTTCCAGATAATTCTGGAACGTTATCGAAACTGCTCTTATGGAATACCCTGAAATAACGTAAGATATTGTATATAGTACTTAAATTTTCTTATTAAAAAATTCTATAGAAATTTCAAAACATTTGTAAAATATTCCTGAATGTTTTTGTTTATTCTTTAATTTATGGATTATTTTGGAATTTCCTTGAAACGAACATTCTAGAATGTTCTTGAAAAATTGGGTATGTTTACAACAATGTATGCTCGACAGTATTTATAAGGTACAAGTATTCTTCACTATTTGGAGCAATAAAAATGATTACACTATTTTGATAGAATCAGTTGAATGCTGCAAAATGTTATTTTTTGTCTCAAAACTTTAAATTGGCCCATGTTTGAAAACTTTTATTAGTTTTAAAAATTTGAAACTAAATTGATATAATTCTTATTTTTGATCAAAAGTGCATTGATCTGATTAGTTTTGTTTATTGAACACCTCTTATAAATACGTTCTTGTTTTCTTTGCAGCTTCCGAAATCCGGCTTGAACCGTGACAATTGAGGGCAAATCAGGGCGACCCCGTTTGTAATTTATCTAAAAGTAAATAAATCTTACTGGCATTCAGGTCAAACATAAATGCAGAAGACTAATTAATTAGATTATTAATCTTTAAAAATAAACTACATGAAATATAAATTGATTTTTCTTTCAGTCTTGCCAGTTTACTTATTTGAAACTTTCATACGTAGAGGATCAATTTCTGAAAATGGAATCCTAATTTTATTTGTATCAGAA
>NC_046657.1:168153688-168159759 GCF_010883055.1 Belonocnema kinseyi
ATTGAGTCAAAAATAAATTTTCAAGCTGATAAGAAATTGTGAGAGACGTGCTCGCAATGTATATTGCGAGATCGAGATCTGAGTGGGAGTAAGTGGTTTAAATCCTCTTAAGTCCGTAAATTGAATTGGGAGAGAAGCGGCGTGTAGTTGAAATGAAAGTTACAAAGTGAGAAAAAAATTACGGAGAAATGACTTCAAGATTCTAGAGAATTTATTCGAGTTGGTCAGTCGGAAACTCAGTGAATTCATATGAAAAATCGACAGAATTAAAATTTATTTGAAAATTTGGAAAAATTTATTGGAATTTAATATAACTGAAAGGAATTCAAATGCATTTAATAGAAGTCAATGGAGGTCAACTGAATAGAACAGAATTCAATGTACTTTAATGAAATCCAACACAAATAAATGGATTTCAGAAAAATTAATTAAAATTAAAGTTATTCAACAAAATTCAATGGAATACAATAGTGGCCAATATAATTTAATAGAATAGAATCTAATTTAATTTTGTGCAACGTAATTTCATAAACTTAAAAAAAGGGAAATGGAAAAAAATCATTAAATTTATTTCAAAATAATTCCATGAAATTCAGCAAAATTCAAACAGATTCATCATAATTCGCAGGAATTTAGTGAAATTTTATTAAACTCAACATAATCCAGTTCAAAAGAAATTTGATTCAACAAAATTAAAAAATTTTAAATACAACGTAATTTAATCGCTTTCAGCAAAATTCAATTCAAGACAGCGTATTTCAAAAAAGTTTAAAATAGTTCCATGAAAGTTAGGTTCATTTAATAAAATGAAATCAAATGTAGTGTAATTTTTAATGTAGTTCAATAAATTCAACGTCATCAATTTAATATAATAGAAAGAAAATTCAATGGTGGTCAACTGAATTTCACGGAATTTAGTGTGTAAATGTCAACGGAATTCAATTTAATTCCACATACGAGTACCTCAATAAATTAAAAATAATTTCATGAAATTTGATGATATTCAATTTATTTCCACGTAATACAATATAGTCAAAGATAATTCGGTGAAATTGAACTTAATGCAACCAAATTCAATAAAATGTAGAGACATTTAATGAAATTGTATGTAAATAAATAAACATGAGCGTAATACAGTGTTTTTCAACGTAAGTCAATGCAACTTAACGTAATTAAGTGAAATGAAATGGAATTCTATGGGCTTATTATTAAATTCAAAATAAATCAATGAAATTCAGAAAAATTTATTAAATCAATTTTATTTAGCACAATTTAATGGAATTTAATCAAATTCAACATAATTCAATGTAATACAAGTTAATGTTATCAAATGTGATAAATTTTAAAATAATTCCATTGAAGACAACATTATTCTATTTAATTCAAAATGTTACCATGAAATTCAGTAAAATTTAAAGAATATCAACACGATTCAGGGTAATTATTCATATTATATTAAATGTAATTTAATTCAAATCAATGCAATACAATGCAAGATCCATGTGATTTAGCGAAATTAAATGGAGGTGAACAAAACCCAACGGAATTCAGCGTACCTCAATATAATTCCGTGGAATTTAATCCAATGCAACGTAATTTAAATAAATTCAAAAAAATGATATTTTAAAATAACATACACAAAAAATTGCATTAGTGATTAAATATTTATTCTTTCTCAGCTAAACTGTTTGAACCATTAAGATTAATTTTTTATTTAATTAGTTGCTTTTAAATCGTTCTTAATTTAGTCAAATATTAACACTTATATTTTTAATAATTGCCACTATAATTTTTTCTTATACAATTATTTTTCAAAATTTCAACATTCTTTCTCTTTGTAAAATACATTGTACTCTAATTAGAATATAAATTAGGTGTAATTTTAAAAACCTAAATTTCTAAATTTAAATTAATTTCATTTTATATGTTTACCAGTTCCTTGTTTGAAAATATTATTCATTTTTATGCTTATATACCAAAAAGTAGTAAAATGTAATCCACTCTTTTTCGGACGCATTTAGACGAAATTACACCTTTTTCCCTGAGGAAATATTGACAAACTATACGTCTTCGGATATTTGAGAATGTGGTTAGGGGTCATTCATAAATTATGTAACGTCCTCCTCCCGCATATATACTTTTTTTGGGCTTTTCTGTACTTTTTCTTCATTCTATAACATTAAACTAGATACCAAAAAGGTGTTAATTTTTAATTATAAAAAAATTAGGATCTTTTACAGAGATTTTTTTCCTTCTTATACCTAATTAAGATTACTCATTACATCATTGATTGATTACATTGATTTTAATTGACTGAATCAATAATATCACAGGAATGGGTATGTGGTTATGGTAGAAAGAAACTCTAGAAAATTAAAAGTGGATGTAAAAATAAATAAAATTTCTGGGAGATATTGTTCTCTTAATAAAACTCCTATTAATCATGCAACAAAAAATTAGTCCCTCTTTTCTGCCTCTAATTTGCGGTTAGTGTCACTTTGATAATTTCAGCTGATACATCTACTTTCTTGAAAATGGATAACTCTAATCAAATATTTTTGTTCTAAGTTCCGAAAAACACGTAATCTTGTAAGTGGACTTCTGTCTTATCTTTAAATGGTGATTTCGATTTTACAGAATATTTTTTCTGTATATTACATCCTAAAATCAATTAAACTCTCCTAATTTCAGGCTCTGGTCATTCTCGAATGGTTCTTGTCCAGAATTTCTTGACTTTCGAGAATACTAATAGAAAATGCCGAGACGTGCGAACTTCTCACTGGCTTTAGTGGAGCTGGAACACTATGATTATTGATGTCCAATAAAAACAAAACAAAAAACAAAACAAAAAACAAACAAAAAGCCCAAAACTGGTTTTTGGAATAATTCCACTTTCACAATTTTGTCTCCTTGGAATCTTACTATAAGGTTATAGTGAGAGTTACTAACAGCTCGGAATCCTGCCAGGGTTACGACGACCTTTTCTTCGTAGAATCTAACTTACCCCATTCCCCCCTCTCTCACTGCCCCAACCTCAGTAATAAAAATTTTCCTCCCTCTTTCCTTTTTCTTTCCGCCATCCTACATCAGTTAAAATATGCTCTTATATCTTTACGTCACTTCACTCCGTTCCATGTACTATTAGATTTTATCTTAAGCTTTTGCAATGTATATATTAACATATTGCGCAAGAAAAGATATTGCAAAAATTATGCTTACTTTGAGTTGGAAGAAATCTTGAATATATTAAAATCGATTGGAATATGAAAGCAAAAGGTAGCATTCATTTAGGGGAAGCATACCATCAATTAATTGCATATTATTGAAATATTAATTGCAGCAAATACATCTACACTATTAGAATTGATCGGAAAAATTCGAAAAATTAAGGATATTGAAGCAACTGAAGTTTACGAAATTAGTTTGCTGAAAACGAAATTAATTATTTTTATGGTAATTTTATAAATGTTTATTAACACTCAGAAACGGTTTCTCAAAATTACAAATAGTTTACCTTAATTCCCAAATAGTCACAGAAGACCGCAAGTGACTAGCAATAGCTGCGTGAATGAATAATTAATTTAAAAAGAACTAAGTTATATAATCAAATGCACTATTCAGCCTTAAATTGAGTCGACAGTATTGGGTGGGAAAAAAATCGATCTTTTCAACATATCTGTTATTGTTTTAAACAAACTAAATAAACATAAACATTGTTTGCATCTGAATCTCTTTTTATGCAATTTCTTTAAAACATTAACAAAATTAATCAAAACGTTTCAGGTAGTAATTTTGTGTATTAGATTATCATTTTGATGACTAGTGTTTTGTAATGTCACTCTGTCAAGTGTTGAGATGAGAATAGTGAAACCTGTGTTTTGCGTGGACAGTTAATTTAGCATTTATAAAATTAACTGAGTTTTTGTGAAATAACTAATTCGTACGTCATGTTATGAAACTGCGTCGCATGTGTTATGTGCAATAACGCAGAAGCGCGTGCTTCCCAAATTGAAATGTTGACGGGTGGTGTTTTGGTGAAAATAATCATATTTTTATCATACTGCTGTCATCGAATGGTTTGAGCAAGCGAGAGACAGAGGTAATTCAGCATCTGGACCGATGATTCAAGAGAAAGCTCTTTTTTGAACCAGACGCTCAACGGTCCGCAAACGTTTAAAGTACGTAAGCAGGAAACGCATTGATTTTCACGTGTAACATCAAGCTTTATTCCTCATTTCCGTTAAATATTTAGTTTGCCCTTGTCTCCTTATTAGAAAAACAATTTTCAAAATATCTTTACCACGCAGTAAAATTCACCGAAAACAGTTCATACGCCCCTGATTGAGAGCCTGGATTTTATTTTACAGTCAGTCCCAAAATTGACTCTAAATCTACGTTTTGTCTGTAATAAAGAAGAGTTTTATCGTCCCTAAATTCAAGACAAGTAGTTAAATATTTTGCACGAGCTTATCTAGTAGTTCCGAATTTTTGAGATCTAGTCCATCCACTTTTCCAACTCCCTTATTTTTTTCGGGTAGAATAGACAAGACCAAATAATAAAAAGTTTCAGATTTCAATAGTCTTATTTTGTAGAACAAATTGTTTATAGGATTTCAATTATTTGTTAAAGTATTGTGTCTCATTTATATTATTAATTTTACAGCTGTTATATTCGATTCATGATTCAAATTCAACACATACACTTTAAGTCCCATATAATAACAGATTCAGGGGTTGCCTTGCAGAGGCCTTGTTTTAAATCGACACTCTCGAAACGTAAACAGTCAGGACCGTCTGAAGCGTTTCAAATTGCAATGCATAATATTGCGCCATACACTTGAATAAGTACTCACGCACTGCGCCCTTGTGAGGCGAGAGTCGTAACAGTCTCCCGCTCTGTCCCCTAACAAAAATTCATAGGCCAGAAGTTCTAGGAATTACAAAACCGGACCGGTTTCTATGGGACGAAGAGCGAATATTATTATATAAAAATTGAAAAACACTGAACAATATGAATAAAAAAAGAAACTAATTTTACACAAGTGTTTACTCTTTCTTCATTTTCTTTAAATTTAAAGGAAAAATGAATAATGCAATTTTTGATGCTCGGTTAAGCCTGTCACAATATTAATTTTATTTAATTCATTTTTTTTTTCCGATCTAATGGGGGCAATTGATTCTCTCTCAACAATTTTGATTTTCATCTTATTAAAAATATTACATTTTTTTATTTTGACCAGTGGAAATATCAAATGATATTCAATAACATTTTTTAGAAATTATATTATATATTAATAATATCATAATATATTATAAATAATTATGTTATAAATTATATTATATATATTTTTAGAGATTTTAATTTTCTTTTTGCTTTTTAAACTTATCGAGAATTTCACATTAATATTAGTATTGTAAGGTTTAAAAGGTTATCATGATCACGTTTATAAATTTTTGTTCTCTGATATCACAAACAAAACATACCTAACTTCATCTTTTTGTACGAATTTTGAGCAAAAAAACACTTAGAATTGTAAATTAAAAGACGATTATGAAACCTGAATAACCCTCAGAAAGTTTTCGGTAATTGTGCCCGTGCATCTAGAAAAAGTAAAGAAGCAGACGCTTTTTATCTGAAGCCCATTTATTGAACGTATCATCCTACAACACTTTCGTAATTAAAAGAACGTGACACCGTATCACTCTTTTTAAATTTTCACAATTTTTTATGTATAGAATTCATGAATTTAATGCTTTCTACACAATAATGATTTATTTTACTCTTACAATCAAATAAACCCTTTATAAAAAATACTTGTAATCATAATATAATGCCTCAGTTACTCTGTCTCCCCCCCCCTCTCTATCTCTCATGCGAAATTGCATTAAACCCTCCCATATTTCATGGGCATTTATTGGAACTATTGAATTCCTGAGAAGTCTACGAAATTTTATTGAATTCCATTTATTTACACGCAAGGGTGGATCTAGAACATTTTTCAGATGGGCGATTGAAAGGGGATCCCCTGATATAAAATGCGTAAAGTCTTTTGAATATAGGGGGGGGGGGG
>NC_046657.1:168159859-168170780 GCF_010883055.1 Belonocnema kinseyi
ATATATCTAGTCGGGAGTGGTGCTGACTGAAAACAGATGATTTGGAGCGATTCGCACGCCATCTGTTGGTCATTCTAAGGACTTATTGAACTACCCTCGTACTTTATTCAAAATTGATTTTTTGGTTTTAAGATTGATAATCTTAGTTAAAAATACAATTTGGATTGAAAATTCAAATGCTTGCTAGCCAATTCATATTTTTGGCTTGGAAATTCAACAATTTGGTGGAAATATCCATTTTTGTTGTTGAAAAATCATACTTTTGAATTGAAAAGTCAACTTTTTTGTAAGAAATTTGACCTTTAGACTTGAAAATTCAACTATTTGGTAGAAAAAAACTTTTTTGAAGGAAATTCGCTTTTCTAAATTAAAATTTTTTCAATAAAACCTAAACTATTTCATTTTTCGTAAGAAGTGATCTTTTTTAGACTGAAAATTCAACTATTTCGTTCAGAATTCACGTTTGTTAGTATAAAATTGATCTTTTTAGTTGAAAATTCCACTGTTTCGTTAAAAATTTATGCATTTCCTTAAAAATTCTTATATTTTGGTGGCAAATTGAACTTCTGGGTTGAACTACTTTCTTATAAATACATTTTTTAGTTCATGATTCATAATTTTGGTAGAAAATTCATCTCTTGTTCAAACTTAAACGACATTGTCGAAACATTCCTTTTTTGGAGTGTCAATAACTTTTTTAAATAAAAAATTTAACTATTTTGTTCAAAGTTAACTTTTTCATTAAAATTTTGGGCTTGAAAATGTAACCGTTTGGTAGAATACTCAACTATGTGGTGGAAAATTAAACATTTTTGTCAAAGATTTTTTTTTTAAGTAAATTCATAAATTCTATTTTTGGTTGAAAACGGACTTTTTTGGATGAAAAAATCTAACTATATAGTTGAAAATGTATGTTATTTGTTGAAAAAATATATTTTTCGGTAAAAAATTAATCATCATAGTTAAGAATTCAAGTATCTGGTTAAAAATGTATGTATTTTGTTGAAAATTCGTCTTTTTTGATAACAAAATAATCTTACAGTTTGAAAATTCTGGAATACATTTTTTCTGCCTGTCGAATCAAAAATCTTTCGTTTTTGAGGATTAAAATATTATATTAAAAATTCGTATTTTTTGGTACAAGTTAACTGTTTTTAATTTAAAATAAACTTTTTTGTTTGGTTTAAATGTTTTATCTAGAGACTCTTTAACAGTACCAATTTCACGAATAAAATATTGCGTTGAAATTTTTAGAAAATAAAGAAAAAAGACTTAGGCACGTTTTTGTTCAAATTAATTTTTACAATTTCCAAAAACTTAACCGATTTTTGTTTAATTCTACAAATGTGTTAGTAAGGTAAGCGTCCCAGTAACCGTGATCCTAGTTCCAGTCATCCTGATGCAAATTTTCTTGATTTTTATTTCATTTGAATGAATGTTATTCCTATTCTCTATTATGAAATGTTCAAAATAAGTGGATTTTATCATTGAATGGTACTATCAACATATTTTTTTACCAATATATTCAAACTATGACCAAGTTTTACGATTACTGGGACCTGACCGTACATATACATAACTTAGCAAACATATTCGTAACCAATTTTTTCCTGCCGTTTTTTTTTATTTGTTCCTTAGTCACTTTTTTTATATTTTCCCAAACCTTATGCTCAATATCTTATTCCATGAGGAATTGGAACGGTTAAACTATAAACATAAACTTAAACATAACTTAACATTTTTTTCGTGATGTTTTTTTGTTCGTTAGTCCTGTTTTTGTATTTTCCCAAACTTATATCTGGATATCTTATTTCATGAGGAATTGGAAAGGTTAGAAAAAAAATGCAGTGAGGCAGGAACTGGATGAGTGTCACGGAACTCAACTCTGTGTGCATTTCATGGTATTGTCATGGGGTAAAAATGTTACAAAATGTGATGTTACATAATTTTCAAGTTATTATGCAGACACGATTTCTCCATGATGCTTCAGTGACACGTCTCTGGGAATTCCTACAACAATTCCTAAAGGCGTATTCTTCGAGAAAATTCTAGACCTTTTTGTGATTTAGAAAGAAGATAAAATGTTTTAACTCAGTAAAGGCATTTTATTTGAGAAGTCTTTTTGTTAATAAAAATTTTATCTATGATCAAGGTCTAGCCTGATTTCCCTTCAACACTAATTGTTACCTCGAACAAATAATTGTATTGCTTTACAAAAATATGGTTGATGTTACATAATATATTTGTTCGACCAATAACATATTTTTCCACACAAAAAAAATTTGGTTGATCATATTAAACTTTTTGTTTAGTTAAACGAAACGGTACAAGAAAATAGTTTGGTTGGCTCAACGAAATGATTTTCTTGCTTCCATAGAAATCCACAATTTGGTTGATTTCGGGCAACCAAACATTTTTTCAGTGTCGTTTTCCCTATCGACCCCCGCGCAGAAATCTCGATCTGGCCCCGATCGGGTCCAGACAAGTCCAGGTTGGGTCCCAATCGGGAATCCTGGTGGGGGCCAGGCCGCGCATGACACACACGCCCAGGTCGGGACCAGGTCGGGACACCCGATTGGGAAACCAGATCGGTGCCCGATCGGTACACGATGAGTCTCATTATAATCCATTCATGAATTTCACAAATGGAGTTTTAATATAAGTAAACACGAAACTATCGAATAGTCCTCTCCTTTCGAAGGCCACCTTAATATTTTGAATTTTGAAATTAAGTTATTTTAAGTTAAAATTAACGTACTACAGGCATGAAAAGAAAAGGTTTCAGAATACAAAATTGAATTATGCTTTTGAAAATCGTAAAATTATTGTGGATGGTATCAGTTTCGAGGAAAGGGTTTGTTTTGTATGAAAAAAATTGATGATAACCAGAAATATTTTAAGCGACAATTTTAATTTCTTAAAAAAATGTTGCCTATGAAACTTTTTAACAAATTAGACAAAGTTTTTCGCAAAACAGATTCCCTACAACTTGACATTTTCGAATGCTTCCAAAGAAAATCATCGGGAAATAAGCTATGATTTACAATCTATTATCATTTTACTGCAAATAAATTCAATTTTCTGTCAATTGCATTACTTCTTGAAAAATTCAAGAAGGTGGTTGTAGATAATTTTTTTGCCAAAATATTGCGCCATCATTTATTAGATCGTTTTATTTTCTTAAATCGGTTAAGAAGAAATATAGAACAAACAACTTTTAAACAAAAATGAAAATTTTTTAATTAAATATTTCTGGTTGTTTTAAATATTATTTACAGAATATGCATTTAATTAATTTTTATTATTATTAATTCATTTCGACCTAACGGACATTTTTATAAGTTGAAATTGCATTGTTTATAATAAATAAGAAAAAAAGCTTCGTTTATCATTTTAAACTTCGTGCGAAACCAATTAGATGCCGAATGCGACGCATGCGCAGTTAAGTAACTAGTTCTTGCTGGAATGTTATGAAAATTTGTCCTTAATGTATTTCTGTATTAAATTTAATATTAATACAGAATCAAAGTATCAATAACATAATCAATTGTATCACATATTTTACTATTATAATTTAAAAACATTACAATTTTGTGCATACTGCAATTCATTTCTTGTCAATAGATTTGATGATTCTAACTCTACATTAAATCGAAAAACCTTGAGTTCTTTAATAATAATTGAAAACAAAAGAACTTAATCAATTTCATCATATAATAATATTTGACTCATTTGATGGTAAATATACTCATTTTACGTCAAAAAATTTAATTAATTATTCATTTATTTGAAGTTAGGTTTCACTGAGCCCGCAGAGTGTAATTACTTACTCTTATCTTCTTCGCACAGGTTTCGATTTCTACTGACTGGTGTTTGGTGCCTCTGAACACATGGCTTACTCGCCTTATGCATTTATAAACATTGCTAGAATATTTTAAACGAGTATTATGTATACAAATTTCACTGCACTATCAGAAAAAAACAAGCAGCACTAGTTCTTCGAGCGCATGAAGATGGCGTTTCAATAGGAAATCGATCTGGCCCGGTCGGGCCCAGGTATGGGCCACACGGTTCTACCGATCAGGGCCAGATCGGGAAATCCGATCGGAGCCAGATCGGTATTACGTTTGAAATCGGGTGATTTGTGCACGGGCCCTAATCCCAATTAATATTTAAAAATTTTTTAAATTCTGTTTTATTTCTGTTTATTTTAACAATGGGCAGCTTGAAAAGAACAAGGGCGAAGCAAGAAGTGGCTGGTGAAGTATCGACCTTTAAGGGCACTTATCCTATTGAGACGAATCAGGGTTTGAGATCGTGTCGATAGGGGTTTACCACTGGCTGCCGTCGACTGTCTCCAATTTCTTTTCGTGCATTTACATCGTCTCTAGCCCTCACCGATGAAAAAATAGGGTCAATCGTGGAAAAGGGTCGACGGGTCCTTCATTCACCAAGCCACTACCGTAATTTTCATTGAAATCATTTTTTATGCACAACTTGTTTTTCCAAGACTCTAAAAACCGGAATGAAATTTACCTTTTGGTATACCGAAATAGCAAAATTATACGGACCGGAAAATAAAAAAAAAGAAATGAGAAATATTCACTGTTAAAAAGATAAGCCATATTGGATTAAAAATAAATTGTGGAAGGGAGATTATTAAGGTTGACAAAATTTAAAAAGAATGACAGATTACCAGAAATAGAACATTTTTAGATACTAAAAAATACTGAATTTTATCGAAGCAGACTTCATCCCTTTTTGTCGAAGAAAAATCTCCTTATAATAATTTTCTTTTAATAGGATTAGAACTTTGAAAGACGCAAAAAGATGATTAGAGGTTGGCTTTTATAAATTTTATTCACTAGAGGCAGACGTGAAATTCTGACGTCAAAGAAGTGCGTGCTGTACTGACATAAATATATTTAATAGAGTTGGTAGCTGTAAAGCTGTATATGTATTATAGGTGGAAATGGTGTTTTCTGCAATACTGATGGACAGTTAGTAGAAACATTTTACATGGGAATCGATAGATAAGGTGGCACACTATCCATCCTATTTTTAGAAGCCAAATTTAGATAGTCAGTGAAGAATTTTTAACCCAATTAACAAGTTGAGTAAGAAAAAATAACACCGGTAAAAAAATACAAAGGTTAATCACCGCACTGTTAAAAAATTTCTGTATGGATTTTTAAAACAAATTACTAAAGCTCTATGCAGGAACCGTTTCTAAAATTTCCTAAACTGCTTAACAGAAATTTCAGTCGCGTTGACTACATGAAACTCCCGTCACATGCTTCAAAAATTTCTGTTACAGTTTAGGCATTTGCAGTTACTGAAACTGAAAATTTCAAGAGGTTAAACAAATTTTTCGGTTTATTAATTTGAATATAGAACATGTAGTCTATTATTGTCCTGAGGATATAAATAGCAAGAAAATATGATTAAAGTCAATACAAACGACTTCTTAGGTATCTATTATAGTAGGACCTACACTCATTGTATTAAATATTTCATCAAAGCCCATCTTTTACGATAGAAATTAATGAACTAAACAATATAGTCCCTGTACATTACATGTTTGGAGAATATGAATATGAATTTTCGGCAAAAAATATGAATTTTAAGCATAAAAATTAATTTTAGAAAAATAGTTACACCTACAACCAAAGAAATGAATTTTCAACTATAGTATGAATATTGCAACAAAAACATGATTTCTTAACAGTGGCTTAACCAAAATCTTCACAAAAAAGTTGAATTCTCAAACAGAGAAGATTAAGTTTTAAGCAAGAAGATGAAATTTCTACTAAAACAGATGAATATTACAATACTAGAATCGATCAAGTTAACTCTTAAAATAACAGAAAATACTGAACGTCATTATTTACTAGATAAAAAATAGATTTTTTAAATTTAATTTCAAGAAGTACATTTTCTGCAAAGATTATAATTGAATTTCTAACTCAAAAAATCAATATTTCAACGAACCAGTTAGGTTTTTAATAAATAGGATTATTTTTTTTGTAATTGGTTACAATTTTAATACAGTTGCATTTTTGTTTGAATTTTTGTCCAAGAAAGACAAAATTTCTGCTAAAATTGTTGAATTTTAAACCAAAACGTTGCAATAAAATTAAATAAAAATTAATTAAATTTGTAACTGAAAAGGTAATCTTGTAAAGGAAGTATCTTAAAAAAACAGAAATACAAGGCAAACAAATCATTAACAAGAATATTATTTCAGGGTTACCGCAAAACTTCATAATAATATTCAAAGACCAGAATCTTAAACTTGTAACAATGTTAACCTCTCATCTTTTCGTATAAAATAAAAGGACAATTTCAAATTAAAATTGAGAAAATTTCAAATTTATTCTACTTGGCAGT
Organism: Belonocnema kinseyi; assembly: GCF_010883055.1. NCBI lineage: Eukaryota > Metazoa > Arthropoda > Insecta > Hymenoptera > Cynipidae > Belonocnema > Belonocnema kinseyi. The sequence continues at coordinate 168,166,250 of NC_046657.1, forward strand.
TTAAAGTTATAGAAATTATTTCACTCTCACACGATCCTTGTTCTTTGAATCCCTGAATTTTCCCTGACCAATAAAATTCCCTGACTTAAAAAAAATCTTTGTTAGCTGGGTTCGTTTTTTACCCACCGGGTTTGTCTAGCGTGTGTTGTTAAATACATATTAAATTTCCTTACAATTACTGCAACTATTCTGCAAGTCATTTTTTATATTTGTGAGTTCCGAAAAATTGTGTACATGAATAATGTAAATTCCTTAATAAATTATAACGAAATCTCTTGAACACACCCATTGCTACTGAACCACCATGCTTCGTCTGCTAGACAAACGGACTCGAGAAGCAAGGAGTGCGCAATTTTGAGAAACCGATTCTGAAGTTTAATAAAAATTTAGTAAATATAAGATTGCAAAATATGAAAATTCGCAGGCCTGGCTTGGTGGGGTCAGAATTCAGGAAAAATCCCGGTGAGCCGATACTATTTTTAGCTAGTTATCTTGGGCCGATTTGCTATCCCAATACGGCCCCGAACGAGGGAATGACCACTAAAAATTATGATATTGACCTGAATGAATTTAAGAATTCATTGAATTCAAATAAATCCTAAAATCATTGAATTATTCGGAAAAATCTAAGTTAAATCGCAAAATTTAAACAATATGCAGGTGAAATCTAGAAATTATTAAAATTAGGCGCCGCACAGCTATAAAATACTGTTTCGTAATATATTAAGACGTTATTTCAATGGGTCAATTCCGCCTCTCCTACACCCCCCCCCCCCCCCCGTTCCCTTCTCTTAACCTCACTTCACCACCCACATTTCTACCCGGGGCTGCGAAACCCTAAAAATGCAATTGAATTCCAAAATCTCTAGAAAATGAATGACTCTATATTGTAAATATATTTTAGTATTTTATGATCTGTCAAATGATAATTTCAGAATTAGTTTTAATTTTAGTTTACGATAAATGACGAAAGTCAGAATGGCGGAACCTTTTTTCTCTGCGTGGGGGCAGGAGAATAGACTTATAATCTTGAATGGCCCAATTTTCACAAAGTATAATATCATAGTATATGCAAATTATACATTATTAATAATTAATAAACAATAATAAATACAGCTATAAAATTCATTTTGACAAAGATTTTAATAATTTCAAAGATATCACCAATTACTTCGCAAAGATTTCTCAAATTTGTCAAAGATTTCACAAAGTTTTAAAATATTTCGCAAACGGACAGATTCAAAAAATTTCACAAAAACTTTAATTATTTCATACAATTTTCCCTCCAAATTACGGATAGATTTCAAAGATTGCACAAGGATTTCAATGATTTCAGAACGATTTCAATAAATTCACGAATATTATCAAATATTTCGAAAAGATTTCAATAATTTCACATACCATATTACCAACTAGCTTTAAAAATATTTCAAATATTGCGCAAAGATTTTCAATGGACTTAAAAGATTGTACAAAGTCTTCATTTATTTCATACAAATTTCCAATCGATTTCAAAGATTGCACAAAGATTTCATTCATTTCGTAATGATCTCAATAGTTTGACCAATATTATCAAAGATTTCAGAAATATTTCAAATATTTCGCAAATATTTCAAATATTACACAAAGAGTTCAAAAAGATTACAATTATTTCCGAAAGATTTAAAAAATTTCACAAAAATTTCGGTAAGATTTCGGATAGATTAAAAATACTTCAATGTTTTTTCAAAGATTTCAAAAAAATATAAAAGATTTCAAATATTTCGTAAAGATTTTGGATAGATTGAAAAGATTTTATAAAGACATAAATCATTTACAAAAGATTTCACAGAGATTTTTATAATCCCATAAATATTATGAAACTGTTCAAAAATATTTCAAATATTTCCAAACATTTTTGAAAAATTTCACAAAAATTTGAATTATTTCCCCAAAAAATTTAAAAAATGTTACAAATATTTCGAAAACATTTCGGATAGAACAAAAATATTTCACAAAGACTTCAACGATTTTCCAATGTTTCTACAAAGGTTTCAATCATCTTTATAAATATTACAAAATATTTTTAAAATTTTCCAAATATTTCGCAAAGATTCGCAAAAAGATTTCAAGTAGATTCAAAAGATTGCACATACGTAGAAATGACTTCCCAATAGATTCAAAAAGATTTTATTAATTTCACAAATATTTTTAAAATAATTTAAATATTTCGTAAAATTTTCAAAACCTTTAAAAATATTTAGCACAGGTGTCACAAAGATTTCAGAAAGATTTAAAAAATTTCACATATGCATACATGATTTTCCAATAGTTTCACAAAGATTTCAATAATTTCACAAATATTTCGCAATTATTTCAAAAATGTTTTTAATATTTCGCGAAGATTTTACAAAGATGAAAAATATTTCGGAAAGATTTCTGATAGACTTTATTGATTTTCCAAAGATTTCACAAAGATTTTAATAATTTCAAAACAATTATCAATTATTTATAAGATATTTGAAATATTTCGCAAAGATTTTCAAAGATTTCACAAAGATATCAATGATTTTCCAAAGATTTTACAAAGATTTTAATAAAATGGCAAAGATTTCGGGTAGATTGAAAAGATTTCACAATGACTTGAGGTAGAATTTTTGAAAACTTCAAACATTTCGACGAATTTAATCATTCGATTTCAGAAGGGGGAAAATCAATACTTCCCTTCCTCCTTACTTTGGCGATTTCTAGGAGGGTGCATTCCCCCCTTTGTCTCCGAGGGTTCCGCCTCCTCTGACGAAAGTTGTATTTTATTAGACGTTTAGAAAAAACAAATATTTTCATTTAATTATGTTTTTGATTTTTCTGTTGTATATTCTGATTTTTTACAAAATTAAATAGGAATCTTTTATAATGTAACGTAATAGAGTACTCAGCTATCTTTCGTACTTCAAACAGGACTGATATTTTACCCCTTTTAACCAACTTAACTATTATTTGCGTTTTGTGACCGATATTGATTCACAGCATATTAAAAACAGACAACGACGTTTCTAAAGAATTTATTAATTAAATAAATTAATGGAAATGCTCTCAAAGTATTATATATTATCTCCTTAACCTATATAAATCCAAAACATAAACACGATCCTCTGATGTTAAAAAAGATTGCGTTGAAATTTATAAAGTTTTTCTTGTTTCGCAACTTATACAAAATTACCATTTTGCTATTTTTAATATTCTTCTCAGAAGAAAATTGTTTTCTTCTTCCGAAATAAAAATATTCTCACAGTAAAAAAAAAGTTTGCGTAATATGTAAAACGTTTGCTCGGCGATTTAAAGTAAAACCTTGATTATTTATTCCTGTTTTGTATTTACGTTGTATTTGTGAAATTAAAACTGCGAAAGGTATACTTACTACAAGCTGAAAAGTTCATCTAAAACAAAATAACTAAATGAGAGTAAATAAAAATTACAGACAAAGCTAGGGCAGGATTCAATTTTGTTTAAGGAAAAGACGCACTTAAAATGGAATATCGTAATGTTGCACTATTGCCAAGAGCAGGAGATCAATAATATAGAATATAGTGAGTTTATATATATATATATTAAAACGGCACGCAAAAGATTCAAGAGAGAGTAGAAAATAAAAGAAAAAAATTAATTGCTATGGAGGCAGTAGATCAGAGTTTCATTGGACTGATAGGTTTGGTGGAGGGGGGAATTCAGCCTGAAGTGCGTTCAGTTGCATTCTGATTGAATTATCTTTTCATTGGATCATTGATAAACGAATTTCGTCAACCTGTTGCGACCTTGAGCTAAAATGAAGACAACCTTAATTGTTTTTTAATTGATCTCCTATCAGATTACCAATAACAAAAAATTTACATTTCTTCGTAACTAAGGAAATGGGTTGGACGTAGTTACACTTATTTGACATAGAATTTATTTTCGATCTAAACTTTCTTCTATTCATAGTCATTTAATTATAATTGCAGTAATTTTTACAAGGTAGAAGTTATTTTGTAAAGGCAGATTGACTTTTTAACTTTTTGAAGGGGAGAAAACTTTTGACATTAAACTTATTATAAAGGAGTTATTATTCTTGGTCAAGCTTCTAGTTGGTTAACAGATGCTGGTTAACTATTATGGGTAAGAGATTGACATTTATTGTTATGAATGTGATGTCGTTCCTTTGAATTTTAATTTTCAAGTAAGCTCATCGACCTAGACTCGAGCGAGGAAGAGTCGACTTTAAATTACTGGGTCATGAGTCGAAAAGGAAGAAAGAAACGTCAGGCATTGCAATAAATTTCGTTAGATTTTTCTACAATTAATCAGGCTAAAAGTTAAAATCACATAATTTGAATATGAAAACCTCTGGAAAGAAAAGCTTGCTCTTTCAACAAATTTACAAGTAACAAATAAAAATGTTTTAATTTTTGAAAAAAAAGAAAAGTTTCTGAATTTTCATGCGAAGTTTTGGAAACCTTAAGGAACTTCTTCATAGAGACCGCACTTAAATTACGTAACGAAACGTAACAGCATATTT
>NC_046657.1:168170790-168178056 GCF_010883055.1 Belonocnema kinseyi
CCCCCCCCCCGCCGCACCGATATTACTGTACGTATTTATGGTTTCCAGAAATTATAAGATAGAACACTTGAAACCAATGACATTTTTTTATTTGAGATATTACATGCTTTTCCTTGACCTTTTTTTCATTTTTTCTGGCCACTAAGATTCAAGTACCAGCATTTCATTCTTGTAATACTTTTTTCATAGGATTTCTTATGAATGAATGAAATAAAATTTCAAATATAAATTAAATCTTTTTTTTAACAAAAAAAAATTAATTTTTCTACCATAAAAGATGACTTTTCAAGAAAATGTTCAAATGTTTAACAAACTAATCATATTCCCAATAGAATAAGCGATTTTACAATGTAAGAAGATGAATTCCCTACGAAAAAATTTCGTATTAAAAGTTCCATTAAAAAAAATGACATTTGATACAACAAAAAATTAATTTTAAAACCTAGAATTTTCAGCAAATAAATATTTTTTAGTCATAAGAAAAAAAAAAGTTCACCTCAATTGTTGAACCTTTCAGAAAAAATGAATTTTCCGTACAAAAATTGTAGTGTCTACCAGAAAATGTTAATTTTAAGAAAAAATTAATTATCAACAATATAGTTAAAATTTCAACCAAAGAGACAAACCTTTATTTTTAAAAATAATAATGTCAACAAATTAGTTCAACTAGTGCCCACACAGTTGAATTTCAAATTTAAAAAAAAGAATCAGTTTTAGAAACTTTAGATATATTAAAAGAACATTTTTTAACAAAGAAATTTATTTAAAGAACAAACTTCTCTACAAAAATTTTCAAACAAAATATTTGAATTCTCAAGCATAAAAAATATATATTTTGATTGAAATAGTTGCAATTTCTATTCAAATAGATGAATTAAAAATTTTAAAAGACAATTTTTCAGAAAGTAGTTTTATTTTCACCCAAAAAAGATTTAAGTTGACTTTTTAACATCTAAATATGAATTTTAATCGAAAAGTGGATTTTTTAAACAAAATAGATGAATTTTTAACCCAACAGACGATTATTTGACAAAAAAGTTGAATTTTCTACCAAAAGGAATGACTTTTTAATACAATTTTTTATTTTTTAATCCGAAAATTTAATTTAAAAAAATTCAATTTCTTTTAAAATACATGAATTTGTACATTTAAAGGACATATTTTCAAAAAATAGTTGACTTTTTATTAAAAAAAAAAAAACAGTTAAATTTTCTACTAAACAGGATGACTTTTCAAGAAACTTCTTGAATTTTTAAACAAATAATGAAATTCACAACTTGAAAGATAATCCTCAGATGAAAAACCTGCAAAAAAATTTAATATAAATACAAGGAAAATTAATAAAGTGAAAACAAGTAGTAACGGATATGTATAATGCATGTAGTCAGAGATAAATAATACCACCATAAATGGCTTATCTACTTCAGGGTTTAAAATCAATAATTACAGCCTTCTGTGTTTGGATTGGTGATGTCCATTAGTCACCAATATTCTATAAAATGAGAGATTTGATCTGACTGAATACGGTGTATCTACTATTTCAGAAACCTACCAGTAGTAGATGTGTTCAACAGTCAGGCACGTTCTGGCTGACTATTAAATATGTATCTACTGCGGTGAGTTGAATCTAAAATGTTCTAACGTAAAATTTAGTACTCACGGCCGAGACACAATTTGACTAATCAATTTATGGAGAAAATATTTTACAATTAGTTTTTAATAAACATATACAAATGTTTTAAACTATTTAATTGAAAATTGTAAAACTTTTCTGTGTTGTTGAAATCTTAAACAAAAGATTTATTTAAATTTAAGCCACAAACATCTTAAAGATTAGTTTGACTAGTTTGATTATTGTTTTAGTCAGTTTCGGATCTATTATTTTTAGTAGATAGTAATTTTGCTTCAAAGTGTTTATAAAATCACGTTTACATGAATGGCTTCTCAAAATAATCCATGCTCGTGCAAAAAACACGTGTGTTAAAAGTCTTTTCATCCCATAGGTACAAAAGGTTTCCTCAGAGCAATCCTGTTTCAGCATTACATGAAAGGATGCTACAGATAATTTCAGACGTTATTCTAGACGCGTAAGTTGGAAAAATATTATTTATAATGTGGTCATTATGTTGAGTTTATTGTTAGATCGAAAAGACAGAAAATCGGAATCTAATCATTTTTGTAACTTTTTTTCTCTATAAGAAAAGTTGCATGGAAAAATAGCATAAATTGGTAAAAACGATTAATAATGAATATTTATAGAAACTTTTATACTCTTCAATTGAATTTATTTGCATTCTATCCATACATTTCCCGCTGGAAAAAGTTTACATGAAAACACTAGCTAAGATAAATTTTTAATAAATATTTTCCTTGTTCCTTTTTTAGTGTTGACATTCAATACTATTTGGTGTCGAAATCTTTGCATAATTTATATTCATTATATTTTTTTAATACTTTAATTGCTTGTTAATATTGCTTTTAAATATAAATTATAAAATATTAAAGGCGGTTTTATTCCTTTCTGAGGGAGAGATATAAGAGTTAAATATTTTTTCTGCCTATTTACTTTTGCTCTCGCGTGAATTAATCAATAATCCCTTATACCTTATAGTGGTTCATTCATAAATCCAGGATTTCTAAAGATATCTCGGAGGTAATTATAATCGAATGGCTTCTAATAAAACAGAAATGAAGGGATCAACACAAATTTTAAAGGGTCCGTAAGCCACAGAGGATAAAGTAAAACCGTAACTTTCTTTGAAACTTTTACAACTTTAATGAAAGCTTTTTCAATCTGATCAGTGATTAAACATATTATAGCAATTCGTTGCAAATAAATACCAAAAATTTATTATCTGCAAAGCTAATTAATTTTTAATCAAAACAATAAAACCGTTCTTATTTTTTCTTTTAAAACACTAGTAACAGCAGCATCTATTCAAAAAGTGGACATCCGCATACTTTTGAACACAATTATAAATAATCCTGCCTCATTTGTATAAAAAGTTGACGTCTTCATTATCTGCAAAATAGCATAACTATGACTTTTCGCATATTACTTTTAATAATAGAAATGTCTCTTTATTCTAGTTGAATTTCAACCTTTTTTGTTTCACAATTCTCTCACGCACGTGTAGAGATTTTTCAAGGCCAAACCAATAGAGTCGCATTAAAGCAGTACTGTTTGAAATAACAGCTCAAATTTTAATTACTCAGTATTGGCGAACAATTTTAACGAATTCTATATTTTGATCTAAAATATAGAATATTATGTACGTTAATTTATATTCGAAAAATTAAACAAAAATCAAAATCTAACGTCATTACATGATATACCAAGATAAGATTCATGTTCGATATTATTCAGGTGGAAAATCAGATAAATTGTAATATGCATTTTGACATAGGAGTTTTTTCCATGTCATTTTTTGAATAAAAAACTTTGCAATGGTAATAATTTCACAGCTAGATAAACATTTTTATTTTTTTTTCAACTTTTTGCAACATTTTGGAACTTTTTTTCTAAAGACTGAATTAATTTTTCCAATAATTTTTTATTTTTTTAATAATTTTTTTTAATCACACTCCAGTATTGGAAAAACATTCAACTTGAACGGGAAAACCCCACGTTATTTTCTAAGAACTTAATGATGTTTCTCAATCAAAAGTTTTGTAGCAATTCAACAACTTGATAACTATAAATTGAATACACTGAAACTTGAATTTAAGAACAGTTTCGGGCATGGCTTTAATTATCGTGATGTAAAGAATTTCGCAGTTGCATGCGCATTCCTCGCTTCTCGAGCGCGTGCGACTAGCAGACGAAGCATGAAGGTTCAGTATTGGTGGTAATCGGCGTATTGGAAGGATTTTGTTTCGATTTTTTACGTGAGGGGGGCATTTTATCCTTGTACAAAATTTGTCGCAACATCAGACGGTTAAAAATGTTACAAGTTTACGATTTTGCTCCATGAATATTAATACGGTCAGGGAAAATGAAAAATTGGTCAGTGGAAAAATAGAGAAAATTGGAAATAAAGTTTTGCGGTAACCACATGGTATAATACTCTTGTTAGTGATTTGTTTTCCTTGTATTTATATTTATTTCTTTGCAGTGGCTTCCTCCACAATATTACCTTTTTACTTATAAATTTTATTACTTGTTTGAAAATTCATCAATTTTGTTGAAAAGACATCCTTTCTAGTTAAAAATTAAATTTTTGTGTTAAAAATTCATCTAGTGTTATAGAAAATTAACTTATTTTTTAAATCTCTTATTTCAATGCTAAGAAGTCAAACCAAATCTTTTTTGCATAAAAATTTAACTTTAAGAATCCATTTATTTTAGTAGATATGACATCTTTCTTGGATAAAAATGCAACTGTTTTGATACAAATTAAACTATTTTTTCAGAGATTTGCTCTTTTTTATTAAAATTTCAAATGTTTCGTTGAAACTTCGTATTTTTGAGTTAAAAATTGAAGCATAATTTTCGTGGAAGGTTCACTTCTTGTTATTTCACTTCTTATATTTGGATGTTAAAATGTCAAAATAAAGTCTTTTTCGGATGAAGTTTCAATTTTTTTTATTTCTATTTTTGATTTAAAAATGCATCCGTTTTAGTAGAATTTTCATCATTCTTGGATAAAAATTCTACTGTTTACTTGAAAGTTAATCTTTTCTCTGTTTGAGGATACAACTTTTTTTGTTGAAAATTTTGGTTGAACCACTTTTTTAAGAAATAATTTTTCCAGAAAGTACTCGTATCTTAGTTGAAAATTAATTTCTTTGGTTGAAGGTTTAGCTATTTTGCTACAAATTAATTTTTTGGCTGATAATTCATATTTTCTGATTGAAAATTCAATTTTTTGCGAAAAAATTACACACGAATATTATTTATAATAAATAAAATAACATTTTGTATTAATTTTGTGAGTAAAGTTCTCTAAACATGTAATGTATATACATATTATTGTTTGGTTAATTAATTTTAATATGAATTTGCAGTATATAGTTGTCTTGAAAATAAAAATTTAAGTAAGATTATATACGAACGAAGTATATGGACTTCACGTTTTATATTAAAATAATGAACCAAAAACAAAATTTTAACCTCTAGGAATTTTCAGTTATAGTTACTGACAATTCCTAAACTGCAAAATAATTTTGTGATACATGTGACTGGAGTTTCATGCAGATACCGTTGCTGAAATTTCTGTTACATTTTCAGAAAATTAAGAAACGGTTTCTGCATAAAGCTTTAGTGACGCATCTCTGAAAATTCCTACAGAAATTTCTAACAGTGTTCAATAGGTTTGAATTTAGTCGTTTTAAATTATACCTTTTTTATTTAATGAATACACACATCACTTACATAAAAATTGTAACAATTTTTTAATCTTTTTATCTGATTTTGATTCACGATTGCCTGAAAAAACGTTACATTAATTTAAATTCATGTTTACCATTATCTTGTTCGAAGAGGTTGTTCTTTTTTATTTTTACATAAAAAAATTGGTTAAATGTCAATTCACTTTTTTGTATTTCAGACCCATTATGACTAAATGAGACTATTATACCTTTTTTTCCCTGAGGCATATGCTGACAAATTATAGCTAGTTTGGCTTCAGATATTGCCGGATGTGGTTAGGGGTCATCCATAAATTATATAACGCTATATCTCGTAAATGCTGTCCTTCCCCCGCATATGTCAAGGGTGGAAGGGCAAAAGGAGGTAACTGCAAATTTTCCGAAAATATTTTTTTTTGCTAGCAAATTCTCAAAAATTAGGAGTCACATCATGTTAAAAAGATTTGTTCAAAATCGTATTCTTCATGGTAGCAATACCTCTTACATTTGCATTTTCATATCCATCATAAAGAAAGACTTTTGTGATCAAACTATTGTTTATGATATTTGTGAAAGGCATATATTTCAATATCTTTATGGGTGGTTCAACAACGAAAAATGTAAATGTCATCATTTATCACTATACCTAAAAGCGAAAAATCTTCTGTCACACCATTACGCCGTCTTATTTAGTATTGATTTTCTCGGGATTAAATAACTTTTTTGGATCAAACTTTTTTCTCTGTATTTATCAACTTAACATCTCGGGGACGTATCATCATTGTAAAAAGAAATAAAAATTATAATTTTTGTCACGATTTTAAGAAACTTTTCAGAATCCGTGAAATTCTAACCTCAAAACTAAAACTTAATTTTCTCAAAACTGAGTGATTTTTTTATATAAATTTTTTGTGATACAATACTGATAATTTTTTCTCACAAATGGAAGCTTCTTTTCAATTAAACCAGTTTTTTTTTGTGATTTCGATTTTAAACAATGTTTTTTCGCTCTCCTGCACAATTGCCATTTTGCCTCTTACATTATTTTGCGTTATGTTTTTTTACTTGTCTTTTTAATTAAGATTACTCATTATATTAATTTCAATTTTCACTACAATCCGTTCGCTTTTATGGCTTTTACATTTTTCTTGGCCGCAAAATAACATTTTCTCTCGGCTGATATACTGGAATATCTATTGGGATTTAACTCATTTATCTGTTTGGTGTCCTCTGAACCCCAAAAATCCCCGTCTCTGACTTTTGCAATTAAGTTCAAATGTAAAGTATCTCTAATGAGTTTTTAATCAGCCTTTTACCACTTAATTGATAATTTTGAATTACAAACTGTGTTTTTGACCTATCAATGCAATTTTTTCTGTTCAAAGAGTATCATTTTTTGAGGAATGAAATTGCTATCACTATTTTTTCGTCTATTCCTTTGATTCGCCAAACTCACGACTTCAAAATGGTCTGATATAATTAATTCTCTTAATTTTCCTCGAAAATATATCTGAGATCAATTCCATTTAAAATTAAGCAAAATTTTTTTTAAATTCCACACCATGGTATTTTCTAAAATAATCTTTCCAATGTGAAGCAGTGGTTTAATAAAATATAAACTCGCAAAATATGAAGTACATATTGTCAGCTATCAAAAAAAGAAAAATTTAATATTGGGGTTTTTGAGAAAATCCACTTTCAAGAATCTTCTAAAAACAGCTGACATTTTGTGATTTTTTAGTTTCTCAGATCTTTTGCAATCATTTGAAAGACCAAGATTTCCCAAGTTGAAGGAAAAAAAATCTTAAATACGATGGTAGTTCAATAAGTCCTTAGAATGAAGTATAAAAACAATTTTTTTTGAGTAAATTTTTTTTTTATTTTTCAACATAATCTCCTTGGAGCTCTATACACTTG
>NC_046657.1:168178156-168212636 GCF_010883055.1 Belonocnema kinseyi
TCTAGTCGGGAGTGGTGCTGACTGAAAACAGATGATTTGGAGCGATTCGCGCGCCATCTGTTGGTCATTCTAAGGACTTATTGAACTACCCTCGTACCTTCGCCTGTTTGAAAAATATTGCATTTTGAATCTTCGGATGATTAAAGCAAACCAAAACAAAATGTTATCAAATTGTAAAATACTTCTTTTTTTTATTTTCACCGTAGAATTATATATCTAAATATCAAATCATTCTAGCACCATAAGCTGAACTTTTCCGTTGAATCTGATATGGAATTGGTTTTTACGTGTTTTTATTAGAAGTGCCATTCGGTATGAGGTAAATAAGTTGTTGATAGTTCAGGCTTGAGCAAAATAATTTTTTGCTTTTAGGTTTCTGGTAAAAACAAGTAAGTGTTACCAATAAAATCACTTTCAAATAAATAAGCAATTCTATACATTTTACTAACATTATAAATTTAAATTATTTTTGGATTTTTTTACTGTAGTCGTTAAGAATGACTATCACGGTTGTATGATAAATTCATCTCAGTTTGTAGCTCTTAAAATTTTTATAATAAATTAAGAAGTAATCATTGCATAAAAAATGCAATAAAATTTTCGGATTATTGTTTAATGAATTAATATACAAATAAATTTAGAATTTATTATTTTACTTTTAATTGTGCTTATTATAAATAATTATCTACTGTATGATCATTATCTACTATAGGGTTGTTTCCCCTATTCACTGTAGAACAGATGAGAACCACCTGAATAAAATGAAAACGTCTTAGAAAAGTATCAAATATAAGACAAATTGATCTGATAATTCATATGAAAACACTGCTATCTTTTAAATGAATGTTCCAACTTTAATTTGTTATCCAATACTTTCCCCACTTGTTTATAATTTCTCAATATTATGACTATAAATGTGTATTTATCCACCTCGCAATGGCTTATCTTAAAAAATATTAGTATTAAGCAAGACAAGCAAAAATTGAAATTTCATATATATTTAATTGGTGTACGCGCAGGGATATTGTCTGCCTAACCTCCGGTTCGGTATATTGACCCACAGTTGCTCGACGTGATTGGCAGCAATTGTCAGCTGACATAAGTATCAAACAGAAGTTAAAAGTTTGAAGAAGATTGTAAGATTTCGAATTCAAATCTCAAGTTTCAAAGTTTAAGAGCTCGAACTCTTTTTTTTTACTCTGTAGAAGTTAAATTGTAATCAGTATAAGAGAATGGAGTAAAATCCCGAACAAAGTTAGATCACCAATCTTTAATACAACGACTTCCTTTGATACTTTTATTAAATTACTAACTTTTCTTTTCATAAAACTGAGTTTATTGAATCAACACAGATTCCTGCTATCGACATTTATCGACATCTGGAGACTCTTAAGTTCCAATTTAGCACAGAAATGAACCCTTGAATGCTACAGCTGTCTGTGAAGGTCGGTAACATAAATCTGTAGCCCGAATTCAGTCTACTCTTATAAAAAACATAAATTAACAACGTAATGTTTATCCAGATCTTAAAATATAAGTTGGTAAAATAATTGGCGTTCAGTGTAAGTTAATCAACTGCCAAAAAGTGATTAGCTGATTGTTGAAATGGCGAAGGTAATTGGTGGTATATACAAAGGAAAGCAATTAGTAACTTTTCATATCAGAACAGTAATCGATCCACTTTTGGGGTCGCCATATATAGATATATGTATAATGTTTCAGTACACATTTTGCGAGAACTGTCCCTTAGGTCTACCTTATCAACGAACGCCCTTTTTATCGTCATCCTCAGTGACTTAGACTTTGATTTTTGTCTTCTATAAATCTACTGCCCTACATTGTATTTATGACCGTTTTCCGATTTATAACATAAATATTATTTTTTTGATGTTCCAAATTTCAAAGTTGCCATTTACAAGGTTTCAAAATCAAAAAGTTATACAGAAAGAAATTTTCCTCTACCGCTTCTTCCGTGTAGTATTGAATTGAAGAAAAAAACACAGTTATTCAGATATTAACCTTCTTGAGTTCAAAAAAATTTTTGCTGCTAAATTTAAGTGCATTTCTGAGCTTAAGCTTTAAAATTTTTATGTATTCTTTTTAATGTGAAAAAACGTTTTGTGAAGTGGTAATTATCTGACTGAAGGAAACCATAGTTAAGTACAAAATAAAAGAGAGTGTCTTATTAGAGGGCTGTAGGTAGTGTTTTTTTTCTCCCTAGGAAAGGCCTATCATCACGCTTGACTTAAATCGGATTAGAGGGAAGTATCAAAATGAACGATGCTTAAGTAATAATTCAAGGAATAAGTAAGAAGCCATAATGTATTATCAGGAGAATAGAATAAAGGTTGGATAAAGTACAAAAATAAAAGCACTTCGAGAACACCATGAGATTCACATGTAGGTCAAAGATCTTGAAAAGAACCTAAGATATTTGCTAAAACTTCATGGAAAGACTAACAATGTTTATTAAAGACCAGGCAAGTCAGCAAAAGAAATCAGAATTCATAAACAAACAGAAAGAAACCCTAGCAATCTAGATGTGATAAGTAAAGTTTGAAAAGAACTTCAAGAAAAAAAAAAGAGAAAAGACGTCAAAGATTCGTTCAACCAGAAACTTAAGAATATAGAAATACTTTTGAAGAGAGTAGAGAAGTTTAGGGAAGATAAGGAATTCCAAAAAAATTTGAAACGATAACGTGACTGGGCTAAAGACACCCGAAAGTCGACATAATTCCGAGAAATACTAAGAATTTGGGAAAAGAATTGTGGAGCTGGAAAAAAATGCAGGAAATTTATAATGAAATTCTTTAAAGAGATGCAGCTCTATTTATGATAACTTCAGAGAAAACAATAAGTGTTTAGGAATAATCCAAAGAATCAAGGAAAGTTATAAAAAACAGCAAAAGATCTGAAAATTCCTGAAGAGATAAGTAAATTTGAGAAAGCCCTTCAGAAGAGAGAAAGAACAACATAAGAAAGGTTTAAAGTAGGAGTAGAATAATAAAATAAAGAGACTTCGTGATGAAAGAATGAGTAGATAAAATTATAGCGTGAAATGATAATCGAGTATAGGAAAAGAGTCCGAAAGACTTCGGAAATATCTGAGAGTGTCCCTAAATCCCTAAAGCATGCTATCCACTCAAAAATGAGATCAAAATATTATCTCTCCTCCGTCTTTCCCAGATAATAAATCAAGTTTAAACACAAACTCTATAATATCTACACTTAAATCAACCTGAAAAACTCTATGGGTAATTAACTATTCCAGTAATTAGTTTACGAATACAAACAAAATATTCACCCTGAGATTCTGTATATCCCATCGCTCATTTTATTTATTACAAACTCGTAGATATCGATCGCAAATGTACAAAATAGGACAAAATCTTACCAATTTAATATCATCTTTCCTATCCTACGTAAGTCCTATTTCAATTTTCAATCGTTTACAACAGGGGCGGGGGTGGAATTCAAGGTCACGGAGCCAAAGTACGAAAAAAGGGTCGACTTTTTTCAATTGTTAGGCCCTATTTACAAATATTACATCGATTTCTCGTGATATCGATATTAAGGGTTGGCCTCTAAATGGAGAAATGGAAAATGTAGGGTAGAGGTACTTACGATTTTGTTTCTTGGATACCCAGAAGGTGGAAACTCGGCCTTAAAACGTACGCGGAAAAAAAACAGCAGACTGGTTCGATTTCTCTCACACTCTCTCCCTGTCTTTTCCGATTTGAGGATTTTTCCTGATATTACAAGTACATCTTTACACTTTAATAAGAAGACTCGCGCGACGAGGAACTCGGGAAAATCTATCCGTGGTAGGATCTCTCTCGAGGGAGGGCACGAGTGCGCCTGACCGGATTGAAGCGAATATGGCCGACCCGTCGAATCGATAAAACACGTTACGTTTTCAACCACGACGTCGACGTGCCTCCGCACCCCCGAAGCACGCGCGCGACGAGGCACCTTTCGGGATCAACGGAGAAACGGAGATTGATGCTCGGACACCATTAAGAACATTCTTAACATTGCCTCGATCCAAGCATTTCACCCACTTTGATGCCCCAGAATTACTCGAGAAACACTATTCTTAGGGCGAAAATGGTTAAATTATTTATGGATCAGCTGAGAAGAATGAGTGGACAATGAAGTATCTTGAGCACGTTTTGGGGATGTGTGGACCGACTTAGATACTTATTCGATCAATAGGAACGTTTTGAACAAAATGTTACATTAATGTTACATTCATGTAACCTATGTGTGATTTAGAATACTATATTTGAGAAAGTAGCATGTGATTTACAGAAGTTTCCTTTTTAAAATTACAATTTTTCTGAAAAAAAGATCTCCTTTGCTACGCTGGGAATCGAACCACATGTATTCCGATTGCCGGTCGGTATATCTGGCCACTAAGCTACTAGAGAGATTGATAGAGGAATCTTTTTTTCAGAAATAGGCACTGTCTTTTTCCACTTACAATTTCTAGAAATTGCCAGATTATTTTTTTCATTGACAAAGCATGACTCCCTAGTTGTGTAATAATCTGACACCGTACTTTTAATATTTGTTTAATATTCCAAAAACATGAAAAATACATTTTCAAGTTATTTCTGGATGAACTATTTATCAAGGTAGAATAGAATGATACCCTATTTGAGTTTGATTTCAATTTCCTATAAGGCTTCATTTACCGCCTTTTCTGAACATATTTGTCACCTAAATGTATTACATTATTTTTATTTTATTTTTAAATTTTATTTTTAAATTTTGCGAATTAGAAAAATGTCACATTTATGTTCATGATAAAATTCAGCACAAACGCTTAATTTTTGCTACATACTTCTATTACAAATTTGAGCTTTTCTTTACATATTGATCCTCTTTTCACTTTGTTAAAAATTAATTTTCTTGGTTGATGATTCATTAATTTAGTTCGAAAATCTGCTTTTCTTTTTGTTAAAAATTTAACTATTTTGTTAACAATTGTTTGTAACTTTTGTTTTAACTAAAAATTTAATTTTTCCATGTTTTGTTAAACATCAATCTTCTTTAGTTGAATATTCAACTATTTGTTTGAAAATTTCTCTATATTGTTGAAACTTTGTCTATTGTGGTGAAAAAATAATTTTCTTGGTGATTAATTCACCTTTCTGGTGGAAAATTTGTGTATCTTCTTAAGAATAATCTTTTTTAGAAAATTAAACTTTTTTTGTTCGAAATTCATTACTTTGACTTGAAAATTAGTTTTTATGTTGGAATTTAATTTTTTTAATTAAAAATGTAATTATATTATGTTTGGTTAAGCAACAATTACTTAATTCCGTTTAAAATTAAAATAATTGACTGAAAATTTATGCATTTTCTCGAACTCAAAATTAAACTATTGAATTTTTTTTGAAAATTTATCTTTGTTAGTTAAGAATTTATCTATTTTGTAAATAATGTATCTCATTTTTATACTTGTTATTTTATTTGCTTAAGAACTTAATTTTTGAACTACAAATTCAACTATTCTTTTTTTTTTTTTGAAGATTTTTGTTTTTTTTAGCCAAAAACTTATCCACGATATTAAAACGTATCTCATTTTCATATAAAATTCAGCTTCTTAATTATAAATTCATACATTTTGTTAAAATTTATTCTTTTTTTATATAAAATTAATCTTTTTAGTTGAAATTTCATTTCTTTGGTTGAAATTTAGCTTCTTTTTATTGAATATTTATTTTTTAAACAAAAAATTGAACAATTCCATTTCTCATAGACCTTCTTTTTATATAGATATTTAATCTTTTTGTTCAAAATTCATCTGTTTGGTTAAAAATTTAACTATTTCGTTCAAAATTTATTTTATTTAATTAAAACCGCATTTCTCTGACTTAAAATTTAACTATTATATTTTTTTTTTTTGAAAATATATATCTATTCTGTTTAAAAATGTATATATATGGTTGAGATTTTCTTTTTCTTTTTTGCAAAAAAATCATCTTTCAGGTTAAAAATAAAACTATTTGCTTATAATTCTTTTTTATTGAACACGCATCATTTTAGTTAAACTCTCAATTCTTTGGTTAAAAGCTTAATCAATTTTATTAAAAGATTGTTGTTGCTGAAAATTAATTTTTTTGTTAAAAATGTAGCTATTTAATTTTTGAAATGAAATTGATCTTTTTCAGTTAAAAATTTACATATTTTTTTTTAATCGTATTTTTTAGTAGAAAATTAAATTATTTTGATAGAAAATGCATATTTTTGAGTTGTAAATTTTTAAATTTGACTTTATGACTTGAAAACCCAACATTTTGGATGAGATTGTTTTTCTTCATTGATTGAAAAATCTTTCTTGGTTGAAAATTCTGCTTGTTTTCTAACATTTCCTGGATTTGGGTTTAATTTAACAGTTTTTTATTGAAAATTAGAATATTTTTCTGGAAGCATCAAGAATCATAGTTTTTGTTAAGAATTCATTTTTCTTATCTGAAATTTATTAGTTTGTTCGAAAATTTAACTACTTTGTCAAAAATCGTCTTTTTCTTGGTTGAAAATTAATTATTTAAACTAAAATTTAGTGATCGATCCCCCCTCAATTTGTTCGTTTTTCGGTCAAATAAATTCCCTATTTTTATTTAATTAGTCAACATTAACCCACCTCTGAGCTTTTGAAATTAAGATGAAATTTTAAATACGAAATTCTCGATTTCAAAAAATGCAAACTATAAGTTTTGTGTGAAATTCAAGCTAAAGATGGTATTTTTAAAATGTTTTCTAAGTTCATTATTTATATTCGATAAGTCACAAGATTTTAAGTATTTTAACATTAATTTTCAATTGTTAAAGCAATTATTATTTGATTAAACAGTTTTTGTCGCCTGTAAATTGTGATAAGTTATTATTATTCGTGATAAGTGATACATTTGATGAATTTCAAGGATTATATTCCTTGCTTAACATATTTGGTAATGATTTAAACAATTTTAATTAGGTTAACCAAATTTTCCATAATTCGCTAAGTTTTTATTTTTGGAAATGAATGTCCCAGGTAATGAATGTTGAAAGTGATATTTTTTGTAAAATACGGTTTACAATTATTTAAATAATTATTATCCCTTGTTTCTATTTATATAAAAGATAAAGAAAATACTAGTTTGAAAAAATGATGATTGTTTATATAATTAGGGTATAAGTTATAAAATATCACTCTTAACATTTATTAAATGCATTATCAATTCCATAAAATAGTCAGATTTCAGGATTTACAGATAACAAATTGTTTAAACAAATGAAAATTGTTTGAATAATTGTGAACTGTCTTGCACACAATATTTAATATTTCTGTGCAATAAATATATGATCAAACGTTGCATTTTTGTTAAAAAATTCTAATAACGTAACGTAAAAAAATGTTTTATTGTTATTATATTCGAAAAAAAATTGCTTTTTTCATTTTTTATCGATAAAAATGATTATTCAATTCATTCTAATAGAAAAATTATGTAAATATTACATTTTTCAGAATTGTTTTCAATAATCAATTTGATTTGTTTTTCAATTTTCAACAGTACAAAATAGAATTTTAAATTTTCATCATTTTTCAACAGTTTAATTTTTAAATGTAAAATGCTAAACTGCTGAAAATTGATGAAAATTAAATGTTGAATTAACAAAAGTTTTACATTAAATTGTCATTTTTCTTCGATAAATTATAATTATTTTTTTTTAATACCAAGTTTTGATTAAAAACTTCAATGTATCTTTTAATTATTAACAAATTATGAATCTTGATTGAAATCTAATGGCTTTCGAATAAATACATAAATTTCTAAAGAAAAACACTAGCATAATCCAAAATTTTTCAAGCTTGTGAATTTTATTATTCTAACAAAAATTATTGGATTTGATCTTAATGATTTTTCTTTTAAATGTAGATTTAAGGTTAAAGACACCAATATAACCTGTGGTTGTTAAAAAATGTAACTTTCTCTTCAATTTAATTTTTTTTAATACCAATATTTACAGACGAAAAAACACCGAAAAACCCTAATATTCAATTTTGTCAAAATAATTAATTAAATTAATCGTTCCATTGTTTAAAAATTGTGAATATCCTTTAAAATCTTATTGAAAAATAAAAATTAAAAGAATAATTTTCAACGAAAAATATTAACGTAAACCAAAGTTGTTTAAAGAATCTAAATATTGTTCAAATTGTAATGATTTTTATTTAAAAATACTGATTCTCTATGGAAAACGCCGTCACCTAAAGTTGTTAAAAATGTATGAATATTTTTTAAAATCTTATGATTTCTTAAGAAAAAAATTTATTTTCAACAGAAAACACTTACAGATTCCGAAAATTTTCAAGCTTGCAAATTCTATAATTTTAAATAAAAATAATTGGATTTAAATGTAATTCTTTTTGTTTCAAATTACCTATTTCAGACAAAACACACCATATGTCAATTTAAAGTAAAATTATAAACATTCTTTGAAATATATTAATTTTTAATAAAAATACTAATAATGAAAAAAGTGGCACGACATAAAATTGTTTAGAATTATAAACCTTCTTTGAAGTCTATATTGAAAACCGATAGCTTAACCTAAATTGTATAAAATTGTTTTACTTTATTCAAATCTAAACTTTTTTTACTAAAAATGCAGTCTTCTAGTGAAAAGCACCAATATAACCAAAAACTGTTACAAACTTGTGAAATCTTCTTTAAAATATAATTTTTAAACCATTTTTAATATGAATTTTCGACGAAAAATAATTTAAAAGTGCAACATTTTAAACAGATATTTAATATTTGTCATATTTTTTTGAATAAATGAACAAACCATTTAAAATTAAAGGTCGAACTATAGATGACTGTAATTTTATGATTGTGAATTCTCTTTTGTTAAAGCTTCTTCGACTTTAATCAACAGATTCCCTTCACGTATCTCGTGTTTCGCACTCGATTAAAATTTGTTTAAAACGCGAACTTTTCTGTATTATATTTAATTTAGTTATATTAAATGTATATTTATTATATTAATTTTTGTACCTTGGTCCGAGACTGCTTATTCAGATATTGCAAGATAAAATACAAATTTGATTTTCATTATTACTTTAATAATTGTTTCTTATTTAACACTAACCTTTATTCGCAGTTAACCTGAAAACTCGCTTATATCAATAAATGTACATTTTTTAAATTTATAATATGCATTAATATTGAAACAGTTTTATTTGTATTGCCTTATTCTTATAATTGAAAACAGTTCGCATCCTATCAAAAAAAGTCAGAAACAAATTTGTAAATTTATTTTAGGCGAAACATTTTTTTATTAAACATGTTATTACATATTGTGTCATTTTTCCATAAATTAAATTAATTTATTCTTAATGTTATTTTTTTACGACCTAAATAAGAAAAATACACGTGGATGCAATATAATCAAACCATTTTGTTAATTAAAATTTTTATTCATCATCTGTCGCTTTTTCTAAAAAAATTATATTTATTTTTAATCTATTTTTATAACCAATTTTTTATTCTTCTTTAGTCAAACAACTTTTGGCTAATCATTTTTTTCCGTATTTTCTGTCGCTTATCTGAAAATTTAACTTTGCTATTTTTTACAATTAAATAACAAAATTCGGATCCTATTGAAAATTATTATGAATAAATTAATAGATCTATTTTGGGTAAAATTTTAATTTTTGGAAGGACAACACAAGATACGAAAAAAATGAAAAAAGAAGATAAATAAATACGTTGGTTTTAATATCCATGCACAGTATAAGTTGTAATAATATACATTTATTAAAATGATACATTTTTTACTGTAGCTGCGAATAAAGATTAATGTGAAATCAGGAAAAAATATTAAAGTAACCATGAAAAATAAAATAGAGATACTTCATGAAAATGTATTCAATTAGCCCGAAGGAGCTTTAACAAAAGAGAATTCACAATCACTATATTACAGTGTTCGATGGTTTGCGCTAATAGCATCGTACGTTCCAGGAACGTCCCGGGAGCGTTCCACTGAAATGTTTCAGCCACATGTCCGGAACGTGTAATATATACGATATCATATTATAGTTTAAGCGGTACTCAGAGTGTGAGTATACAGTCTTCTAGAACACTGTCACCTTTTTGTTCGACAACAGTTCAGTCACAATTTTGTCACAGTGTTCTAGAACGCTGTTACCTTTTTGCTCTAGAACAGTTCCGTCGCCATCTTGTAACAATTGTTATAGAACACAGTTCCTTTTTTGATCTGGAACACTTACAGAACGTGTTTGCTAGGTACGGCTGCGCAGAAGTTTGTTTGACCCACCAGGAGCACCTAGAGTCATACGTCCCATTAGGTACCATAAGGTAACATAAGGTAGGTACTATGGTTAGGTACCATTAGGTACCTTACTAGAGAGGGTCCTATACAGGCACCTATATAGGATCCCATGTCATTTCCTATAGGTGATACATATAGGATCCTATGTAGGATCCTATATAGGATCTCATATAAGAACCTATATAGGAATTTTCAGTAGGAAAGTGTGGCAGTCAATCAGGCGTGAACAAAAAAAAGCGTTTATATCCAAAGTGGCACTCTCTCGGGTTTGTTCGCCACCAACTCTAATTCCACAACCGACACAGTCTCTAAGTTTCACTGTATCTCATGTTCTGATGTCAGCTGGGAAGATGACTGCACACTGAGGGCCAAGCAATAATACCGATCCCATGGGATGAAACTTAATTTTTTTAATAACTTCTAAAAAAATTATTTTTTATTACATATATGCATATATGAAGCAGGGCTAAGGCTCTACTTTTTACTTTAAAATTGAATTTTGAATATTTTATGGTAACTTACCACATTTACCTGTAAAATTATCATAAATGTCCTTAAACCAAAAATTATCAAAAAATTCATGAATTTCCGGAAAGTTATGGAAGTTTTCGCTCTTTTATGCTAATTTTGCAGGTAAATATGGTAAATTATCATAATTTATCTGAAGTTCAATTTTAAAGATTTTGATCAATTTCCGGATATTTATGAAATTTTTTGGTAATTTATGGTAATTTACCATAAATTATCATAAATGTGGGTTGATTTTGGTAAAATTTGGGTAAATTTCGGTAACTTATCCAAACTTTATTTTTAAATGAGTTTAGGGCAGCCGCCTGTCATCGAAGTTGAAAATGGCCCATGTTTTGAAAACGGCCATGCGGCGGCGCTAGTAGTAACTTTGTTCTAGTTGTTTTGACCGTTATGTGTCTTTTGTCGTGTAGAGCCGTTAAAAAACTCTTTGAAATGTGTCAAGAAACCAGTTTATTTATATAATTATTGTAAAAATGAGACAGTTGATTTTCCTAATAGTGCTTTTCCTTTTTTTTATCGAATCATTTCCATTAATTATCGCTCCGGTATGAAAGTGCCCGAAGACCCCGAATAAAAGAGTTAAAAGCTTTTTAATAATTATAAAATATCTGAGGAGAAATGGTTTCCTTTTTATTTTAAAAGAATAATTTAAAATTTTTTATATTTCAAAATGTGGGTTAAAAGTATATAGAAGATGTTGAGACCATTTTTTTTAATTTTTCAAGTTTTACAAATTTTTAGGTAAACTGAATTATGTTACGATGTGAAAAAATTTCTTGCAATTCATGGGAGATTTTTAAATTTTTAAAAAGGATTTAAAAGAATTTCAAGCAAAATTTTGCAATTTTGTCATATTACATAATTTTGGAAAGAAATTGAGTAAGTTTGAAAGATATTTAAAAGTTTTGAAACGATTGAAAAATAAATAAAACTTGTAAAGTTTTTTTTCTAAATTTTGTAAAGTTTCACGAAAATCAAAGATATTTTTTCAGGTTCCTAGGAAAAATTAAAATAACTTTTTATTTCGAAAAATTAATTTGAAGAAATTATTTAAAAAGATTTTAGAAAATTTCAAAAATGGTCAAAGAAGAAGCTGACAGATGTTTTTTTAAAATCTTGCAGAATAAATAAAAAATACAGAAAAAATTTGAATAATTTTTAGATATTAGAAGGCTTAGAAGGTCTGACACAATTAAAAAACAAGAAGAATTTTCCTTATATTCGTGTGGAAGTTATAAATAATTTTTCTTTTTGAACAATGAAGTATAATAGAAAATTGAAAAAGGTTTTTAAATATAACAAACGATGTTCGAAAATTTCTAAAAATAGTTTAGAAGGTTTTAAAGCAAAATGTTTTAATATGGTAAGATTACAAAATAAAAACAAACAAAAATCGGGTATATTCAAGAAGTATTTAGTAGAACTGAAAATAATTTTTTCAAGAGAATAAACAAATTTTCTTAAAATTGCTGGGAACATTTAGAAGAGAGTAAGGTAATTGTTTTAAATTTGGAAACATACAAATGTTAAAATATTTAAGCTTCGTTACAAAGTCTAATTGATTGAAAAATATCACATTTAAGAGTTGGTTATTTCATTGTAATAGAAAAAAAATATTTAAGGATTTATCATATTCCTTACTTGTCATAAATATATATAATAATTATATTCATTATATAGTAGCATTATATTGTAAAGCGGCAATATAAAAAAATTAGCTCCTTATCACTATATTTTAAAGTGTTCGAATATCCGGGACTAATACAAAATAACGAAAGAAAGAATAACTAAATCATAAATTAGCAGCAACAAGAAATTGCTAAATTATAAAATAAACGAATTGTTAATTCTCATAAATATTTCTATTTCTGTAATTTAACTTTGACGAAATTTAAAATTTCCGAAAGTAATTAATAAATTATTAATTGATGATTCATTAAATTGTTTGCCTTATTTATAATTCTATTAATTACTTATAAATTAATAATCAAGTAACTATGTTGCAAAATTCTAAATTTCGGGAATTAAAGCATTTGTCGGGAACTTAATAATTCGTTTATTTTAAAAGTCGGTCTTGAAGTCGGTCAATTTTAGTGTTGGATATTTTGAAATTTGGGATTTTATTTTTTTTTTAATTAAAAAACTGGTCGTTATTTGAAATTTGTAAAATTTTATAATTCGAGAATAATATATATTTTCGACATTTTTTTCATTCATTTGTGTATTCGTTATTTATTTTTTTATTATTCTCTATATTTTCTAAATATCTATGTAATTTAAAAAAATTTGAATTATGTCAATTTTGCCGCTTTTTCCTATATCAAACAAAATAATTCGTAAATAAATAAATCTCATTTACTACTTTACTCTACACTATGAAGAAAAAATGAGTTTAAAGTGTTTTTCATATTCATTTTGTAATTTTTATGCAATTTTCCTATGGTACTGTATGGTTTTGTAGAACAAGGTTACTACTAGCGCCGCCACCTGGCCGTTTTGAACTCTTGTGACACATTTATGGTATTGGGCAGTACAGTGGAAGCACCCTTCTGGTTTTGGGTAATTTATGCTAATTTACCATATTTATCTGTAAAATGAACATAAATGACTGAAAATGTCCATATATTTCCGGAAATTAAAATTTTTTTATTTATTCATGGGCAATTTATGGCAAGCTACCATAATTATCAAAAAATTTCATGAACTTCAAGGAAATTTATAAAAATGTTGAAAATTGAACTTTGGGTAATGTATCGTAATTTACAATATTTACCTGCAAAAACACCATAAATAACCAAAAAATTTCATAAATTTTCAGAAATATAAAAACATGTTTTAATTGAATTTTGGGTAATATATGTTAAGTTACCATATTTACCTATAATCTTTCCATAAATTATCTTAAAAATTACGTTTTCAACATTCGTCGAAAAAGTGCTTTTTCTTTCTCTAGGTGCATAATAAACTATTTCACAATAAGTGTTTGTAGATATTATTTTTTATTTTTCAAAAGATATTAAATTGAATACCAAACTCGTTAAAAAAAAATTGTCGATTTTATTATTTAACAGAATACCGTGTGAAGAATAAAAAATAATATTCTTATACATTTATGTTGAAAAATCATTTTGTCCAAGTTATTATAAAAATTAAGTTTCGTCACATGCATTTAGTATTATTGTTTGACCCTTGGCATGCAGACATCTTGGATATCCCCCACCTAGCCTGAAAAATCTAATTTAGCATATCTGCCATCTTGGAACGTAACTTGCTGGGTTTTCCACGCCTTGCGGCGTATATTACATAAAAAGCGTAGTATACGTCAAGAAGTAACTGATCAACCCTGATAGCACCACGTACCCATCCCTGCCTTTGACATTTCCAAATAGGTTTGGCTGTCAAAATGTGGGGAAGGTCAAGAAGGATGAGACTGATAATCTCTTCCTGAATAAATCATTTTTGAGTAATTTTTGCGTTCAATAAACGCGATTAGTTTATACAGTGCTCGAAATATGTCTTTTTTATACAAATGGAAGTGAAAAACGACAATGGGATCGTTCAAGGCGTTGATTTCGACTTTTTTATTCTTGCATTACCTTCTCGGTATTTGCAAGACTCACTTACTCATAAATGTCAAAAATCAGGTAAGTAAATCTCAATTTTGTGATACTAACTATAAATTTAATTCGATCTTTGCTCCACTTTAATCCAATCGAGGAAAACTTTCAGACCAGTGACATCCTAACCTCAAAATTAGGTGTCACAAACTAGAGTTTTTCTTAGGTTTTCTCCTATATAAGGCAATATATTTTTTTAACTGAATGTATTATTTATTCTTATGTCAATTTTAGAGTATTAAATATCGGTTTTGAGTATCTGGGTCGAGAATTAGTAGAATTGTGACATATCAGAACTGTCAAAATTTTATGGAGATGTTAAAA
Source organism: Belonocnema kinseyi (assembly GCF_010883055.1). NCBI lineage: Eukaryota > Metazoa > Arthropoda > Insecta > Hymenoptera > Cynipidae > Belonocnema > Belonocnema kinseyi. The sequence goes on from NC_046657.1 coordinate 168,192,976, forward strand.
TTCTTGTAAATTCATGGAATTATTTATAGATATATTTGAAAGAATTATATATTTTTTAATAAATATAAACTTTTACAATTTTTTACCAATATTATTGATTTTTTTATTCAAAATCTATTTCTCTTGCGATAATTCACCCAATTTGAATATTAATTCAATATACAGTTTAATAATATAAATTAAATAGTCATATTAATTACAAATTGTAAAACTTATAAAGGCAAAGTCTAGCATGAAAATAAATAATTAACGAAAAATGTTTAAAAACTAAATTTGTTTGTTTAGTGCACCCATTTGATTAATTAAAAACATATTGAAAAATTATAGTGAATTTAGTTGAATTAAAATTTTTTTTGTCCTATATTTACTTTTATTTTTAAAGGCTATATAATTGTTGGTACATTTCTTTTTCAATTGTAACAATTTTAGTCTAAAATCACAACAGAACACATAATTCAGATTTGGTTTTTTTAATCATTGCATCGTAAATAAATTTTATTTCTAGATTTAACTAATAAATAATTCATAATAATTCATTTGTACCACCTTTAATTTTTACCTTTATTAATTTTACCACCTTTGCATTTCTTGCTAGTGCAAATATTTTCTACATTTCAAATTTCAAATTAAAACATCAGATTTAATTAAATAATTCGAGGAAATATTAGTAATGTCGAGCATTTGGAATTGTAAAATTTCGATTAAAATTCAGACAATTATGAATTTTTTAAGTGCAAACTTTAAAATTGCACAAATTTTAATTGAATCATTTCAAAATTGAATAAATATAGATTTAGAAATTCAAAACTTGTGTAATTTAAAATTTTATAATTTTAAAACGGATTAAAATTTTCGAAAATTAAAGCGTTAGACATTGGATAATTTTGCATTAAAAGTGCCATAAATTAAATAAAATTTTATTAAAAGAGTTCAAAATCTATTAATTTTAGATTGAAGCAATTTGATTTTTTGCCTATTTATTAACAAATTTTCGGAATTGATTTATTTCTGAAAATTTATAATTTTCCAGGGAGGGGACATTCTTTTAGAAACTATTTCATCCAATGTGACGGAAGACACAATAACATTGGAATTCCAAAGATCCGATGGAACTTTGGTGACACAGTTAATTGATTTCAGAAATGTAAGTATTAACTTACACTTAATTACTAAAAAAAAATAATTAGAAATTTAAAATCGCCCCAATTATTCAACTTGAAATAAGAAAAAATTGATTGTTTTTCAATATTTTTAGTTTCGCAAATATAGGTCACTTTGTTGATTGGCTTAAACTATTTTGTTTTTTGCAAATATAACATTTTTTATAAAACATGACAAGCCTACAAATTAGAAAGATTAAAGCGTAAAATTCCAACTCAACCTTAAATTGTTTTAAAAAAATCTTTTCCTTTAAAGTCGAATTAATTTTTAATACAACTTTCAATTTCCGACGAAGAACCCGAATAAAAAAGTTAAAAGCTTTTAAATAATTATGAAAGATTTCAGGAGAAATTGTTCAGGTTTTATTTTAAGATAATAATTTTAAGTTATTAAGAATTTAAAATGTGGGGTAAAAGAATATGGAAGAGTTTTAGACAATTTTTTTTAATATTTCCGAATTTACCATTTTTTTTGGTAAACTGATTTTTCTCTGGATGTCAGGAGAATGAAGAATAGTTCTTATGATTTATGGGAAAATTTCAAATGATTCTTTTGCAGGGTATTTCAAGATAAAATTGCAAAAGATCACAAACCTTTTTAATTATTTCCTAAACTTTTAAAAAAGCATGTAAAAAATTTTAAAGCAAAATTTTACAATTTTGCCATATTGCATAATTTTAGAAATAAAAATTTAGTAAGTTTAAGAGATAAAATAAAAGACATTTTTTCAGGTTCCTAGTAAAAATTAAAATAATTTTTTATTTAGAAAAATTTATTTGAGAAGATTATTTAAACCGATTTAAGAAGATTTCAAAAAAAATCAAAGAAGATTCGGAAAGATTTTAAGGCCATTTTTAAAATTTTACAAAAGAAATTTAAAAATGCAGGAAAAATGTTAAATGATTTTTAGAGATTAGAAGATTTAAAAGGTCTCAGAAGATCAAATAATAATAATAATAATAATAATTTCCCTCATATTCGTGTGAAAGTTTTAAATAATTTTTTATTTAGAAAAATGAACTTTAAGAAAAAATTGGAAAAAGTTTTCAAACATGGTACACGATTTAATCAAATTTCTAAAAAGAGTTCACAAGATTCTAAAGCAAAATGTTTCAATTTGGTAGGAATATAAAATAAACTCGAATAAATTCAAACAAAATTTAGTAGAATCAAAAAGATTCTAAATGAATGTTAAACTTTACGAGCTTAAAAATAATTTCGAAATTTTCGAGAGAATAATTAAATTTTCCTAAAATTTTGGGAAAAATTGAGAAGATTATAAGGTATTTTTGTTGTTAATTTTCAATGACATTTGACAATGTTGAGGAAAATTCGGGTCAGTTCAAAATATTTTCAGGAATTTAAGAAGTTTCGAATAGTTGAGAAATATTCGAAAACTGCGAAACATTTTGTAAAATTTATCAAATTTTTTTTGTTTTCCTTCCCAACTTCTAGAAGTCCAAAACATCTTTAAAAAATACTCGAATTTTTCATAATATTTTGTGAAATTCTACAAAAAAAATTCTTTTAAACCTTCTATATAGATTCTTTTCTGACACGTCTGAAATATTTAAAAAAAAAATTTTTTAATTTTCTCGAGAATCTTATGAAAATTATATTTCCATACATTTAAAAACAAAATAATATTACTTGTTTTATTTTTCTCAATTCTCAGAATTTTATTTTAACATGAATTTATTATAAGGCTTCGAAAAATAATTTTCCATTAATTTTGTAGTGTTGTCAAAAAATATCCGGGGCCGAAAATATAAATTAATAAATTTTAAATTGACCTAATTATAAAATAAATGAATTGTTAAATTTTCATAAATATTTCTATTACTGGAATTTAAGTTTGACAAAATTTAAAATTGCCGCAAATAATTAATAAATTATTGATTAATGATTAATTTAATTGCTTGCCTTATTTATTATTTCTTAAATAACTCATAAATTAATAATCAATTAACTATTTTCAGCAGTTTTAAATTTCGGAAATTTAATAATTTGTTTATGTTATAAGTCGATCTCGAAGTCGTTGAATTTTAATTCGGATACTTTTTTAATTCGGCATTTTATTTTTTGTCAATTAAAAATCTGTTCGTTGTTTGAAATGTAGGAAATTTTATAATTCGATAATAATATGTAGAAAAAAGTTACTACTAGCGCCGCTGCACGGTCGTTTTCAACCTAACCTAAAATTACTAGGAAATTCTAAATCTTGTTCAAATTATAATAATTTTGTGTAACAATTTTTGGAAACTAATGATTTTTTTAAATAAAAAGTTTAATTGACCAAGAAAAACACTAACACAGTCCGAAATTATGCAAGCTAAGTTATATTATTTCTAACAAACATTTTCTATATAAAATTTCAACTTAAAGAGGGTGGCGACTTGACCGGGAAAACGGTAAATTTATTGACCCTGATTTACCCCAATTAAATTATAATTTATTATTGTCCAAGAGTATTTATTTTTGTGGACATTAGTTTTTTTAATAAAATTTTGTATAATTTTTTATTAATTATAAATTATATGATTACATTTTTATTTAGTTTTTTATTAAATAAAAAGCTCTGTGAAATTTTGTTCGCTGATAATAACCTTTTTTATTGAGATAATTTTTTTTACATTTATCAATTTTGATTTTAACCTAAACTAAGAAAAAATAATTAGAAATTGAATATCTCTCTAATTATTTAACTTGAAATAAGAAAAATTTATTGTTTTTCAATATTTTTAGTTTTACAAATGTAGATCCCTTTGTCCATTGGCTTAAAATATTTGGTTTTTTGGAAATATAAATTTTTTTATAAAACTAGAGAAGCCTAAAAATTAGAGAGATTAAAGCGCAAAATTCCAACCGAACCTTAAATTGTAAAAAAATTTTTTACTTTCAAATCTAATGATTTATTAATACAACTTTCAATTTCCGACGAAGAACACTAACAAAATTTAAAATTGTTCAAGCTTGTGAATTTTATTATTTTAAACTTGAATCATTGGATCTAACTCGAATGTTTTTTTTTTTTAGAAAACGAATTTTCTATTTAAAATTTCCACACAGCCTCAATAATTTTTATCAACAATTTATTATTTTTAATAATTATGAAAGATTTGAAGAGAAATGGTTTAGATTTTATTTTAAAAGAATAATTTAAAGTTTGGAAGAATTTAAAATGTGGGGTAAAAGAAAATGGAAAACTTTTATACAGTTTTTTTTTTTATATTTACTAATTTACAAAATTTTTTTGGTAAAATGAATTTTCTCTGGGTGTCAGGAGAATGAAAAATAGTTGTTAAGATTCATGGGAAATTTTCAAATGGTTGTTTTTTAAGGCATTTGAAGAGAAAATTGCAGAAAGATCACAAAGCACTTCGAATTATTTTTAATTCGCTCCATTTTTTCAAAAAATGGATTTATCATGTTTTATTAGAAACATGAAAAAATTTTTTTATAGAATAATCATTCCAATGTAGAAGAAAGGGAAAAAATCCCTGTTCCAAGTCAGAATTCGTCACAATTTGACAGTTTTCTTTTCCAAATTTTAGATAAAAAAAGTACTTCCAAGAAATTTTTAGATTAGAAGTAGAATTTTCAAAAGAAATATTTCTGAATTATAATAGAAAATTTCGTTCTTTGCAAATTTATCATTTTTTAGTCGTTTTTTTTTCGTCGAAGATTCGTCATTTGATTTGAAAATTCATCTTTGGTTGAAAATGTAACCATATTGTTCAATTTTTTTTTTTTATAAAAATTTAACTATTTCAGTAAAAACTTGAACTATTTTGCTGAAAATCCGGTTTATTTTCTTGGTTAAACCTTAGATTTTTTATAGAAAATTTAACTGTTCTATTTTTGGTTAAAAATCGATATTTTTTATTTCAAGATTAAACTATTTGTTTGAAAATTTATGTACTTTGTAGAAAATTCATCTATTTTTGTAGAAAATTAATTTTTATGGTTGAAAATTCATCTTTTTGGTATACAGTGTAACTATTTCAGTTGAAAATTCTTCATTTTTGAAAATTAATTTTTTTAATTGGAAATTCAACTGGTCCATTTATAATTGGAAATTGATCGTTTCTAGTTCGAAATTCAACAATCTGGATGAAAAATGGTCATTTTTAATTGAAAATTAAATTTTTTGTTTGTTTGAAAATCCACGTATCTGATTAAAAAATCGCTTTTTGTTAAATATTATCTTTTTCTTTGCAAGTTAATCTTCTTGTTTAAAAATTCCTCTTTTCGGTTAAAAACTCAAGTATTCTTATTAAATATTTATTATTTTAGTTGAAAATTCACCTTTTAGGTTGGAAATAAAATTACTTGGTTGAAACATAAAACCTGGTAAAAATAACTTTATTTGTTGATGATTCATCATTTCAATTAAAAATTTATTTCTTTAGTTAAAATACAAGATATTTTATTGAAAAATTGTTTTTTCTTTTGATTAATAGTATTCTTTTGTAGACAAATTTTTACTCTTTTGTTGAAAATTCGTTTCTTTCTTTATTAAAAATTTTTATTATTTTTTTAAATTGAAAATGTAATTATTATTCATCTCTTTGTTGAACATTAATATTTTGACTAAAAATTTAATGTTAATTCTCAGTTCAAAAATAATATTTTTTTAGTTGAAAATTCGTCACTTTATTTGAAAATATAACTATTTTTTTTAATATTATTTTTCTTTTGTGAAAAGTAATTTTGTAAAAAAAATTAATTTTTTTATTGAAAATTTAACTATTTCAGTTGAAGATTCGTAATTTTAGTAGAAAATTCAGCATTTAGGTTGATAAATGAACTATTTTTTTTAAATCCGCAATTTTGATTAAAAATTGATATTTTCTACAAGAGCTTAAAATTTAAGTATATTTGTTTTAAAATCCATTTATTTTGTAATTTTTGCATTTGCTGGCAATTTTGAATATGTTACTTTTAGTTGACCGGGAAAATGAAAAAAAAACTTCACCGGAAAACCCCAGAAATTTAAAGTCTTCGGTCGAATCGCTACCCTAGTAACCTAAAAATATATAAAATTTTGAATAATACTTTTTTAATTCAAATTTCAATTTCTGACAAAAACCTCTTAGCAAAATCCGAAATTATTCAAGCTTATCATTTTCATTATTTTATACAAAAATCGTTGGATTTAAGTCTATTGATTCTTTATCTAAAATTACAAAATACAGTTGGAACATATGAAAATAACCTAAAGTTGATAAAAATTGTAAATATTCTTTGAATTCTAACAATTTTGTATTCAAAATATCAACAATTTTCATATAAAAACAATGACATGTGAGAAATTGAATGATGTTTTGTAAAAAAAAAACGTTAATAACCTGAAACTGATAAAAAATTGTGTTTGCAAAAATTATTAACCTTTTAAATTTAATAATCTTTGTTTAAAAACCGCTACCAAAACCAAAAAAAAAGCCAAATTGTTCAAAGAAATTTCAAACTCCAATTTGAAAAATTGTTGAAAATTGCGAATATCGGTGGCAATTTTTTTTTATTTAATCTTAATTTTTAGTAAAAAAAAAAAACTAGCAAAACCTAGAATTTTTAGTCTTCTTCGAAACTTTATTACGATTGTTAAATTTTTAAAATATTAAAATTTTTAAATTGTTAAATTTTTGGTTTAAAAATCCAATAATGTAGCAAAAAATTTTTGTTCATGGTTCAAAATACACCTTTTTCGTTTCAAATTTTATCTCTTTTGGTAAAAAAATCTCATTTTGTTGTTGTTGAGTTTTAAAGTTTTTTTTTAAATTCATCTTTTGTTGTTGAATTCAGTTGTCTTTGATTTCAAATTAAAATATTTTTTTGTTGAAATAATATCGACTATTTTTCGTTGAGGATTCATCGATTTTCGTTGAAAATTCATTTATTTTGTAAAAATTTAACTATTTTCGTCAAAATTTCAACTAGTTGTTTAAAAAATAACGAACTTTTTTGTTGAAAATTCCCCTCTTTTATCGAAAAGAGTTGTTTATAGTTTGAAAATTCATATATTTTTATAGAATAAAATTCTGTAGGTAGAAAATAGAATATTTTGGTAGCAAACTAAACTATTTGGTTAAAAATTATCTTTTTTTTTTTTGAAATTTAACTCTTTTGTTGAAAATTCGTCTTTTTGGTTTGAAAATGATAGAAAATCAAACCAGTTGGTTCAATTTTTTGTAGAAAATGAATATTACTATTTGGTCGAAAATTATTCCTTTTTTGCCTTGAAAATTCAATTATTTGGTTAAAAAATGTTCTTTTTGGTTTGAAAATTAATTAGTTTATTTCGTTAAAAAATCTCATCTTCTCTTGTGCTAAAAATACAACTGTTTTGTTTAAAAATATTACGGAAAAATCACTCGTGTTTGGAAATACATCTATATTATTATAAAAATTCCCTTTGCTTAAGAATTTAGGCAAATATTTAAACTTTAAAATATACCTCACGGTTATATTCATTTGAACAATAAAAATTAATAGTCTTCCATTAAAAAACAGTTTTTATTTAAAACAAAATTTCTTATTAACAACTCTTCTGTTGAAAATTCATCTTTTTGGTTAAAAATTCAACTAATTTTCGAAAAAATAATATATTTTGTTGGAAATGGTTCAAATTAAATAATAAAAAAGTGTTTTTTTTCTCCGAACTAATTCTGATTTCTTTTTAAATTAAGTTTTTATGAATTATTATCGTACATATGATAATTTTTTTAAATCCAAGGTTTAGTGAGTTAGGGATTCATTTACTTATTTAAAAATTCCGCCATTTGGTTAAAAATTAAATTAATTGATTAAAATTAGCTTTTTTTATTGAAGATTCATCATTTTAATTGAAACTACATCTCTGGTTGAAAATGTAACTACTTTCTTAAAAATAAAATTGTTTAAATCTAAAAATTTAACTATTCTATACGTATTTCTTTGAGAAGAATTAAATTTTTCAGAGAAAATTAAACAATTCTATTTTGGGTTGAAATTTTTTCTCCCTCTTTTTTTAATTGTAAATATTTTTTATGATTTTGTAGCATAAACATTTTTTTCGTGAGAAAATAAATTTGTTTTCGATCTTGAATTAAAAATTTATCTTTTTTTTCTTGATAAAATTTCAACTATTTGGCTGAAAATTGAGATTTTTTACTTCAAAATTCCAATATTTATTTGAAAATGTACGTACTTCGTGGAAAATTCATATTTTATGTAGAAAATTTATCTTTTTGTTTGAAATTTGCTCTTTTTTATAGAAATTGAAAGTATCCCAGTTGAAGATTCATCATTTTAAGTGAAATTTCATCAGTTTGGTTGAAAATTAATTTCTTCAACTGAAAATTAAACTGTTCTATTTTGGTTAAAAATTGATCTTTTCTAGTTCAAAATTCAACAATTTGAATCAAAATTGATCTTTTTTAATTGAGAAATCAACTTTTTTTGAAAATCCACCTCTTTGATTAAAAAATCGATTTTTTGTAGAATATTATTTTTTTCTTTGCAAGTTAATCTTGTTTAAAAATTCTTCTTTTTGGTTAAAAATTAATGTAATCCTGTTAAATATTTATTATTTTATTTTAAAATTCATATTTTATGTTTGAAATAATTGAAATTCGTTAGAAATTGAACTTTTTAAAACAAAAATTGTTTCGAAGATTTACAATTTTATTTAAACATTTATTTCTTGGGTTCAAAAATGAAGTATTTAATTGAAAAATTGTTTTTTCTTTAGCTGAAAAGGAATTTATTCCCTAAAATTTACCTCGTTTGTTGAAAATTTGATTCCTTTTTGTTGAAAATTTTTTGCCCCACTGAAAATGTAATTATTATTCCAGTTAAATATTCCATAATAATAATTAGAAACTCATTTCTTTGGTTGGACGTTCACTTTTTGACTAAAAATTCAGTTATTCAATTTTTGGTTGGAAAATAAGCTTTTTCATTTGAAAATTAAACTACTAATCGCGGTTGAAAATTCAACTTTTTGGTATAAAATTAAACTATTTCAGTTGAAAATTCATAGTTTTAGTTGAAAATTCATTAGTGTGGTGAAAACTAATCTTGCCTAGTTCAAAATTCAACAATTTGAAGGAAAATTGATATTTTTTAAAGAATTTTCATCTATATTTTTGTAAATATCCGTATTTTGTTTAAAAAAAAAAACATTTTTTAAATAGAAAATTATCTATTTCTTTAAAAGTTAATCTTCGTGTCTAAAAATTCTTCTTGTCGGTTCAAAATTCATTTATTAGGTTAAAAATAAAATTACTTGGTTGAAAGTTAAACTCTTTTGTTACAAATTGTTTTAAATTTTTATTTAAACTTTATCATTATTTATAATTATTTATTATCAATAATTCGTATTTTTTGGTAGAAATCAATGTTCTTGATTAAAAATTCTTCTTTTTGTGCAAAAATTAAATAATTCCATTTAAATATTGATCATCTTAGTTTGAAATTGATCTTTCTGGCTTGAAATTCATATATTCTAGTCACAGGTTTACAATTTTAGTTGAACTTTAATCCATTTGTTTGAAAATGTAATTACGTTTTTATATAGTTTTTTTAATGTAATTTTTTTAACTAATAATTTAATATTTATCATTTTAATTTAAAATTGATCTTTTAGGATGGAAATAATTGCACGTGGATCAAATTTGAACTCGTTTGTAAAAAATTATTATTATTAATATTTTAGGTTCACTATTTTAATTAAAAGTTTATTTCTTGGGTTAAAAAATGAGCTATTTGATGAGAGCATTGTTTTTTCTTTGGATAAAAATGAATTTTTTCCAGGAAATGTAACTATTTTGTTGAAAATTTATTTCCTTTTTGGTTGAAAATTATATATTTTTTTTTACTGAAAAAAAGCTCATTTCTCTAGTTAGACAGTAATTTTTTTACTATAAATTGAACCATTCAATTTTCTGTTGAAAAATGATCTTTTTTCAGTTGAAAATTCGTCTTTTTTGGCAGAAATTAATATTCTTGGTATAAAATTCATCTTTTTCATCGAAGATTAATTTATTTAATTTAAATATTCATCATTTTAGTTGAATATTTAATAGAATTCGTGAAAAATTCATCTATTTGATTAAAAATTAATTTTTTTAACTTAGAATTTAATTATTTGCGTTTTGGTTGAAAATGTATCTTTTTTTAGTAAATATTAATTTTTGTTAGTTTGGAAATTTAATTATTCCAATACTATCTATAAAGTTTTTTGGAACAGTATACCGATAAGCCTTAACATCAATTTTATTTGAATTCTTACCTTGTCGACAGTTATTAACATCAACTAATTCCAGTTGAAGATTCATCATTTTGATTGAAAATTCATAAGTTAGGTTAAAAATTATGTTTGCTGTTCAAAAATTTAACTATTTTCTTTTCGATTGAAAGTTAATTTATTTTAGTTGAAAATTTAAGTATTTGGTTGAAATTTTGTCTCCTCTAATTGAAAATTCAACTATTTTTTTTTTAATTCATTTTTTTTTTAATTTTATTTTTTGATAGAAATTTATCATATTGTTTGAAAATTCATCTTTGTGTTTGGAAATTTTACCTGGTCGACACTTATCAATAATCAGCTAATTCCAATTGCAGATTCATAATTTTAATTTAAAATGCGTGAGTTAGGTTAAAAATTATTTTTCTTAATTAAAAATGTAACTATTTTATTTTCGATTGAAAGTTGATTTTTTTTAGTGTAAAATTTAACTATTTTGTTGAAAATTTGTCTCCTCTAATTGAAAATTCAACTATTTGGTTAAAAAACTCACGTTTTTTTGTAGAAATTAATCTTATTGTTTGAAAATTCATCTTTGTTTTTGAAAATTTTACCTGATTGACACTTATCAATAATCAGCTGATTCCAGTTGCAGATTCATTATTTTGATTTAAAATGCATGAGTTAGGTTAAAAATTATTTTTATTAATCAAAAATGTAACTATTTTATTTTCGATTGAAAGTTGATTTTTTTTTAGTTGAAAATTTTACTATTTGTTTGAAAATTTGTCTCCTTTAATTTGAAATTCAACTATTTCGTTAAAAAATTAATGTTTTTTTTTTTAATTGTATTTTTTGGTAGAAAATTAATCTTGTTGTTTGAAAATTCATCTTTGTGGTTTAAAATTCAACTATTTCGTTTAAATAATCATTTTAGTTGAAAATGTCTCTTTTTGGCCTAAAATTCAACTAATCTAACTAATTTTCTTCAGAGAAAATTTAACTTTTCCATTTTTGTTGAAAATTGATATTGTCTAGTTATTTTTAATTTTTTCGCTATTTTGTGTTAAAGGATCTTTAGATTAAACGCTATAAATTAAAATAAATATTTGAGTTTTGCGTCAAATATGAATATTTTACTTTTAAATGACCGTGAAAACTGAAAAACTTTACCGGGAAAACCTGGAAAATAACCAGAAATTTGGAATCGTCCGCCGAATCGCCACCATGAAATTATAAGATTGCGAAAGTAAAGTGAAAAAGTAACTTTTCAGATAACTTGAAGTTATTTTATTTAGTAACTGTAACTCGTTACTAAAAAAAAGTAACTTACCCAACGCTTGTTGTTAAGTATGAGATTTTTATTTTATTAATTTATTTTGAAATCACCTCCCAATTGCCTTAATCGACAAACACAAAATAATACTACTTACCTTCTAAACATTATAATTTAAATTTTTAAAAAATATATCCTTGTTTTTGATGCATTGTTTTTAATTATTTCGAGCTGCCCAAAATTTCGTTTAATCCTTTGCGGCATGGTGGGAATACCGTATTCCCACCTTCTTTCATATCATTTTTTGCGATTTCAGAGTAGTTTTTATTAGATTTTACACAGTTTTTTTTTAATTTCATGGTCGCAGGATGATAGAAAATTGAAATTTTTGGTGCGAAGGGTCTAAATTTTTTAAATAATTTGTTAATACTCATAAACAAAGATGAAAAACAGCCATTTTTGTTTAAAAAGTTCATTTTTGAACAAACTTTCTGTCGAAATTGGGAATATTTTTTGATTTTATCTGAAAATTGGTATACAGGGGTTTTTGGGGACAGTGATCAACGAATATGAACTCAGATTTTGAAAATTTAAAATAGTGGATCCAATATGGCGCCCGAAACTTGGAATATTTTTTTATTTTTTTCTGAAAATTGGTATACAGAGGTTTTCGGGGTCGCTGATCACGATCTGAAATCAGACTTTGAAAATCAAAAATAACGGATACAATATGGCGGTCAAAATAATAAAGTTTTCCGGATTTAAAAAAGATTAGTGTACAAGGATTTTTGGAGTCAATGATCACGAATCTAAATTTAGATTTTGAAAATTCAGAAAATTGGTACTAATCCATGTTTTAGGTGAGTAGGTGTATATTTTTCCAAACTTCAATATTCTAAATATTTGTCATTTTGAATACAGATTCAAGATCAGCAATCCCCTGTCTGTGCCAACTTTAAAAAAACAAGTTAGCAATATTTTGAATTTTGGCCCGCCATTTTGAAAGTTCAAAATCTAAGTTCAGATTCGTGATCAGAGATACCAAAAACCCTTGTACAACAATTTTCAAAATAAAAATTCTAAATTTTGGCCGCCATATTGGATCCGCCATTTTGAATTTAAAAAATCTGAGTTCGAATTCGTGATTAGCGACTCCAAAAAACCCCTGTATACCAATTCTAAAAAAAATCAAAAAACATTACAAATTTAAGTCGCCATATTGGATCCGCCGTTTTGAATTTTCTAAATCTGAGTTCAGATTCGTGATCAGTGATCCCAAAAACCCCCGTATACAAATTTTTAGAAGAAAAAAAAATATGCCAAATTTTAGCCGCCATATTGGACCCGCCATTTTGAATTTTCAAAATCTGAGTTCAGGTTCATAATCAGCGACCACAAAAACCCCTATATACCGATTTTCATGAAAACTCGTTTCCCTGAAAAATGTATGCCGGAAAGGCTTAATTCAGCGCGCTCTTGACAATATCTTTAGTATCTGAGCCCTGAAATAAAAAATAAAATTAAAAAACAAAAAAAAATTTTCAACAGGAAGTGCAGGTGATAAAAGCCCTGGTATTGGGCGAAGAGGAGCGGGGTCAGAATCAATTTCAGGTGATGTGTTTTGTAAATCACTTTTATAAGTCGGACTTTATTTCCTCTGACGCGATGTCGAAGCTGCGGCAAAAAAATCCGGGTACAATTCGAGTCGCAGAGGAGGACAAAGGACATGCCAACTATACGATGGATTTATTTCTCGATGTATCACAATCCAAGGTCATATCGAAACATGTTGGCGCGCTTTGCGCCGATGCTCAAGACTCAACTTATACTCGCAATCAAAATCTCAAACAGTGGATTCAAAGACCTGGTAAGAATTACCTAAATTACCTAATAGTACCTAAAGTACCTAAATTACGTAATATTTCAAAGGGGGTGATAATTAACCTTTAAATGACACTAGGGGGCCAATGGACCCCAGTCCATTTTTGAGCGAATATAAAAATTCGTAAATTCCATGAATTTTTCATTGTTTTTCAAAGTGTCAAAAATAAAATTTAAATTACTACACCAATTGATTCTTTAGAAGAGATGTTAAAGAATACCCAAAAAAACTTCTTAACAAAAATATCAAAAATTAAACTTTTTACAACAGTTTAAAAACGTTGGGATCCAAAAGACCCCAAGTGTCAGCTACGTTATTTTTTGGAGGTGTGTCATTTAAGCGTTAACCTTTTATTTAAAATTAATAGTTTGTTGCTGATAAATCATCTGAAATCGTTTTTCTCGATAAAAACTATTTTTTCTGAAGATTTGTCTCTTTTTGATTTAAAAAGTTCATATTTTTTAGTAGAAATATGGTATCTTGGATAAAAATCCAACTGTTTTGTTTAAAATAAATAATTTTCTTAGAAAATTTACTTTTTGTTTCAAATTTGCATTTTTGTATTAAAAGGTCATACTTTTTAGTTAGAAATTGGACTTTTTAGGAGAAAATTAACTTATTGCTTACAATTCTTATTTTTGTTTTGGAATGTGAACTGCAATCTTCTTTGTATAAAAATTTAACTTTTTTAAAAGTTTTAATTTTTTTAATTCACCTTTTTTAGGAGAAATTTCATCTTTCTTAAAGAGAAATGCAATTTTTTGGTTGAAAATTAAAATATTTTTTGAAAGTTTGTCTTTTTTATTTGAACCCTCTCAGCCTAGACTTCAATATCTTTGGTTCTAATTAACGTATCGGGATTTTTCTTTTTTTTAATTATATCTGAAAGTCTCACAAAAATGCATATTGTAAACTTAATTAGAAAAATTCAGCATATTAATATAAATGTTTTCACAAAACTGAAACAACTGTATAGCGAGCCGAAAATATCATTCGGGTATAGTACACCCAGTCGAGGCTGAGAGGGTTAAAATTCACATGTTTCAGTAGAAATTACATTTTTCTTGGATAAAAATGGAACTATTTAGTAGAGAATTCAATTTTTTAGGAATAAAATGGGATTTTTTAAAGAAAATTCAATTTTTTGTTTGAAAAATTATTTCTTGATTAAAAATATATATTTTGATCGTAGAAAGTAAACTGAATTCTTCTTTAATAGAAAATTCAACTTTTTTTTTGTTAAAAATTTATATTTTTGATTTTAAAATTCATCTGTTTTCTGAAAAAGACGTCCTTTTTGATTGCAAATTCGAATATTTTATTAAAAATTCGTCTTTTTGGGTTAAAAATTCGACTGTTGTCGTAGATAATTAATATTTTGTTTAACATTCATATTTAGTTGCTGATAATTTGTCTGAAATCGTTTTTGGATGAAAACTATTTTTTCCGAAAATTTGTCTTTTGGATTTTAAAAAGTTCTTGTTTTTCAGTAGAAATGTTGTATCTTTAGCGGATAAAAATCCAACTGTTTTGTTGAAAATTCAAATAGTACCTATAAAATTTACTTTTTGTTTAAAATTTGCATTTTTTTGTTGAAGAGTCAATTAAAATCTTTTTGAATCAGTATTTTTTACTTGAAAATTTAAAAATCTTGTTATAAAGTCATACTTTTTGTTTAAAAATTCGACTATTTAGCAGAAAATTAACTTATTGTTAACAATTCTTATGTTTTTACTAAAAATTTAATTATTCAATTTTTGGTTGAAAAATGATCTTTTTTAATTGAAAATTCATCTTTTTTTTGGTTAAACATTGGTATTTTTATCTCTAAAATTAATTATTTTAGTTTTGGTTAACAATGTATCTTTTTCGGTAAAAGTTACTTTTTTTTTTAATTCAACTATTCCAGTTGAAGATTGATTGTTTTAGTTAAAAACTCATCTTTTTGGATTAAAATTTAACTACCTAATTAATTATTGTCTTCTTTTTGCTTGGAAATTAATTTTATTGTTTAAATATTCATCTTTTTGATTGAAAATTCCAGTATTCCATATAAATATTCATATATTTTTTGAAAAATTGTATTTTTTATTAAAAAGTTAATCTTTTTGTTTAAAAATGCATCTTTTTGTTTAAAGATTTAGCAATTAGGCAAATATGAAAAACTTTACCTGAAAATGGCCCGGAATTAGAAATCATCGCCACCAAAAAGTTGAATTCTCAACTCAAAAGATGAATTTTTAAACAAAAATATTAATTTACTTCCAAAAAAGACGATTTTTCAATAAAGTTTAAACAGTTCTCAACAAAAATGTAGGAAGTTTCAAATAAAAAACATGAATTTTTAAACAAAAAGATTTCACAACAGAACTGCTTTCTTCAAAAATTAGAAAATTGTTTCTTTCTTAAAAATTCGTTTTTTGGTGTAGAATTCTTGTATTTTATTGAAAATTCTTCTTTTTTGGTAGTAAATTAATCTTTTTTTTTTTTGGAATGCATCTTTTTTAGTTGAAAATTACATTTTTTGTTTGAAAATTCTTGAATTTTGTTCAAAATTCTTCTTTTTTTTTGTAGAAAAATAATATTTTGTTTTAAAAATGCATTTACCTGTTTAAAAATTTAACGACTAGGCAAATATAAAAAACTTGGTCGGAAAAAACAGGAAATGATCGGGAATTTTATGAGACCCGGAAAACCCGGGAAATGACAGTGAATTTATTTTTTGATTGAGAATTAAAAAAAAATTAGAAGACAAAATCTGTCCAACTTTGATTTCAACCGTTTCTTAAATAATTAGTTAAATTGTGATCTTTTTTGATCATATCATTCGGTTTATAATGCGTAAGTCGAATTGTTAAATTTCGATATATAAATAACAATTGAATACCTATTATTCTTAGAAAAAGTCCGAGTCAATTGAAGAAATTCGTAGAAGTTTTGAACAAATTAAAAATTATTTTCAAATTTCAAAGATTTCAAATAATTTAAAATTTCCATGATCCGGCTATTCGTACCAAAATATCGATGCAAATAGTGCACGGCCTAATTTTAAATCAAATATAGATGTTGGCAGATTTCGAACTATTTAAAGAATTTTTAAGACATTTTAAAAATTTTTTAGGATTGAAAAAAAATAGGAAAAACTCGAATCAGTTTCAAAGATGTTAAAAAATTGTAAAAAAAATTTTTATTTATTTAAAATTAAAAAAACGTTTAAACAACATGTTAATGTTTCATGATTTTGAAATAAAATTCTGAAGCATTTTATGGATACTCATTTTCATGAGACAGTTAGGAAAGATTTTTAAATATTTAAGATGTGTCAAAAAAAGAATTTAAAAGATTTAAAAAATATATTTTTTAATTTACAGGATTTTACAAATTATTAGAAAAATTTTAGCCTTTTCAAAATATATTTAGGTCTTTTATAATTTCAGAAAAAATAATAAATGTTCCATAAATTTTCGGAAATGCTTCCAAAATTTTAAATTTTTAAATCTATGCAAACCCTCTTGAATTCCTAAAAATATTTTAAAATGAATCCAATTTTTCTTGAAATTTCTAAAAACCATTTAAAATGTAAAAAATGGACCTCAAAATTTTCAAAAATTTCTTACGAATTTAAAGAAAATTATAAAAGATTTTTGAATGTTTTAGATTCGCCAACTAAAAATCAAGATTGAAAAAAATATATATTTTACGGGATTTAACAAAATAATGGGAACAGTTCGAGCCCTTTTAAAATTAAATATCTACACAATTCTTCTTAAATTCTTAAAAAATATTTTTATCTGACTGGAATTTTTCTTGAAATTTTAAAAAGTTATTTAAAATCTAAATTTCCTAAGCACTTGAATAACATTTATTTCTTCACTTGAGACCTTTCAAAGTTATTTTAATTATGGACATGTGATACATTACCATTTAGGTTTTCAGTTTAACACGCATTTTGTTCATAATTTTTAATTTGAAAAAAAACAGTGTTCAGACGTTTGCATTTTTAACGTCTGGCTTTTTTTTTTTGTTTAAAAACTTTCACATAAATCTGCATTTTTAAAAATGTTCTTTATTCTCCATAAATCTTCGCAATATTTATAGAATTTTATGGTTTAATTTATTTTTGACTTTTTAATGTTACCAAATTGAAACATTTTCATTAAAATCTTCTACTTTGTCTCGAAATTTAAGGAAATATTTCATGTTTTAAAATATTTTTTGAATTATCTTCTAAAGCTCATTTTTCAAATTGAAAAATCTAAAGAAATTGTTTTGGGAACATGAAGAAGATGTCATTATCCTGAATTTTTAAGAAAGTTCTAAAATATCTTGTAAATTTTCATTGTTTTTTTGATCGTTTAGAAACTTCTAAATATCTTTTAAATTTACTCAAATTTGTTCTAAAACTATATATTTTGGCACGATGTTGCTTTAAAAACTTGTAAACCCTTTTTTTTATTTTATGAAATAATTTGAAAAGTTTTGTAATATTTTTTAATGATCTCTTAGAACTCATTAGTAAAAATTTGTTTGAAATTTTCCCATGAATCTAAACTATATATTCTTCCTTCTCTTGGCGCCCTAAAAAATTAAGTTGTCCTAAATTTGAATTAAATCCCGGAAAATAGAAATAATTTTTTTTAAATCTTCCATATTTTTTAAAACAATTTTGAAATCTTTGAACTTTAAAATTATTATTTCCGAATAAAATATTAACTGCTTAAAATTTTCCCATGATTGTTTAAAAAAATTCAATCTCAAAATCTTTCGAAATTATTAAGACTTCTATTGTTCTAATTCTTAAAATATCTTTTTTCAGCCATTTTATTTTACTTATCTCTTTGAAAATTAAAAAAAAAAAGATTACCCAGATGTGAAAAAAGAAAACATTTTTTTCTTCTTAAAAACTCTGAAATTATAATATGGTAGCAAAAAAAAGTTCTAATTGAATCTTTATCTAGTTCGATGTTGTGAAAAAATTAGTCATCTAAAAATTAATTGATTTTTTTATGAATGATAACATAAAAAGCATTAAACAATCATTTGCATTCAAACATAGAAATAATTTGTACTCTACTTTTTCTTTTAATATCACATTCATTTTTGAAAATTTGTTTTATTGGTAACTTTTGATACTAATTTCGGAAAGAAATCAAATGTATTTTTATATGATTTGAAAAATCGAATGCTAATACACATTTCAGTACACCAGCATAATTTCGAAAAATTACTTAACTGAAATAGAGGTACTTTAAAAATAAATTGATTTATATTATGCAAATCATATTCAATTAATTAGTCATTTTACAAAATAAGAAGCATTAAACTATAATTCTCACTAAACCCTCTAAATAATTTTTAGTTAATACATTTTTTATAATTTGAACAATTATTTTCATGAAAACATTCAAATAATGTTTACATTATATTCTCATTCAAATTTGAAACTGGATTTCTCTACATTTAATTTATTAATAAGCTTTCTATCTAAGTTAAAAAATATATATATATTTGTACATATAATTTAGAAAATTTAATTTAAATACTTATTTCACAATATCGGAGGCACCATAAAAAATTATTTGTAATACAAGTATTTAAAAGAAAAAGCGAAACTTCTATCACGAAAATAATATCCAATATTCAATTACATAATCTGAGAGGAAATGACGTATTTATTTGACTAAACATTAAACAATTTGAATCCAATCTTATGTTTTATTTTAATTTATATTATAATATTATTGAACTTAATGACTTTATAATATATCTATTAGCATAATATTATTAACCTTTATTAACCTTTATAATTTGCAAATATAGAAATCATGAAAATATTATTATTATAACTAAAACGTGAACAACAAAAAATTTCGTTAATGACTCAATTATGTAAAATTCAGAATTTATATAGCTCCAATATTAAATAGTTAATAAATTTTGATTAGATAACGTTAAAATAAAAATACGATATTATTTAATTTTAATCTAAAAATAATAATTTTTCAACTTTAAATCACATAATTAATATAATTATATTTCTTAATATATTATATAATATAATAATAATTTGAATGATAATTTATATAATAATATTATTGAACTTAATGATTTCG
>NC_046657.1:168212736-168238582 GCF_010883055.1 Belonocnema kinseyi
TGGAAGCGGGTGCAATTTTTCAGATTAGCACCCGCTCCCGGCGAAATCCTGCGGTTGTCCTTATGACAAATTTTTAATTATATATATATATATATATAAATTAATTTAATCATCGTTTGTATAATTTAAAAGAATGAAATTTTAAGATAAATTCTTAATAATTATTACTTTAACATTGAATAAGCAAATTACAAATTTATTATTAAAAATAACAGCTATTATTGAAAGTGAAAATAAAAAGATACCAAATGAAATAATTAATGTTTTTAGCTTAAAATTAATTAAAATGATATCATTAAAAACATTTTAAATTAATTGATTGATTTTTTAATTTAGAGCATTGAAAATGATAACTTGGATTTCTATTTTTGGAACCGAATGCATTTATTTTTAAATTATTTAGTCAAAAAGTGTTGAAAATGTTCCATTTAACACGTGTAGATTATTGAGCATTTGAATAAAAAATTTTTGAATGAAAAAAATGTTAAAATTCAGTTGTAAAAGTTTAAAATTCAAGAGTTCCACTTTGTGCGCTTTAATTTAATTGAAAACATATTTCAGCATTAGAGTTTAATTTTTTTAATTTCATTGACCGTGAAAAAAATGTGTAAACCGGAAATTATTTTCTTTGCTTGAAACGGCCACCCTGAATGCGTTTCTTTATTTCAGGATCATCTGAAGTAGCCTTAAATGCAGCAGTCCAAAGTTTTTCCTCCACCCGTCCAGACTCGAACGACACCAAAATTTACCTAATATCAAAATGTTCAGACACCTCCAATCTTTGGGCGCCCTGTACGTGTTCCCTGGAACTCTGCATTGGTTGGTATCCCTGTGGTCTGAAATTTTGCAAAGGAAAAGGTGAGAATAAAAAATCAAGCAACCTGTACCGATGCGGTATAAAAACTTGCAAAAAGTGCTTCATTTTCTCCTACCACTCGAGAATGAAACAAAATTGTCTCTGGGACGAATGACGACACCTCAGGATTTACTAAATTCACCCATTTCTACCTTTTCTAGTTCTTTTCATACTCTGAATTTCGTAGTTAGTCGTACGAACCAAAAAAAAAAAAATCCTAAAAATCACGTGAAAAAAACCGGGCTTGTAGGTCTTTGATTTCCGAGATTTATAATTTTGCTCTCTACTTTCATCGGAATGCGAAAAGTTAATAACTACCGTGTGTCCAATTTATTTATCATTTTTGCATTTAGGGACTGTCCGACATTCCTTGCCGCGTTTACTAAATCATTCCAATTTTTTTTCTAGTCCTTTTCTTGTTTTCTCTATCTTTGAAAGTTTTCTGTAGGTTGAAGAGGGAAACTTTTTGTAATTATAATGAGGATTCATAAAAAGACTGTCACATTTCTGTCCAATAAGGAATCATCCATAAACTACGTTAACACTTTAGGGGGGGGGGGGGGGAAAAGTATATATGGTAACGTTTTTAGAACGTTTCCAGATGAGGATTGTTTTTGGTGGAAAATAATCTTTTTTTATTTAAATATTCTTCTTTTTTTTTTTGGTTGAAACTTTAACTTTTTCATTGAGAAATCTTCAATTTAATTAAAAATTCGTCTTTTTTTGGCCGTAAATTAATCTTTTTATTTCAGAATAAATCTTATTTAGTTGAAACTTTAACTTTATTGTTGAGAACTCTTGAGGTTTGATCAAAATTTGTCTTTTTCTTGTAGTAAATTAATCTTATTGTTTATAAATTCTAGAAATGTATCGAAAATTAGTCTTTTTTCGTAGCAATTTATTATTATTTTTTTTTGTTCAAAAATTAATCTTTTTCATTAAAAGTTTAAAAACTAGGTTTTAAAATTGAACTACTTTCTTTTTTAAAAATTTAAATTATCTTTATTTCTTAAAAGTTTGACTGGTTTAGAATTTTCCATAAAATTAACGAATTCTAAATTAAAAAGTTGAATTTTCAACAGACAAATAAGAATTTTGAAACAAAAACATGGATTTACTACCATAGAAGACGATTTTTTAAATAAAATTCAAGAATTATTATGCAAAAAAGTTGAATTTTTAAGAAAGAAAAAATTAATTTTTTCAAGTTTTAAGAAAGTAGTTTAACTTTAAAACCTAGTTGTTAAATTTCTAACCGAAAAGATCAACTTGTTATCAGAAAGATTATTTTAGTACCAAACAAGAAGAATTTTCCATAAAATTCAAGAATTCTTAATGAGCAAATTAAATTTTCATCTAAAAAAACCAATTTTTAAACAAAAAGATTAATTTACTAGCCAAACAGACGAATTTTAAACAACACTGAAGAATTCTTAACCAAAAAGTTGAATTCAACAAGGTTTTACAGCTGAACTGCTTTCTTAAAAAAAATTCTTTCTTAATAATTCAACTGTTTGGTTGAGAATTCTTGAATTTAAAAAAAAAACTCGTGTTTTCTGGTAGTAAATTCATTTTTTTTTAAAATGTTTTCTTTTTTCGTTAAAAACTCAACTTTTTGGTTCAGAATTCTTAAATTTGATTAAAATTGCGTCTTTTTTGGTAGTAAATTAATCTTTTTTTTTTAAATTCAACTTTTTGTTTAAGAATCCTCGAATGTTATTGAAAATTCTCAACCAAAAAAGTTCAATTTAAAAAAAAAAAAGAAAATTTTTTAACTTTAATAAAGTAGTTCAACTTTAAAACCGAGTTGTTGAATTTCTATTTAGAATTATGAATTTTTGAACAAAAATATTAAATTACTAACAAAAAAGACGAATTTTTAATAAATTTCAAGAATTTTTAAACAATAAGTTTAATTTACTACAAAAAAAAAATTTTTTCACAAAGTTCAAGAATTCTGAACCAAAAAGTTGAATTTTTAACTGAAATAGAAGATTTTTTAATAAAATTGAAGATATCTCAACCAAAAATTTAAATTTTTAACTAAAAAGAAAGAATTTTTTAACAATAAAATTAATTTAATACCAAAAAAGACAAATTTTCAATAAAATTCAAAAATTCTCAAACAAAAAGTTCAATCTTTAAGAAAGAAAAAAATGTTTGGTTTTATTTTTTAAGAAAGTAGTTTAACTTTAAAACCTAGTTGTTATATTTCTAATTAAAAAGATGCTTTTGTACGAGTATACAAAAAGATTATTTCAGTACCAAAAGAGACAAATTTTTAATAAAATTCAAGAATTCTCAATCGAAAAGTTGAATTTTCAACTAAAAAAGATGATATTTAAAACAAAAAGAATAATTTACTGCCCAAAAAGACGAATTTTTAAAAAAATTGAGGAATTTCGAATCAGAGTTGAATTTTTAACTAAAAAAGATTAAACTAAAGAAACTAAAAAAGAGTTTTTAAACAAAAAAATTAATTTACTACCTAAAAAGACGAATTTTTAAACAAATTCAACAGTTATCAAATCAAAAACTTGAAGTTTCAAATAAAAAAGATGAATTTAAAAAAAACGACTTTACAGTTGAACAACTTTCAAAATTATTTATTATTATTAATTTCTTTATTTCTTAAAAATTCAACTTTTTGGTGGAGAATTCAAGTGAAAAGTTGTCTTTTCTGGTAATAAATTAATCTTTTTGTTTCAAAATTATTTTTTTTTAGTTGAAATTCATCTTTTTGGTTTAAAATCCGTTTTTTTCAATAGAAAATTAATCTTTTAATTTAAAATTCATCTTTTTGTTAAACATTAAAAACTAGATTTTAAAGTTGAACTACTTTCTTAAAAATTAATTTTTTATTTGACGATTCAAAATTTTTGTTGAAATTTTCTTTTTTTTTTGTTGAAAAATTGTTTCGGTAATTAAAAATGGATCTTTCTCAAGTAAGAATTCAACTTTTTGTTAAAATTGACCTATTTTGTTAAAAATAATTTTTTTTTAAATTAATTTCCTCTAGTTGGAAATTCAACTTTTGATTCAGAGTTCTTGTATTTTATTGGCAATTCGTATTTTTTTATATAAAATTAACTTTTTTACCAAAACTTCATATTTTTGATACCTATCTTAGTTTAAAAATTCAATAATACCCGGATTAACTGAAACCTAAAATAATTCAATTACGGACATTTTAATACTTACTTTAAAAATCCCTTTTTTATTTGAATTGTTGATTTATTACCGAATATTATAATTTTAACACTATAAATACCAAAAAACAGTCTAAACGTAAAATCGGCTTCTATATAAAGGCTAAGTTACTTTGGGGTTGTGGGGGGGGGGTCAAAAATCGGCAAAAATTGATAATATAGTTTATGGATGATCCCTAAGAAAAGAAGCTAATCTGCATTCCCTTTAAATATTCTCTAATAGCGATTCCAGGGTTTAGTAACTACGGTCATGGAATAGAAGTAACAAAAATGCAAACGAGTCAATACGTGTTTATCTAGTTGGGGTTTAAGAATTGAGAAGCATTCGACTGCAATTCTCCATCTGGTGCCAAAAATCAGAATTAGAAAGAATAGATAGAATTTTGAAGATGCATTTAATTTCTTTATTATTTATCACATTATTTTTACGATTTTTTGTGCTGAGTTTAAAGTAATTATTGCATACTAAAAATAAGGCTTTATCAGAAACAGATTTTTCCAGATGGAATTTACATCTTATACAGCTTTTCTAACCAAAAAAAAATTAAAACAAAATTATTGTACTATTTGTTGTAAATTGCAACACATTGTAAGCTCTAATGAACTTTTTTCGAAGAAAAAATTAACTGAAATTAAATTTTAATTAATTTTTCGGACTTTTTAGATATCTAAAAAATCTAACTTTTAGGTTAGACTTTTCAGATAATAAATATATATTATTCATATTCTTGGCAAAATTGTTTTTTTTTTTTTAATTTCATTTTTAGATCTAAATTCTATATGAAACGTTTTGTTTTGGACAAAGACTTATTTTTAATATTCAATCATGATTTTAAACTTCACAAAACAATAGTATATTCTTTCTAGTTTGGATTTTCGGCACCAGATGGCGAAATGGTCGACCGCCATTCAGAATAGAAGTTGAGTGTTTTTTACACAATTATCGCACACAGAGCAATTATTTCAATTAATTTCTTAGAAAAACTATTATTATATTATTATTTTGTACTTATTAACATTAATTTATGCACATAGAAGTGCATGTATGTTTGTTAAAAAAATTAATTTAAATTAACTTTTTTTTCGTGATAGAAAAAAAATACTCTTTCCTGTAAATACTCTAAATCTGCTTAACTCGCTCTGTGTGCACAATAAAGTGTCAGAATATTAATTTTTGAATATGCCATCAGTTAAAAATTTGAAAATTAGTATTCTTGATAAATTGTATATAACATATAAATGTATATACACCCAAAAAATCAACTTTTGTATCCAATTTTCGTAGATTTATATCGAATAATTGGTTTTAATGAATGTACAAATTTTCTTTCTTCAATTTATTTCTTTCGATCGAGGGTTTAACCACTATTGAATTCGGGTGTACATCTGATTCAGAATTATCTTGAATTCTTTTGAATTTCCCGAAACTTCTGAATTTCCGTTTAACGTTTTTTTTTTAATCCCCTTGTATTCTCTTGAATTATTTTTTACTCTCTTGAATTTTTTTGAATTTCTTTGGATTATTTTGTATTCCTTCGAATTATTTGATACTCTTATGGATTATTTTGAACTCCCTTAAATGATTTCGAATCCTTTCCAATTTCCTTCCATTTTTTTTTCGAATTTTTCCGAAATCTTTTTTATGAAGGGAAGAAAGTAAGGTATATACGGAAAAATTCTTTAATCGTTAAATAATTCTTTAAATTTTCTTAAATAATTATAAATTCCATTTAATTCTTTTGAATTCCCCTAAACTGTTCTAAATTTGCCTTCATCTTTTATTTAAATTCCCTTGTATTCACTTGAATTCTTCGATACTCTCTTGGATTTTTTGAATTGCCTTGAATTTCTTCTAATTTTTTTTTCAAATTTCCCTAGATTTTTTCGAATTGTTTTGAATAAATAGAATAAAAATGGCTATATACGGAAAAAAATCTTCTTTCCTATATTCTTTTGAATTCCTTTGGATTATTTTGAATTCCCTTGAATTATTTCGAATCCTTACCAATTTCCTTCGATCTTTTTTTTTCTAATTTTCTAGAACTTTTTCGAATAAATGGAATAAAGTAAGCTTTATGAGTAAAAAATCTTTTATCGTTTAATAATTCTTTGAATTTTCTGAAATAATTCTAAATTCCATTCAGTTCTTTGGAATTTCCCTAAACTGTTCTGAATTTTCCTTCATCTTTTATTTTAATTTCATTGTATTCCCTTGAATTATTTCGAATCTGTTCCAAATTCCTTCAATTTTTTTTGTCGAATTTTTTAGAACTTTTTTGAACGAAGGGAGAAAAATAAGCTATATAGGAAAAAATTCTTTTATCATTTAATAATTCCTCGAATTTTCTGAAATAATTCTAAATTGCATTCAATTCTTTTGAATTCCTCTAAACTGTTCTGAATTTTCCTTTGTCTTTTATTTTAATTTCCTTGTATTCTCTTGAATTCTTTAATACTCTTTTTAATCATTTTGAATTCCCTTGAATTATTTCAAATCCATTCCAATTTCCCGCGATTTCTTTTTCGAATTTTTCAGAACTTTTTTGAATCAAGGAAAGAAAGTAAGGTATATACGGAAAAATTCTTTAATCGTTAAATAACTCTTTGAATTTTATTAAATAATTATAAATTCCATTCAATTATTTGGAATTCCCCTAAACTGTTCTAAATTTTCCTTTGTCTTTTATTTTAATTTTCTTGTATTCTGTTGAAATCTTTGATACTCTCTTGGATTATTTTGAATTCCCTTGACTTTCTTCTAATTTTTTTCAAAGTTCCTTAGATTTTTTCGAAATGTTTTTAATAAATGGAATGAAAAAAGCTATATACGGAAAAAATTATTTATTCCTGTATTCTTTTGAGTTTCTTTGGATTATTTTGAATTCCCTTGAATTATTTCGAATCCTTACCAATTTCCTTCGATTTTTTTCGTATTTTCTCGAACTTTTTTGAATAAATGGAATGAAATAAGCTTTATGAGGAAAAATTCTTCAATAGTCAAATAATTCTCAATTTTATTCAATTCTTTTAAATTACCCTTAACTGTTCTCAATTTTCCTTTATCTATTATTTTAATTCCCTTGTATTCTTTTGAATTTGTTGATACTCTTTTGGATTCTTTTGAATTTCTACGCATTATTTTGAATTCCCTTGAATTGTTTTGAATCCTTACCAATTTCCTTCGATTTTTATCGCATTTTCTAGAATTTTTTTTGAATAAATGGAATAAAATAAGCTTTATAGAGAAAAATGATTTAGTGTTCAAATAATTCTTTGAATTTTCTGAAATAATTATAAATTCCATTTAATTGTTTTGAATTCCCCTAAACTGTTCTGAGTTTTTCTTCATCTTTTATTTCAATTCCCATGTATTCTCTTGAATTCTTCGATACTCTCTTGGATTATTTTGAATTTCCTTGAATTTCTTCTGATTGTTTTAAAATTTCCTCAGATTTTTTCAACTTGTTTTGAATAAATGGAATAAAAAAAGCTATATACGGAAAAATTCTTATTTCCTATCTCAATTATTTGATTTTCTTAAAATATTTCCGAATTACCTTAAATTCGGTTGAATTCTCCCAAACGTTTTACGAATTCCCTTAAATTCCTTTATACACTATTTAATTATTTTGAATTTTCTTCAATTTGTTCTAATTCTTTCGAATTTTCTTCGATTTTTTTTTCAACTTTTCTAGAACTTTTTTGAATAAATTGAATAAAATAGCTATACACGGAGAAATCATTATTTCATTTAGTAATTCTTTTTATTCTGCCAGAAATGCCTTCGAATTACCTTAAATTCATTTGAGTTCCCCTAAACTATTCTGAATTGTCTTGAACTTTCTTAAGATTCCCTAGTATTCTCTTGAACTCTTCTGTACTCTTGAATTTTTTAAGTCCCTTGTAGGATTTCGAATTTCCTGTAATTCTTCGGAATTTCCGTAAATTCTTTTGAATTTCCACAACTTGTTATCAATTTTTGTAAACTTTTAAAAAAAATTCCTGGTATTCTCTTGGAGTTTTTTTATGCTGTCGTTTATTCATTCATTTATTAATTGTTTTAGTTCCCTGAAATACTTTTGAATCATTTTGATTTCTTTTCAAGTCCCCTAAACTGTTGTAAATTATTTTAATATTTTTAAATTCTCTTGTATCCTCTAGATTTTTTTTGTATCCTCTGGCATTTTTTTAATTCCCTTGAATTTGTTCTAATTCTTTGGAAATTCCTTAAATTTTTCAAAATTTCTAGAGAATTTTTGAACAAATGAAATAAAATAAGCTATATACGGAAAAATCTTTTTTTAATTCTTTGAATTTTATGAAATAATTCCGTATTCCCCTGAATTCCTTTGAATTAATTTTCCTAAAATATTCTGAATATTCTTGAACTATTTTCAAATTCTCTTGAATTCTTCTGTACTATCTTGGATGTTTTTGCATTCACTTAGATTTATTTGAATTCTCTTGAGCTATTCTGAATTTCCTTAAATTCTTTTAATTCCTTTAAACTATCCTGAATTTTCTTTCACTTTTTTTTTATTTCCTTGTTTTCGTCAAATTTTTTAATACTCTATTAATTCTTTAAATTCTCTTGAATTCTTTTATACTCTCTTAAATTGCTTTGAATTCGCATGGATTGTTTCGAATTTCCTTGAATTCTTCTAAATTTACTTGAATTCTTTTGAGTAAATGGAATAAAATAAGCTGTATACGGAAAAATTCTTTAATCTTAAAATGATTCCTTGAATGATCTGAAATAATTCTAAATTCCATTCAATTATTTTAAATTCCCCTAAACTGTTCTAAATTTTTCTTGAACTTTTTTTTAATTCCCTTGTATTCTCTTGAAATATTTTGTACTCTCTTGGATTGTTTTGAATTTCTTTAGATTTTTTCGAATTCCCATGAATTCTTTGATGCTCTCTTGGATTCTTTTGAATTTCTTTGGATTATTTTGAATCCCCTTGAATTATTTATAATCCTTTCCAATTTCCTTCGTTTTTTTATAATTATCTAACACTTTTTTTATAAATGGAATAAAATAAGTTATATAAAGGGAAAATTCTTTAATCGTTAAATACTTCTTTAAATTTTCTGAAATAATTATACATTCCATTCAATTCTTTTGAATTCCCCTGGACTGTTCTGAATTTTCCTTCATCTTTTTTTAAATTTTCTTTTATTCTCTTGAATTCTTTGATAATCTCTTGGATTGTTTTGAATTCCCTTGAGTTTCTACTAGTTTTTTTTTTAATTTCCTTAGATTTTTTCGCCTTGTTTTGGATAAATGGAATAAAAAAGCCTATGTACGGAAAACTTCTTATTTTCTGTGTTAATTAATTGAATTCCTTTAAATGCTTTCGAATTGCGTTAAATTCGGTTGAATTCTCCTAAATTGTTTTGCATTTTTTGGAATTTTTTTTTAAATCACTTGTATTCTCTTAAATTATTTTGTACTTTCTTGGATTATTTAGAATTTCTTTTGATTCTTTTTAATTCCCTTAAATTTGTTCTAATTCTTTCGATTTTTCTAGAACTTTCATGAATACATTGAATAAAATAAGCCATATGAGGAAAAATTCTTTAATGTTTTAATAATTCTTTGGATTTTCTGAAATAATTCCGAGTTCTTTTGAATTCCGCTAAACTGTTCTAAATTTTCCTTTATCTTTTTTAAGATTGCCTTGTATTCTCTTAAATTTTCTGATACTCTCTTGGATTCTCTTGATGTCAATTCTTTCAATTTCCTGAAATACTTCCGAATTACTGTTAATTCTTTTTAATTCCCCTAAACATTTCTGAATTTCTTGATTTTTTTTTGTTAAATTATCTTGTATTCTCATGAATTTGTTTTACGCTCTTAAGATTCTTTTGAATTTCCTTGGGTTGTTTCGGATTCCCTGAAATTCTTCTGAATTTCTGTGAATGCCTTTGAATTTTCGCGAATACCTTTGAATATTCCTAAACTATTCTGAATATTCTTGAACTTTTTTGAAATTCCATTGGATTCTCTTCATTTCTTCTGTACTCTTGAATTGTTTTGATTTTTTCTCATGTTTTTGAATTCCTTTGAATTCTTCTGAGTTCCCTTCAGTTCTTCTGAATTACATTGAATTCTTTTGAATTCCTGCAAACTTTTCTGAATTTTGTTGACTTTTTAAAAAATATCTTATATTTTCTTAAATTCTTTTGTACTCCATTGAATTACTTGTTTCGAATTCCCTTGAATTCTTTTGAATTACTGTAAACTTTTTTGAATTTTCTTGACTTTTTTTAAATATCTTATATTTTTTAAATTCTTTTGTACTCACTTGGTTTACTTGTTTTGAATTTTCTTGACTTCTTTTGAATTACCTTGAATTCTTTTGAATTCCTGTAAAATTTTCTGAATCTTCTTGAATTTAAAAAAAATGTGATATTTTCTTCAATTCTTTTGTACTCTATTAAATTACTTGTTTCGAATTCCCTTGAATTCTTCTTAATTCCCTTGAGTTCTTCTGAATTATATTGAATTCTTTTGAATTCCTGTAGACTTCTGAATTTTCTTGCCTTTTTTTTAAATATCTTATATTTTCTTAAATTCTTTTGTACTCTATTGGATTACTTGTTTTTAATTTTCTTGAGTCCTTCTGAATTAACTTGAATTCTTTTAAGTAAATGGAATAAAATCAACTATGTACAAAAGAATTCTTCGATCCTCTGTGATTTCTTTTGAATTCCTTTGACTTCATTTTAATTAACAAACACTCTGACGAATTCCTTTGCCGTCTCTAGTTTCCTGATGAATTTCCTTGTATTTTGTAGACTTCCCTTCAGTTGTTTTTAGTTCTTTGAATTTCTGTAATCAGGCGTACATCAAAATTACTCGCGGTTAACCACTCGATCATCATAAAATATATTAATTTCAAAATAATCAATGTATATACGTATTCAAAGGTAATTCTACATTTTTTCTCTCTATTTATCATCTTGTTATCAGGAAGAAAGGATTTTTAAAATGAAAAATGAAAGGAACAAGGGCTTACTAAAAATGAGAGGAAACCTCTCCTCTTTATTGTCGCTCCTAGTTCGTAACCATAACTTTAAAATATTATTTACGCTTTACATACGATGTTGTAACTTATATACACATATTTTTTTATAAGTATTTAATAAAAATAAAGTACGCGATACGCAGTCGTCTTTTCTTTCGTGAACGCACCCAGTCTTAAAAAAAGGGACAGATTCGAAAAAAGGAGTCGAAATTGCTGAATTGCTGAATTCCTGCAATTTCTCTTACAATCTTATCGTTTCTAAATTTTCTATCTAGAGAAACAGCGGCTTCCTTTTTCCATAATTTGTGTTTTTATTCCTGTATTACTTTTCTATTAATATTAAGTACGATGATCAAAAAGACCTTCATTCAGAGGCTGATTGGTCGAAATCGAAGAGCAGAAAGTGCAGATCAGTCCATCGATCGAGATCATTTTTATTAACAACTACATGCCTGCTGGATGAACCTGAACGCGTAACTCTAGAGTGTAGGTGTAGTTAAGAAAAAAATTAAGGCGTTACTGCCGCACTTAGCTTGCTACGAGTCTCTATTTGTACACTAATTTGAACGACGCTCAATTTTTCCAACAATGAAGAACAACTTGATAAAATTGCATAATTTTCGCGACTGCCGGTAAAGAAGTTTTACCAACTGTAGGTAAGGACAATTTCTGGTTTACCGGCCGCCGATAGATGCACTCTCTTCTTTTCGGACTGTCGGTAAATATGATTTCCGTTTAATGTAAACGCTGATAAGGCAGTATCAGCTTTATCGACAGTCGATAAAGAAATTTCCTCAATCATATATTACCAAAAAATCAAAATCGTTTTGTTTCTGTAACTAGTTTACTGTAATTGCATCTCCCTTGTAGAAAAATATCCGAAAAATTCGGGACAAAGTTTATCAGCAAGGAGTATCCCGAAAGTCAGAAAATTTTCGATATTCTCTTTTCTGAGATTAGAATAAAAATATCCTAACTACTGTAACAAGTTTTTCGAACATCTGCCAAAATCACGCTAAAATCGTCATCAGCTTTAGACACGTGTTCTATATTCTGGGTTTGTTGTTGCTGTTGTTGTTGTTGCTGTTGTTGTTGGTGCTGTTGTTGTTGTTGTTGGTGCTCCTGATATTTAGAGGCATCCAAGGCCTGATGATACTGCTGTTCCATGTGACTGATTCCAACACTGGAACACTGACTCTCTTTGTTTTGTTCGTCTATAATACACTGAGAGTTCGATAGATCCAGTTGAGTCTGCTGTGGGGAATAATAACGCAAATCACTTGCGTAGTTGTGATTGCTGTCAAGGAGATTTTGAGCAGAAAGGCTCGAATGGCCAACTGATGAGGGGTGGGAGTATTTGAAATATTTTTCTAATTGGAGGGCATGTTCTTGTTCTTCATCGTGGAGACTTGTCTCCATATGAGACATTTGTTGTTGTTGCTGCTGTTGTTGCTGTTGCTGCTGCTGCTGCTGATGTTGAGCTGATGTGCTCTCTTGGTACTCTTGGTGATGTTGGAGTTGATATCTATGTGAAACCCCTGTTGAGTAAAATAATTAAATTTTCAGTTAAAAACACTCGAGTCGTTGTGGACTGCCCGGCGGAAGTGATAAATTCATATGATGAAACTTGAAGCGGTTTTTATTTGAACTCTTTTATCATAAAATGTTTATGAAAGGGAGAAGGTGAAAAGGGAAGGAGGAAGAGACAATAATGAAAGGTGAGAATGGAGAAGAGATTGGTAAAGGGAAATGGTGAAAGAAGGAAAGGAAAATTGAAATGGGTGAAAAATGAAACGCTATAAATGGTAATAAATAAATAAATGAAAACGCTATAGAGGAAGGGGGAAAAGGTACAGAGAAGGGGATAATGAGAAAGGGAAAAAGGTGAAAAGATATAGGAAAAAGAAGAAAATGGTCAAAGGAAAGACAAAAAGGGGGAGAGAAAATGAGAAAGGGGAAAAGAGACAAATAAAAGAGGGAAATAGGAAAAAGGGAAACTGGAGAAAGGATGCAAGACAATGACAAAATGTAAAGGGGAATGGGGAAAATGAAAATGGAACGATAAAATGAGAAAGTAAGATAGGGAAAGGTAAAATAAACGGGGAAATTGGAAACAAAAAAGAGGAAAATGAAAAAGGGGAAATGGGTAAAAGGTGAAAAAGGGGACGGAAAAGGGTAAAAAAGTGAGTAAGGAAATGGAGAAAAGAGGAAAGGAAATTGGGAAATGGAAAAAGCTTAACAGGGAAAGGAAATTGAAATGGGGAAAAGGGAAGGAGAAAATTAGAAAGAGTGAAAAGGTGAAAAAAGGAGAAAGAAAATGGCGAAAGGGGAAGGCAAAAGTTAAAGAGGAATGGTGAAAATGAAAAGGGAAGGATCAAATGAGAAAGGTGTGGGGGGAAGAAAAAATGGGGAAAGGGTGAAAAGGGTAAGGAAAAACGTAAAGAGAATGGGGAAAGTGCAAAGGGAAGGATGAAATGAGAAAGGTGAACGGGAGAAAGGTAAAAAAGTGAATAAGGAAAAGGAGAAAGGAAAAGAGGAAAAAAGGGAAAGGGGAAAAGCTGAAAGAAGGAAAAAAGGGGAAAATGGGAAATAAAAAGGGTAAAAAGAGAGGATGAAACAGGGAAAGGCAACCGGTAAAAAGGAAAAAAAGGGGAGGATAGAATGAGATAGTGTGAAAAGAGAAAGGGAAAAGGAAGAAATTTATTAAGGGAAAAGGGGAAGGGAGAAGAGGAAAAAAGGAGGAAAAGAGAAAAATAAAAGGGAACGGGAAAATGGAGAAAGGGCAAAGAAAAAGGAAACGGTAAAGGGGAATATGAAAAGATAACGGTAAAAAGGGAAAGAGCATAAGGAGAAAATGATGAAGGGAAAGGGGGGGAAATATAATAAGGGACAAAAGTGGTCAAGGGAACGTAGAAATGAAGAAAGGCGGAAAGGAAAAGGAGAAATGGCTAAGGGTGAAAAGAGGAATGGGGAGGATGAAAACTAGAGGATACAATAAGAAAGGTGAAAAGCTAAATAGGAAAATAGGGGGCCCAGAAATGATTAAAAGGGGAAAGAACCGGGAATGGGGAAAAGGGAAGAAGAGAATGGGAAAGAGTGAAAAGGGTGAACGGAAAAGAGAAAAATAAAATAGAAAAATGGAGAGGGGGAAAAGGGAAATGGTAAGAGAAAAATAAAATTTGAAAGGGGGAAATGGGAAATAATAAGGATAACAGGAAAGGGCAATGGAGAAAGGAAAAGAGAGAATGAGAAAGGGGAAAGGGTGAAAAGGAAAAAAGAAGAAATTGAAAAAGCGAGAAGGGAAAGGGAGAAACAGACAAAAAAGGGAAAATGGGAAAGAGAAAAGGGAACGGAAAAATGGAGAAAGGCTAATATAAAAAGGGAAGGAGAAAAGGGTGAAAAGGGAAAGGGGATAAAGAGAAAATGGCAAAGGAAAAAGAGGAAGAGAAAAATAAAAGGTTAAAATAGGAATGATAAAAGGATAGCGAGGAAATGGAGGAAAGCAAAATAGGAAAGGGTGAAGAGTGGAATGAAAGCAGTAAATGGAAAAAGGGAAAAGAAAAAGGGGCATAGGAGATAATGGGAAAGGCGAAAACGCAAAAAGAAACAGGGAAATGTGAAAAGAGAACAATAAAGGGGAAAGTGGGAAAGAGAAAAATGGTAAAGGGCGCAGAAAAATGGTGAAGGGCGGAAAGGAAAAGGAGAAATGGGAAACGGTAAAAAGATTAATAGGGAAATGGGGGAATGGAAAATGGTTAAAATGGGGAGGAAATGGAAATGGGGAAAAGAGAAAGGGAAGGGGAAAATGGTAATGGGTGAAAAGGATAAACCGGAAAGTAAAAAAATAAAAGATCAACATAGAGAAGGGAGAAAGGCGAAAAGGGAAATCGGAACAGAGAAAAATATAAGGGGAAAGGGAAAAATGGGAAATAAAAAGGGTAACGGGAGAGGGAAATGGAGAGACTGAGAATATAAAAAGGGAAGGAGGAAAGGTTAAAAAGGGGAAGGGGACAAGGTGAAAATGGTAAAGGGAAAAGGAAAAGAGCAAAATAAAAGGAGGAAATAGGAAAGAGAAAAAGATAACGGGGAAATGCAGAAAAGGGAAAAATGAGAAAGGGTGAAAAGGGAAATGGGGAAAAGAAAAAGGGAAGGTAAAAATGAAAAAGGGTCAAAAGGGGCATAGAAGAGAATAAGAAAGGCGAAAAGGCAAAAAGAAACAGTGATATAGGATAAGAGAACAATAAAAGGGGAAGGGCGAAAATGGGAAAGAGAAAAATGATAAAGGGAAGATGGAAATGGTGAGAGGCGAAAAGGAAAAGAAGAAATGGGAAAGGGTGGAAGGCAAGTGAAACGGTAATGGGGAATGAGGAAAAGGAAAGGGGACAGGTTGAAAAGGTAAAAGTGGAAAGGAGAATGGTGAAGGAAAAAATAGAAGGGAAAAATAAGAAAGCAGAAACTGTGAAAAGGGAAATGGGAAAAGGGATAAGGGGGAAAGGAAAATGGCGAAAGGGGAAAGTAAGAGAGAGAGACAGAGAGATTTCTTGATCCAGACCATACCTGGTCGCGTGGTAGCTCGGTCGCCTATTTTTTCCAATATACTCTCGTTCCGAAAGAAGTTTTACTTCAAATTTTATATACAATGCTTAATACTGTCAAGAATCTCAAGGGAAGTGTGAAAGCGAAGAATGGAGAAAAAGAGAGCGACCGTAAGATGGGGGGGGGGGAGAAAACATCAAATGTTTTCACGACAAAAGTAATTAGGGAGGGCAATCAAGTTTGTCTGAAGAGCCCCCTTTAAAATTTGGGGCAGATTTCCAGCAGTTTCGTGACAGAAATTGAAGAGAAGAAAAAATTACCTGAACAACCTTCGCTGACCCGATGTCCCATATTCTGTTGTCTATTGCACTGGACCGAGTTGTATCCGCTCTCAACGCCCGATTGCATGGAATAGCTCGATTTTGCAGATGGAGCTGTATTGTAGTGAAGAGATTGATCGTGAGGCGAAGCAACTGGCGGATAAAATGTCCCAGTCACTGAACCAACGGCTTCAAATCCAGACCGCAATTTGTTGCACGAGACCATCATCCCGTTCGCTATTCCCACAGCCGCTATGCTCGAACTGTGCCTCTCGAAATTCAGATAACTAACCTGCAAAAGAAATTTTTTAATTTAATACAGAATGCAGATGAATCTATATTTACATGGAAACTCAAACTGATTAATACATTTCTATCCCGCCTGGCTGATTTTTTAAAGAAACCATAGTGAATAGAGTTATGGTCTGGAATGTGCGGCATATTTGGTTCGATTCTCGCTGCAGGAACTTTTTTTTCAATTTATATTGCATTAAATAACATGTTTATATTACAAAGAAATGTTTTTCAACGTACCTTCTTGTAAGTTAAGGTATCTGTGTAGCCTCCAGTGCCAGGACAAGATGATATACCCACACTATGTGGGGGATGCATGTGATTCTCGTTCATGAAAGAGTAACGTTTTGTTTGTTCGGAAATATCACTATGTTGCTTAGATGTACGTTCCATCACGTCTCGATCCTGGTCTTGATTTTGGGACGAAGGCATATGTCCATCGGCTAATTTGTCAAAAATTCAAATTTCTTTAAAGTAAACTATTGTTTATTAGAAAGTACTTGCTTTCACGTATTTATTTATTTATTTATTTATTTACCATCGGGTTCAGGACTTGCAACAGGTGTGATGTCAGGTGTGTGGATGATGGGCGTGTAGGGACTCCCATAAATAGAATTAGTTTCAGATTTGTATTCTTGGATGTTCTGCTGTTGCTGTTGCGGATGATACATGGAAGACATTGGGGAGTGCCCTCCCCAAGCCATTTGAGACATTCCTTGATAACTATCCATTTTCGACCTTCAAAAAATAAAACGGAAATTTAAACCGTTTGTATAAAAAAATAATCCATTCGCGCCGACTTCGGGTTAAGAAACAACCTACTTTACCGGCAACATAACTCGATAAAAAAGCCAATAGTTTTAAACATTGGCAACAAAGTGTTCTTTTTGAACTGATGTCGATAAAGACAAATTTTTAATCATTTATCATTTATCATGAAAATCCAAGTTCGAGGTGATTATCTGATTACTGATTACTGATTACGAAGAAAAATCTACTTTGGAAAATTTCACATATTACGTAACATTCAACCCAAAAAAATTACATCATTGGCAATAAAGGCGATACTTATCAAACAAAAATAATAAAAATGGTATATCATTAAAATCCGTTTTGGTTGAAATATTACGTTTTTTCTTGAGAATTCATCCTTTTTGGTTGAACATTAAACTAATTAGTTGAAAGCGGAACTTCTTAATTATTTTAACTTAAAATTTAACTCCTACATGTGTGGCTCAAAATTTATCTTCTTAAGTTTAAAATGCAAATGTTTGGTTGAAAATTAGTTTTTTGTTATTTACAATAAATTTTTTTAGCAATTTTTCGCGAAAATGTAACTTTTTTAAACAAATTTAATCTTCTTAGTTGAAAATTGTACTATTTCGTTTAAAGTTTACTTTGATTTTATTGGCAATTAAGCTTTTTTACGGAAAATTTAATTATTCTATTTTTTGTTGAAATTTTATGTTTTAGCTGAAAATTACTTTATTCATTTAAAATACATCTGTCTTGGTAGAAGAATATTCTCATTAGTTGAAACATCATCTTTTTGGTTAAACATTAATTTCTGCGGTTGAAAATTTAACTATTTTGTTGAAAAATATTTAATTTTCTGGTAGGACATTTAACTACTCGATTTTTTTAGAAATTCATTTCTTTGTTTGAAAAAAAATATTTAGTTGAAAATTACTTTTTTTTACCGAAAATTCATCTTTTGGGTTGAAAATTCATCACTGTGAAAAAAAATTTCTTGGGCGAAAATTCGTTCATTTTTAGTTGTAAGTTAATTTTTCAACTGCAGATGTAAGTATTACATTTTTGCTTGAAATTTTATATCTTTAGTTGAAAATTAAATAATTTTACGAAAAATTCGTTTTTTTTTAATTTACTTTTTAACTGCAAATTGAGCTTTTCTATTTTTTATTTGTAAATTTATCTTTTTTAGTTGAAAATGTATATATTTTATTAAAATCGTATCTTTTTAGCTAGAAAATTCTTTGGGGTCTAAAATTGAATTATTTTGTTAAGAATTTATTTTTTTGGTGGAAAATGTATATATTTTATTGAAACTGTATATTTTTTGGTCGAAAATTCATCTTTTGGGTTTAAAATTGAATTATTTTGTTGAGAATTCATGATTTTGGTTGAAGATTTATTGTTTTAACTGAAACTTTAATCTTCTATTTTTGGTTTTAAAATAATTGTTTTGACAAAAAGAAACTATATTGCTAAAAACTCATTTTTTAGTTGAATATTTATTTTTCTAACATTTTAACTATTCTAATTTCGGTTGAAAATTGAACTTGTGTACATGAAAATTCATGTACTTTGATGAAAGTGGTTCTGTTTTGGTATAAAATTAATTTTTTCCTCCGGAAATTCAACTAAAATAGTTGGTTAAAAGTTTATATTTTTGTTAAAAATTAATCATTTTAGTTAAGAATTCATTTCGTAGGTTCACAATTTTCCTTTTTGATTTAAAAACTCAACTAAAAAGTATTTAAAATGTATTTTTTACTTCTGCCTGTAAAGGAGACTTTTCTTCCTTTACTAATGTAGGTAAAGGAAAGCTTTTAAGCGCTTTGGGACCAGGCCTTAACTTAAAAAGGGAATTCCCTCATTTTAATTTATAATTAATAGAATAACATCTTTGTTATACATCTAGGGCCTACTCCTTTTTTTTAATAAAGTCTATTTTATATAAAAAATTGAAATTAGCCAATTTTTAACTCCGAATAGAGATTTGATTTAAAACAGGAGCGCAAATAACTTTTCTGTTATTAATATAAGAAGAGAAGATTTTTATCAACAATATAAAATTAACCGGTAAAATTGTGGAAATTCGCTGAATATTTTTTCTTTCTTTTTCAACAACAGATGATAAAGAAGGGCATATTTTTATCTGTTGTTAATAAAGCAAATCAGTATCATGTACCACCTACATGTTCATAAAAAATTAGTCGATAAAGAAGAATTCGTTCTAAATACTGTGGATAAATGAAATATTTCTATTTGAACTCATCAGATATAAAAAGCTAAAACATCCTATAATTATAATTTAAAAAAATTGAATTATTCTTACTCAATTTTTCATGTTTTAAATAAATGTGTGATATAGTGGCTCTTTGGTTTGCAGTTCCATATAACCTCATCTATTATTCATCCAAGAAGGATGATTTTGAAGTAAAATACTCAAACGGTATTTTTTTATACGTTGGTAAGTAAAGATCTGGTTTTACCTATTATCGGTAAAGGAGATTACAGTTATAACCACCGTCGATAAAGAAACTAATAATGAAAAATAAGAGCAAAAAATAAATGTTGAATTATTCAAAATGTAGGTTTAGGAAACTTTAAGTCAATCTCTGAGATACAAAAAGTTTATATATATGGCTAAAGAGAATGAATAAACAGAAGCGAATGGATTTCGAGACTAAAAAAACTAGTTGCGATTTACTTTTAGTAATTCTTTATAACTTTAGTCATCCAAGAAGAATGATTTTGTAGCAAAATACTCAAACGGTCTTTTTTTATACGTTGGTAAACAAGTACCTGGTTTTACCAATTATCGGTAAAGCAGATTACTGTTGTAACCACCGTCGATAAAGAAACTAATAATGAAAAATAAAAGCAAAAAATAAATGTTAAAGTATTCAAAATGTAGGTTTAGGAAACTTTAAATCAATCTCTGAGATACAAAAAGTTTATATATATGACTAAAGAGAATGAATAAAATGAAGCCAATGGATTTCGAGACTAAAAAACTAGTTTCGATTTACTTTTAGCAGTTCTTTATAACTTTAGTCATCCAAGAAGGATGATTTTGTTGTAAAATACTCAAACGGTCTTTTTTATACGTTAGTGAACAAGTACCTGGTTTTACCTATTATCGGTAAAGCAGATTACTGTTGTAACGACGGTCGATAAAGAAACTAATAATGAAAAATAAAAGCAAAAAATAAATGTTGAAGTATTCAAAATGTAGGTTGAGGAAACTTTAAATCAATCTCTGAGATACAAAAAGTTTATAGATGGATAAAGAGAATGAATGAAAAGAAGCCAATGGATTTCGAGACTAAAAAAACTAGTTGCGATTTACTTTTAGCAGTTATTTATAACTTCATTCATCCAAGAAGGATAATTTTGTAGTAAAATACTCAAACGGTCTTTTTTTTATACGTTGGTAAAGAAAGAGCTGGTTTTACCTATTGTCGGTAAAGGAGATTACTGTTATAACCACCGTCGATAAAAAAACTACTAATGAAAAATAAAAGCAAAAAAAATGAGGAATTATTCAAAATGTAGGTTTAGGAAACTTTAAACTTTAAATCAATCTCTGAGATACAAAAAGTTTACAGATGCTAAAGAGAATGAATAAAAAGAAGCCAATGGATTTCAAGAATAAAAAAACTAGTTGCGATTTACTTTTAGCAGTTCTTTATAGCCTCATGTATTATTCATCCTCTAAGGAGGATTCTGTGGACGAACTCACATGGAATGATGGATAGCGGCAGTGTTAGGGTTGGCCCTATTTCCAGGGGCGTTTGTCGCCGAGGGGGGCGAAGAGGGGGCACCAGGGGCCCTTTTTGCGTGTTTCCTTCGACGCGGTCTATACTTGTAGTTCGGGTGCTCCTGCATGTGAATCACCCTCAGCCTCTCAGCCTCCTCCACGTAGGGCCTCCTGTCCTGTGGCGTCAAGCCTCGCCACTTCTTTCCTAAAAACAAAAATTTCACAAAATTATTATAAAATTTTCAAATAAAATATTTTCTCTAGTTAAAAAATATTGTATGAAATATCATAGATTTTTGCTCTAATAAAAAGGTGAATTCGATTCTTGAAATCTTGTACAAACATCTTTTAAGTGAAGAAAAACAATTTTTGGATGACGTGAATCGTTTAAGTCCAAGAATAATAAAGCTATACTGTAAACTAAGGCTAAGCGGCGCACCCTTCGTTCTGCATTTCTGAAGGCGATATTGGCTTCTTCCAGGAAAAAATTATAGAGACTCACAACTAATAATTGTGAAAATTCAGTTGTAAAACCTAGGAGAGGCAATATCGCATTTTAAATACAAAATTAAAGGTGCGCCACTTTCACCCACATATGCGCCACTGAGCCCCAGTTTACGGTACCTACAAAAAAAAATTCACAAAAAAGAACAAAAAACTATTGGTGTGAAATTTATTGCATCTTATTTTGAACAATGAAATTTTGCATTGTGTTTTCCTCTGTTTTTGAGTGCCAATTTTGAGGAACGGCGTTACACTGTGTGATTACTACTTAATATCCTAATTTATTAATTTGTTTTCTCTCTTACCATGGAGTCAAGTCCAGTTCCAAAGTATGTAAGAGTAAAGGAAATAAAGAAAATTGTATAATGTACATTTGCATACATATATCAGAAAAATATGCAGGGTTTAGAGTATAATTATTTTGTTAAGATACAATATGAGTTTTTGCGCTCTGCTTTGAATAGAGCGGTATCTCATGGATCACTTAGGAAAATTAGTGGAGGGCAATTAAGAGTGAGTCTATATGATTAAAGGTGAATATAAATATCTCGCTACTGCCGCCGGCAGATGCATTTTCTTGTCCAGTGAACAAGCAATGGTGATTTATGTGAAAGCTGGAGAAATAGATTGAAGAAAATATGAAATTTATTTTGAAGATAAACTCAATATAATAAGGTAAAGCCACAAAAAAATAATTTCGAAAATATGAAATGGATTTATAAGTTAGCATTTCTAAATTAAATACATTTAATTCAAAGCCTTTAAAATTAAAGAATTTTGTAATTTACAGAGCTTTTTGTAATTAAGAATTTTTAATGGAGCGTTCAAAATTTGGAATGAAAAATATTTAAAGATTTAAATTTCCCAAATAACGTTTTTTAAATTGCAATTTCTTTTGTACACAATTTCGTGAAGAACAAATGAAAGGCAAGTGACTTATAAAAAATGCAAGAAGAACGTTAAAAACAAGATCTAAAATTTTTTATTTTTTATTTTAATCGTAAAAAATGACATTAAAAATATATAATAATTAAATTTTTAGAAAAACAACTCGAGCTAGGAAGAAATTGAACGGACAAAAGCTGTTCGTCCAAAAAGAACTATATATTTTTTTTATAAATAATTTGTTGATAGGATACGTAATTTTGGTTTAATTATTTAAAATTAACATTGAACATAAGAAATAATACAGTTTTAGAAAACCGACAGAAGGTATGAAAAAAATGAAAAAAAAACTGTTCACCCAAAAAATATCTAACAATTTTTTAAAATAATTATGTATTGATAGGACAAGCGTGTTTTGTTTAACTCATAAAAAATAACATTAAAAACAAAATTCATTTTTGAAAAAGCGGCATAAAGGTAGGAAAAAAGAAGGAAAAAGACAGGATGCGCAGCTTTGGTTTCAATCATACAAAATAACATTTAAAAAATAAATTAAAAAAAAAATAATGACTAAAAAAATTTAATTTTTAGAAAACCGACACAAGTTACAAAAAAAGTTATTCAATCATAAAATATCTAGAAACTTTTTGTTAATCATTTTTTGATAGGACGCGTATTTTTTGTTTTCGTCGTAAAAAATAACATTAAAAATTAAAAATTATATTTTTGGGAGAACGACACAAGGTACAAAAAAAAAGAATAAAAAAAGTTGTTTAACAAAAAAATTTCTACAAATGTTTTAATAATTATTTTTTGACAGGTCGCGAAGTTTTTGTTTTATTCGTAAAGAATATCATCAAAAATTATTTTTTGTTTAACGGACAAAACATACAATTTTTATTAGCCAACATTTTTCGCCTGTATTATATTTTCAAATTTGTTCAGGACACTTTATTCTAGGAACCGTATTTCTTGTTTAAATAATAAAAAATAACTTTGAAAATAAATTAAATTTATGGAAGAACAACACAAGTTACAACAAAATGTTTAATAATATATATTTTTATTAAATATTATTTATTATTATACCGTTTATTTAATGATAAATCACATATATATTTATTGCAATGACACACTTATTAGGGTTGCTGAGAATAAAGATTGATGCAAAATAAGAAACAAATATTAAAGTTATCATGAAAAATTAAATTTTTGCTTTATTTTGCAATATTTGAATAAGCAGCCCCAGTACGAGGTACCAAAGTAAATATAACATAAATTCAATATAATAGAGTTGAACAGAATGTAGCGAATTTCCCATTTTAGACAAAATCGATTGCGAAGCACGAGATATGTGATGAGAATGTGTTCGTT
Organism: Belonocnema kinseyi; assembly: GCF_010883055.1. Taxonomy (NCBI): domain Eukaryota; kingdom Metazoa; phylum Arthropoda; class Insecta; order Hymenoptera; family Cynipidae; genus Belonocnema; species Belonocnema kinseyi. The sequence continues at coordinate 168,236,259 of NC_046657.1, forward strand.
GAAGCTGAAGGAGCTTTAACAAAAGAGAATTCACAATCCCCAAATTGCAGTTGTCGATGCTTTTACCCTTAATTTTAAGCGCACATTTTTAAAAGGAAAAGTAGTGAATTAACCATTTTTAAAATATAAGAATCATCATCATGTCCTCTCTAGTATTTAAAGAATTTCCCCTACAGTAAAACTAGCTTTGATCATACGAACTTTAAAGGATCACTGCTAAAACCAGACTTTTCAATTGAAATACTAAGAGTTGTATGACAATTTCAAAAACATAAAATTTACTAATTTTAGTTTTAAACTTTCGTATTTAATTCGAAATTTCCTTTCTAGATTATTTATTACATAATTCCCCTTCTCTTTTATCATCTTCATTTCCACGCCCTGCAATTATTTATCTTTGAATTAAAATTATTTTCTCTTCTTATTTCTTTTTATAGAATATTTCTCCTTCATTCTGTTAGTGTTTTTGTGTTTGCCTTCTTTTCCTCATTTTATTTTCCTTGCTTTCACTTTTTTCCATATTTTTGGCATTGCATGTCTCCGATTTACATATAAACTTCGATACAATTGTCTTTTTGTTTATTTCATCCATATACTTTCTTTAATTTCAAATTTTTCTTCCTGTATTTCATCTCCAGTATTACCCATTTATTTCTTTACATTTTACAGCCTTCACATTTCATTTTCTCCATTCACCTTCCTTCTCATTTAATTTTCTTTAAACTGAAATCTCACCTCAGGAAAGAAGAGTCGGTGAAAGTAAGAGGGACATGAAAATGTGGGAGTATAGAGAGGGTGGATATCCAACTCTCTTTCTTTATCATTTCTTTTTTCGAAAGCCCTTTAGGTTAGCATCTCCTTCGTAGTTGAAATATAAAATGAAATATGAAATAATGGTCCGCACTCGCGGCTAACTGAAGGCACGGGCGCACCCATATCTACGCCCCCATGCTATATGCATCTATCTACCTAGCTATACATATATCGACGTACACACAAACACACACACACACACACACACATATATATATATATATATATATATATATATATACAATTCTTGCAGGTGTGTGTTTTGTATTTTCATACATGTTTCTAAAGGTGAGTCAAGTTTTTCTATGTGTGTGTGCATCTAAATGTGTGTATTCGTAAGCACGGTACGAATCCGCCTCGGTTTATACTTTTTTCCCGGTCTTAGGTCTTGAAACATCTTACACGCATGTACACGCTACATCTTACCGTTTACGATATTGCACTGCATTGCACGGATCTACCTAATGAAAGTGAAGAAAGATGTATTTTTATCATTTCTTATTTTTATTACAAATTCTTTGAATCATTTTCTCTTTTTCTATTTATTTTGTTTACATTCTTATTCTCCTTCATTTATCTCAGTACTCATTTATTTTTTCAGTTATATTACATTTTTTTAATTTCTATATTTTATTATTTTTATCTCAATCACTTCGATTTATTTTTGCTCTTTTTTTATTTTTACTTTTTCCTCTCTAGTCTCTTTTTTTGTTTCATTATTTTCACTTCACCATTTCTTCTTCTTTCTTCATCATATCTTTCATCACATGTCCGTTTTATGTATTTTCATTGGTTTCCCTTTTTCCCCGAGATAAGAAACGAAGCCAAATACGATTCAATAAAAAAAAAATGAAAGTAAAAAGACAGAAATATGAAAGAAAGAAAATAAATGATGAAGGAAATAACTAAAAAACTGAGACACATCATGAGAAATGTAGAGGATGAAATGAAAAGTGAGAAATTGCGAGAAAGGAATATAAACCAAAATCTATTCGGCAAAAAAAGAGAAAATAATAAAACTTCAAAAACCGGAGATATGAAAGAAGAGGAAAAAATAATAAAGCAATTAACTACAAATCATGACCACCCCGAGTGAAAATTCTTCGACTTGAATTCGACTTGGTTACGTCTTGAGTTCGTCTCCAAGACATCGATGTCTGGCTGCGTCTCAAAACTGAGTCGAGACATAGGCCTTCGTCTTACTTTTATGGCCACGAGCCTTGTATTGGCTAAGACGACGTTTACTTGACTCAAGACGAGCCTTGCCTTGGCTGAGATTATAGAACCTTTTTTGGCTCATAAATGAGATTAAAGATTGAAAAATTTGTAATTATTAAATTAGTTATTTTTAATTTAAAAATTCAGAATCGGTGGGTCTGAACGAGTATAACACCTAAAAATTGTCTTCAAACAAATAAAAATTGTAACTTTCTAGAAGGATCTCCTAAGCCGTTAGAAATACGCAAAAATAAACAAAATTTTCGGAAGTATAATACAATTAACAATCCGTA
>NC_046657.1:168238682-168266775 GCF_010883055.1 Belonocnema kinseyi
TACAAGATTGTTTAACCATTAACAAAGATTAGCTTTAATGAATGTTAAAAATAACCTTTCTGTTAGAGCAGGTATACGCTCGAAGTTATAAACCGCACGTGTTAGAGTCATAAAAATACGACTCAAGAGAAAAAATGAAGAAACGCAGTGAAAATGAATTAAAGAATACTTTATTTTCTTAATTTCCTTTATATTTTTCATAAGGCCGTTAGTCTAGATTCACCGAAATTCGGTAAGCCATAGCACAAACATTTTTAGTGAGCCCAGGGAAACGCTTCGTTTTCTTAATTTTATCATACTTTCCTTACTACTCTGTTTAATATTTTTGAATTTCCTTGCTCTTCTTAATTTTCTTAAGTTTTTTTTTTCATTGATTTCATTTTTTTACACGTTCTTCCTTCCTTTAAATTACATTTTGTTAATACATGGTACATAAAAAGACTATAATCGTGTAACATGGTTATAATTTGAATAGAAATATGGTAAAAGAACAATTAGCAATAATTTATTAATAATTAATTAATCATTGCAAACTGAACACATTATTAACTTTAATAATGTTTTAAGTTTCAAATTATTATTTTCTTCAAGTTGATAATTAAAATCTTTCAATTTTAAGGCTATAAACTACATATCCGATTCCCAATTTTGCAAGATCCAATTTGTTTCGTAGTTATAAACATTTGGGACCAAATAACCTTTTATTAGTATCTTTGATTTAATTCCTCAAACTTTCAACTCGATATTTCCTTTCGTGTGGACATGAGTTGGACAACAGAAATTTGGGTAAGGTGGGAATCGGGTAAGTGACACATCTTTAAATATTATTCTTAAAAATAAATGTTTAATTGTTAGGATCCGACTTTTAAACATAGATTTATGTTGCCGACATTTACCGAAATTTTTAAAGTTTCAAAAAACTTTTATTTTTTGTGAGTAAACTTTTTAATTGTACAAATTTTTAGAATTGCTAATTTAATGTGATTTTAAAATTTGTTCCATTACTTTTTTACATGGTTATGAAAAAATTTTTAGTTTGGCCAACTATTCAGCTTGTAAGATATGGTATTACTATTTCGTTATTTGGGACAACAATTTATTTAGTTGCTGGTACTAACTGATTAGTTAGTGCAACTAATGAAATCACTGTACGAACTAATAAAATAGCTGTATCAACTAAAAAAATAGCAGTACCATATCTTATTAACTAAATAGTTGGCTCAAGCAACCATTTTTTTCAGTTTAGAAATATAAAAAAGAAAACAAATGTATTAAAATTTGTCCTCGCTTTTGCTTATATTGTCAATCCTTTTCATTTCTTGCCTGCGTCCCTGTTTCTTCTCTTCTTTTTGGTGTCTTCGCACCACAGATCTGATGGACTTTTTGGCCAACAATAAGTGGATTTAAATTTAATATTTCTGGTCTCCCGCAGCGATTCATCATCACACCCGCGCACTTTAGGTATACGAGCGACCCACAATATATACATGTGTACGCGATGTCCTCGTTAAACATTCTAATGGCTCTGTGTCCTTTACTTAATTTTACCTTCAGGAAGGTCTCGACAACTTCATTAATTTCGTCCCTGCTCACCGAGAACAAATCTTCCTTTTTCCCCATATCATAATTACAAGAAGCAGTTTAATTCCGCAATCATTTTGTCAAAACCGACATCCCAATTTAAGTCTTTTCAAAACAAATCTTCTTTCGAAATTTTCTCAAACTTAAAAAAAAACATTTCCAATTAGGATCATTTCCTTGAAGTTGAAAAAGATATCCAATTGTCTAAATTAAATTTTTCAGAAAAAAGATCTTCTCACGGGAATCGAACAACAGAACTTCCGATTCCCGATTGGGTGCTATCCCATTAAGCTATCAGAGAGATCGAAAGAAGAATCTTAAGCTATCGCTATCTCGAGCCAGCTGTTCCATTCATGGTATGAGTAATTTAAAGAAATCTGTATTATCATTAGAGCTAGTTACTATCGACCACAGTAGATGTCATTCCACAATCTGTGAAAATAGAAATCAAAACTATCGATGAAGAACTCTTCAAATAACAGAAAATATTTAACGTCATTTCTGACTAGATGGAAAATAAATTTTAAAAAAATTTTAATTACATTATTCTGTTAAAAGATCTTCTCACTTCGCTCCATTGGAACTAGTAACTAGCTATGACGATAATACAGATTCCTTTAAATTACTTGTATCATTAATGTAACACCTGGCTTAAAATAGTGGGTGTTTCTGAAAAAGATTCTTCTTTCGATCTCTCCTCGGATTTTCTGTGGTTGAGTTTGCATTGGAGGAAAGTGAGATCTTTTTTAAAAAATCAAATTTTAAACATTTTTAAAATTGGTTTTTTCATCTATTCAGAAAAAACGTTAAGAAGTTTACGCTATTTGAAGATTGAACTTGCTAGATAGTTTGGATTTATATTTTCACAGATTATGGAATAACATCTACACTGATCGATAGTAACTAGTTCTGATGATAATACAGATTCCTTTAGATATCCAATTTGGCGAAATGACGAGGCAATTGAATAGAAATGCGTCATTGTTGATCATTAATTGCTACCATCGATGCACGCAATAATTACCTCCCGTCGATTGTTCCGTACGAATGCATAAAAAACTGCAAACGGAGCTTCGATTCATTGAAATCATTGAAAGAAAATAAGGAAGCGCCCTTAAGAAGATAATGAGCAACAATAACCATCTTTGTTGACCATCCTTGCTTTCTGTAAATCATCACATCTGTCCGGAGGGGCTCTGTGCAGCGGAAAATTATTGGATGCACCTGCCAGCTTGAATACTCGCTCATAAATTAGGGATGATTTCTTCATTCAGAGGCTGAGGGCTTAGACGAAAAAACATCTACAAAGTTCTTAACCCTTTGACTTTGTCACCCCTTAATTTGAAATGAAGTCACTTCATATTTTCTAAAAATATTTATCGAAAAATCTAGTGCCCCTTAAATCCGTCTATTAACGTTTATAAATTTACCCAAGGGAATACAGAATAATTTCATCTTTTCCAATACTTTCGTAAGGCGACGACAGTAATCGTGAAATACGACAAGCCCACGTGTCTATGTCTCGACGGAATCGTTAATTAGGTTTACGGAGATATATAGATATAAGAGAGAAGAGAGAAGAGAGAAGAGTGAGAGAGAGTGAAGAGTGGGAAAGGCTTTTAAGAAGAAGGGGATACTTTCAGGAGTTTCAGGGAAATGTCAGCGCAATTCGAAGATTCGCGGATAGATCGTCGATAGACCTTTTCTTTTCTTCGTTCCGACTTTTTCTCCTCTTCTTATTTTTATTTACCTTCCTTTCCTTTTTGTTCTTTCTCCGCTCCCGCAACCTTCTGGTTAATCTTCGTCGAGAACGAGAGGACTTTGCGAAAATCAATGATCTCGACCTCCAACTTCTCTTTTTCTTGTTTCATCTCGTTAACTCAGACCAGGCTTTTGCCCTATATCGAGAATTTCGAGATCAGTATATGCTAAAGTATTGCTATCTTGTGCTATTGAGAATTTTAATGGGGTTGTTGCGAATGGATACAATATGTATACCTCCTTTACAATTTAGGATTAATAAGAAATCCCTTTTATCATATCTATATCCGCATAATATCCCGAGGATGAAAACCTCGGATAAGAAAATGCCAGAATTTCATTAGTCAGGGTCAGTTTTCTATTTTTAAACAACTCAGTATGAAACTATCAAAGTAGTTTTTTGCTAAAAAAGCAACCAGTGCGTAAGGAATTACGTGACAAGTTAACAGAATAAATAACGGATTTAAACATTATTTCCCAACAACATAACACACGTAGTTTTCAAATGCCATTCTCAACCCTTTTACAATTAGTTCACATATATACTGTGGGATAAGGTTACTGTTGAACCACTTAATAGCATAAAGCAAAGGTCACTTATTAGCAATTTTGCAATAAGATAATATTGAAAATAACAGCGGTCACTGTCATCTATTATTTTATCACGTAATGGCAGGTTATTTGTCATCAACAAATTCGAAGAAAATTTTACGAAGTAGGAAAAAAAATTCGAAAGTATCAACAAATCAGGCTTGTTACCAGCAAAGGGCAAGTAAAAAATTATAACAACTCGTGTTGACAACTTGACAGCTTTCTTGCTACCTTGAAAGTTTTAAGAATATTTAAAAAATACATTCCTCAGTGCTACAGGTTGGGGTTGGGTGACAGGGGCGAAATATTTTATAAGGATCTAGCAATTTTTAAAAAACATCTAAAAGCCGCTGATTTATGTTGACGTAATATATTGAGTTTCTACATATGTGAAACGCACATGGGGCTGGAGCGTGACATTTCCAGAATCGAACGAGAAATTTCTGAATTCCTTCGGGGGAACGCGCGGCCTTTTGCCGCCGTGCCGCGGAATCTTTCTTCGTTTCTTTCAACTTTACATGGCAGGCTTCTCTTTTGCTCGCGCGCCTTTCGCAATGGACGCGATAAACAAATAACTCTGCTGATCGAACGCACTCCTTTCTTCGCCGCTCGCGAGATGCCACGATCATCATCGAACTTCAACGGTTGCGTTACTCAGAGAGAAAGGCATCTCTCAATCCTGGACCGATTTGATAGGCAGAAAATACAATTTATTTTATATATTCGTATTTTATTTAACCATTAAGGACAATCTGAAAAACAATACCAACAAAACATAACACAAAAGTCATTGGAGTAGATCTCGAACTGAATTATGATTTATGATAGCTTGACTTGAAATCAATTCATATATGCCACTGCTAGAAGTAAAGGGATAGAAATAAGATCTCTTTCAATAATTTTCTATCGCTAAGATAAAAAGGGATGAGGAAAATGTATCGCAGCCTATTCATCGCTTATTCCCCTGTATCACTTTCTATCTCTTATGAACCTCTTCTTACGCCTTGTCTGTCTACCTCTATCTTTTTTCATTCCCCGCCTCTCTACCTAAATCTATTTTTATCATTGTTTTATCGACGGGTTTCATCTTCTACCTCTCTTCTATAAACCTCTCTTTTTTATGTCTTTATTCATCCATATTCACGTTTATCACTATCAATCCCCATTTTTTTATCCCAACCTATCTTTATGCTATCCACATCTATATTCTTCTATCTCTTTATCCAGTCAGATTTATTCCCATCTCCTTCGATCCCCTCTTACCCGTTCGAGTTTATCTGTACTATCTATGTATATCTTTTTCTATCTCTTTATTAATTTAAATTCAATCCCATCTCTTTTAATACTCTCTTTCTCATCCTATCCTATCTCTTTACTATCGACCTCCATCTTGTTTTATCTCTATCAATCTACATTTACTCCTATCTCTCTCTATCCCTTCTTTCCCATCCCATCCTATCTGTTTTTTATTGACCTTTATCTTTTTTATTTCTTTATTAATCCACATCCACTTCTATCTCTTTCCATTTCATCTTCCCCATCCCAGCTTATTTCTCTCATAGCCACCGCTATCTTTTTCTATTTCTTCATCGATCCACATTCACTCCTTTTTTTTTCTGTCCCCTCTTTTTCATCCCATCCTATCTCTTTACTATCAACCTCTATCTGGTTTTCAGCCGTTTTTAATGGATTAAGACCAGGTTAGCAAATTAAATAAAGCATGTTAGAGTATACTGGTATACCGGTATACTGGTCCAATTGTGTATTTGGCTTGTTCCGTCAGTGTATCTTCTTCCAAGACTACCTGATGTTAATAACTGTCGTCCAGGTGAGAAGATAATTAAATAAAATACGTTCACCCCTATCATTTCCATTCCGTTTTTCCCATCCCAGCCTATTTTTATACTATCTACCTCTACCGTTTTCTGTATTTTCTTTCAATCTATGTTTACTCCCATTTCTTTGCATACCCTCTTTCTCATCCCACCCTATCTCTTTACTATCAACCTCCATCTTGTTTGATCTCTTTATCAATTGGCATTCACTCCTTTCTCTTTCAATCCCCTCTTTCCTGCCTCAGCCTATCTCTTCGCTATACGCTTCTATCAGTTTCTATCTTTTTCTATCCGGTTGATATTTCTCTGCTACTCACATCTATCGTTTTCTATATCTTTATCAATCTACATTCACTCTTATCTCTTCCTATCTCTCTAAGCTGCCCCAGACTATCTCTTCGCTTTTCTCTCTACTATCGACCTCTATCTTCATCTATCTTTCACAATCTAGATTCACGCCTACATTTTTCCATCCCCCCTTCCCCATCTCAGGTTATCTCGTTACTATGGGCCTCTATATTTTTTTAACTCCGTAACCAATCCACATCCACTTCTATCTCTTTCTATTCCAGCCTATTTCTCTAATACTCACCCTCATATTTCTCTATTTTTTTAGCAATCCACATTTACTCCTAACTTTTTCCATTCTCTCTTTCTCATCCCAGCCTATCTCTTTGCTACAAACCTTTATCGTTTTCTATCTTTATCTATCTCTTTGACAATCCATATCCACTCCTATCTGTTTCCATTCCCCTTTTCCCACCTCAGCCTATTTCGGTACTATCGACCTCTATCTTTTTGTATCTCTTTGATAATCCACATCCAATTATATCTCTTTCTATTCCATCTTCTCTATCCCGACCTATTTTTCTAAAATCCAGCTTTACCTTTTTCTATTTATTCATCATGCCATATTTACATATATTTCTTTCCACCCCCTCCTTTCCCATAGCAGCCTATCTCTCTGCTATTCAGCTCAATCTTTTTCTTTATCCTTATTCAACCACATTCACTCCTATTTCTTTCCATCCCCTCTTTCCTATCCCAGTGCATCTCTCCACTACACACCTTATGCTTTTCTATCTATTTATCAATCGACATTCACTCCTATCTCCTTAAGTCTCCTCTTTCCTGCCCCTGCCTATCTCTTCGCTATAAGCCTCTTTTGGCTTCTATCTTTTTCCATCTCTTTTACAATCCAGATTCACGCATATTTTTTCCATTCCTTTTTACCCATCCCATCCTATCTCTCTACTATTCATCTCTATTTTTAGCAATCCAACTTCACTCCATGACCTTTAATTCAGTTTAATCCTCTTCAATTCAATCAAAATCATTTGATTTTAGTTAAATTTCTGGTAGTTGATCTAGGCTTCACTTTAATTAGACTATAAATTCATTTGAATTAATTTGACTAGATCTCGAATTAAACTAAATTTCAATCAATTGACTTAAATTCTCTTTAATTGTCCTTCCGTTCAGTTCAATATCAATTAATCTAGTTGATTGTACTTGAACTAGGCCAGGATTGATAACAAAATATTTGAATTGACCTTGAATTTATTTTAGTTTATTTAATTTCAGTCGAATTCGCTTCAAGACCATAAATTCATTTAAACTAATTTAAGAAGACCTTGAATTTGATTAAATTCTGATAAATTGACTATTTTTATAGAACTCTAAATTATTTAATTCAATCGAAATCACCTCAATTAATTTTATTTCTGTTAAAGCTACTTAAAGTTATTTTATCTGTCGTGAATTTGCTTAAATTTCCTTAAATTCTCTTTTGATTTAATAAAATCGAAGTTTAATTCAATTACGTGTAGCTTAATTTATTTAAATGAACTTTGAATTGATTGAAATTTATTTAAATCAATCTTAAATTTACCTAAATTCAATGGAGTTCCTTTGAATTGACACAAATTCAAATAGATTAAGCTAAAGTGCCTTTTAATTTATATAAATTTACGTAAATTATATTAATTCATCGGAATTTACTTAAATTTAGTTACATGCATTAATTTTACATTGAGTTCAATTAAATTTATTTCACTTGCACTATATTCATGTTCTTTTTTTAAACGCACATTAAATCCTCCTAAGTTGACATTAAATTTATAGTGATTTATTGAAATTAACTTCGGATTCATTTTTCTTTCTTCGTTATTAGAATTTATTTAAATTGATTAGAATCCACCATATTTTTGATCGAGCTTTCAAAACAGAAAAGTCTTATGCCTAGATGCCGATTAAAAAATATTATATTCTAAATATTTGTACTCTTTTAGAATTTAGAAAGTACCTGAAAGTATATGTTGCTAAGTAGATAAAATGGAGAGAATTGATATATTGAACGATTACGTTGTTTGGAATAAATAATTAATGCTGCAGTAAACGTTTTACTCGTAATGCAGGGGTGTCGAAGCGATGTGAAAAAAGTGGAACGAGGTTGATTTACACACGGCTTAAGCTCGCGAGTTCCGAAAAGAAAGTCCTCAAAGAGTTAATTATGCGTTTACGTCGCTGGCAAAGCGGGACTGCGGATTGATTAAAAGCGACCAACCTTGTAAGGGAAGTGCCGTAAATCTTTCAAATTTATAATTTACACGCGACTAATACCTCCCCTTATATTGTTGACGCCCACTCAAAAAATCATTATAAGACATTTTAAAAGCTCCTTACATTTTTTCAATTAATAACCAAAAAAAGCAAGGTGGGCGACATGCGCCTAATGGAAAAAGATCATCCTAGACTATTCAATAATGTCTTATCTGAATTATTTAAATTTTTATATTTTTATATAAAAATTTTTAATAGAGTACTCTACCATGAGGCCCAGAACCGTAAAGTCTAAAAAATAAGGCCTGAAACACTGAGATCCAAACCGTAAATGCGAAACTATAAGTCCGAATATCATATACTTTGGTTTTAACCTAGCTCTAAAAAACCCGACCAAAAGTTAGTTTTATACTGAAATATTACAGGAAATTTAACTTTAAATCAACTTTGTATCGAAAAAAATAATTATTTTCAAGAAATGTATAAAATAATGAGTTTTCATTGGAAAGTAATGACGAGATGCAAACAAAAATGCAGGATGAACAAATTCAGGTCATAAATGGTAAACTATTCGTCATAAATATTGAATTCTGCTCGAGTCACGCATCATTTATAACTTTCTTGATTAGGCATTGCGGATTCGTAAGGCATACAAAGATTCTTAAGGGTAAGGAAAAAATTATAATGTCTCATTAAAAGAATCGCATCTGCTTAAAAATAAAGATGGTCTCTGCGCGTCATAATTAAACCCATATTTTTACTCAATGGAAACTAAAAAATTATAATAATCAAATTGCAATCGAATCATGATAAGTGAATTAAAAATAATATTTAAAGAAATTATTTGAGATCGAGAAGAAATCTAATTTCGTATGAACTATTTTATGCATCGAATTCAGAGCATTAAAAAAATCACAAATCAAAATAAGACTTCCAAACTAACTCCTTTCTGGTTAATCAAAGACTAGAGATCTCTTTTTTTTACGGTATCATATTTTGCGTGTTCTGTTTTTGAATAGGATAACTTCATACTGTTATTTTCAATGCAAAACAAACGACTTTGGATTCCCTTACCTTATTTCAATACCTGAAAGTAGATCTAAGATATACTTTTTCTTTACACATACATGCAAAATCCTAATTTGGCAAAAATCGGTGAGCAAAATCCTCTCCATAGTTACCAAAGCATTTTGCTCACCAATTTTACTACTGGAGCTATCTAGCTTTTTCTGTTTAGTTTTCATCTATTTTTTGCTATCTGGTTTTGCATCGTAAGTTGTAAAGAAAAATATTATTTGATACGTCAGACTTTACAGACGGTTTGCTCCCTGCGAGTGTGAAGCCACAGCACTCGACCTTCGACTCGGCTACGAGTTCGTACTGTACCTTCACACTCGGAGTGAGCAAACCGCCCATTGGTTATCTGGTATTAAAAAAATACAATTTTTGGAATTTTATATCAATCTTTATGTTTTTGCTTTCAGTTATTATGTAACTTTAAAGTTTTAAACAATTGAGAATATAGGAGATTAAAAAAAACTTGTAGGTGGCACCGAAAATCCGCAATAGGGATTTTATTCGATTAATCGAATTTCAAGTGAAAAAATAAAAATCTCTTTAATGGTTGTAATTTAATTTCCATCCGTTCCTTGGGGAAATAGAATAGAAGGTAGGGAAGAGACTTTAACTCGTGAGCGATCGGTATACAGGCTTTGTACTCGTTTCTTCCTTGCTGCAAGGAATCGTAGGAGGACGTCTTCCTATTATACTGCATACATATTACACACTCCTCTTCTATCACGCCCATATTGCCTGTATTCCATGCTCACTCGATCATAAATCGAAAGAAAGTTCAATTGATAAAAATGAGATTTCAGTAAAAATTGAGGAAATATCGTACCCAATAAATTCAAGATTCAAGTTTGCAAACTGTTTTTAATTTGTTTTACATTTGTTACATTTGTTTTACGTTTGGTGTATTTGTTAATTGTCATTGTAGGCCAATTTTTTGTTAACTTGTAGATTTGTACACAATAAATTTTCTTTACAACTTTTTAGACAATCTTATTGTTGTAAGAGAAATACAAGTATAGACCACTTTATTCATATTTTAGCGAAAATTTTGAGAGAAAAAAACCACAATATAGTGAAATATGTTTTGAAACCTTTTTTTTAGAAGCCTTCAAGTGATAAAACTTTTTTAAAATGAAGGAAAAATAAAACGCTGGCATTTTTAAGAAAATTGAGTTTCAAGATTTTTAGAAAACCTCTGCTATTTGATATTGCAACACTTGAACAAAAAAGTCAAACAAATTATTTATGAAATCCGTCATAAAATTTTTAAAAACTTTTTTGTGTAATCTATGAAATACGCGTCGTCTATAAAATCCCTTGAAAAGCAAGATCTTTTGTCCTGAAAGAATTTGTAAAATTTTGTAATTGAGATCTTCAGAATTTAACCATTTTTATTATACGAGGTCTTCAAGTAAAAAAATGGTTCCAAATGAATATTTTTAAACCAAGCTTATTCAAAATTAAAACATTTTCAATAATTAATTTCACATTGAGGGCAATCAAAATTCAATATATTGAAAAAAGAACTAAAAATTGTTACATAAAATTTTACAAGTTTGAGCGATTGAAAGTTTCCCATTTATTTCATTTTTAATTCATGCTTCAATTTAAAAATCTATAGTTTTTACTTAAAAATGGTCTATTCTCAGAATTCCAATCTCAGTTTCTTGGATTCTGAATGCAGAGAAATTACGATTATAATTGTTCGAATATGAATTTTTAAATTATTTTTAATTAAAAAAATTAAGAGTTTACTTCTTGTTGTTTTAAAAAAGGATTTCCAAATGTGCTTGAACTCAAATTTTTTCTTCATGTTTTTTTATGGTTAAATTTGTTTAATTTGTAAGAATGTTTTATTAGAGTTTCTAGTTTTTGACATAAAAGATGAATATGATTTTTTATTTCATCTACATTGGACTATTTTTATATTTAAGATTATTCCCTTGTATAAATTGTAAATATAAACTTATAAATAATTTTGTTCTCTAAAGTTTTTCTTTCAAGGAAGAACTTATTCTTGCATTTTATTACAGCAACAAAAAAACCGCTTAGCCCCATTTTACAGCACAATAATGTCTAAATGATAATTTTCTCTAAAAGTTTATAATTATTTGTAACTGTTTTTTATAGTCTCCGAATTCTAGGAAAATTATGTCTCTGACTTTTTCAGACGAAAAAAGTAGAAAAAAATATACCACGGAAACTAAAATTTGTTTATATTTTCATCAAGGATAGTTCAAATAAAAATAGTTGAATTTCCAGTGCTAAAATTGGAAGCTATCTAATTTGTCAACTTCCAACCTAAATTTATTTAATTTTGAACATTACAAATCAAAATTTCTTCAACTACTAAGTCGACTATTAAGGCCTTGGGTTTTAAAGTATAATATTTTTATTTTAAAACTAAGCAATTCTGTAATTAACTAAAGGCACTGAATTTCCAATTCTTCCCAAAGTAAAAAAGTGAAACCCAATTTAAAGATTTTCCTAGAGAATTTGAACATTCCCCAGTTTTTCGACTCATAACAAATTCCTCATTTTGCCAATCCAATTGCACCTTGAGTTAACAAAAAACAAATAAAAATCCTATAGTATTTTATTAGAATGCAGCTACTTCGAAAAGTATAATGCAATCAATCTAAAATTTTGCTATCCTAGATTTTCTATTTTCATCATAGAAGTAAAAGAATCTGTAGTCAGAGACCAAGTTTGATTGTTTTCTCCTGATAAATTTATCTGGAGAAATTGATTGTCTTATGCTACAAGATAGCACGTGTATCAAAATTGGAGTGATCCTATCACCGTTATGACGACACACTGCGCACTTACGTGACCAATATGAGATTCGATGGAGAAATACAAAGTATCAATCTACCCATCACGTTTGACAGTTACTCTCTTATAGGGTTCACAGGCAAAGACATCAGGACCCGTTGTCTCTCCTGGACAATGCTTGCATGTATACATGCGTATAAACGTGTACGTTCTCACTATGACCGGGCACGTGGTCGATTCGCTTCGGGGCAGTATACCTCGATGGACCGACGCAGAATTTCACAGACAACGAGACGCGGTGGAAATCGACTATCCATACAGCTAAACGGCTTGTTGCATAAAGCAGGACGACCACTTTCATCATTATTGAGAATCATGCTACAATAATCTGAAGATTATTCTATGACACTGAACTTCCATAAATCAGTATTCACGAGTTGGTAGCATGTACAATTTGAAAACATTATTATGACATAAGTGGCAACGATTAGGAAGCATAGTGATTCTTAAAGTAAAATATTAAAATGGTTGAAAGATTGCTGCTTCCAACATTCCAGCATTCCACATTTCGGATCTAGATATATTTAGAAAAGGATGCTACCAAATGCAGTACATTTTCTAAAACCCTAAACTTGAGAAGAAGGTACTTCCAAAAGCCCAATTTAATTCAAAGTCCAAAAATGATGATTCAGATGTCCAGTATCCAATGATTATAAATATGATTATCTCAAAAAGTACTTTTGATTCAAACAAACACTTCAGAGATACTTCCAATAATCTGACGTTCATAATATTCTAAACATGATGATTCCAAAAGTTCAATGTTCTGCATTCGGAAATATGATGATTCAACAAGTCTAACATTCAATATTTGCATTTGTAATACAAGCATTCTCTATTTAGAAACTTCCAACGTTAGGAAACATGAAGATCCAAAAAGTCATAAATTGGAATTTAGAAACATCATTTGAAGGCATTAAACTTTTGGAAGAATGATCATTTCAAAAGTTTAACATTTAGCATTTGAAAACATAATGATTGTAAAAGTCCAAAAGTAAACATTTACGTCAGACGTACTTCCAAAGACTTATATTGAGTAGTTGGAAACATGATAATTCCAAAATATGTTCAACATATTTGGAAACAATATTTTCCAAAAACGTCCAGAATTAAACATTTGAAAACAGCTTTTATAGTACTTATACTTTAGGAAACAGATAACGATCTCAAAAAACATTTGGTACAAAGGCTTTAAGGTATTAAGCTTTTAAAAAACGACGATTCTAAGGTTGCCTTTCAAAAGTTTCAAACCGAAAGTTTTTTAAAGGTATGTGGAAAGATGATGATTCTAATATTCAACATTTGGTTTCGAGATTTTGCCAGACAAGATGCTTTCAAATGTCTGGAATTGAACATTTGGAAGTATGTTTATTCTTTAACATTTCAAAGCATTCATAATTTGGAAGCACTTTGATCCAAAAACTCCATATCCAGAATTAGGAAATACTGTCTGTTGTTGCTACAGCTTTAGCGACAGCAATTAAATAAGTTGAAATTGAAGATAAAGATAAAGAACTCGTTTTACGATATTGACATGGAAATGAATAGATCATGCTGAAAATTCCTTTTCCATCCAATTAACGTTCCTCATTTAATTCCTTCCGCGTCCATTCCCTTTCGATTAGCTTGTAGTTTTTGCAATTGCACTAGGCATGGCGGTGCGTCTGCAAATCTGTCTGGTCGGTTGTATGTTCTCTTCACTCTATACACGCGACCCCTCCCAGATTGAGGGTACCTGGTACCAACACCGAAGGCTAAACACCGACAAGGCACGACACGAGGCAACCAAGATGAGATACATCACCAGACGGGAGACGTATTATTAATGGTGACAGTGGGCGACCCAAGTTGGGCGGGGTGCGCGATGCGGCCCCACCGATGTATGTGGGCCTCATTCACTGGCCCTCCTCCTCCTCTTTCTCTTCTACTTCTTCATCCTTATCTCCTTCCTTTTCTTTCCTTTTCCTATTCCTACAATATCTTCCTTGCTGACATGCCTTGGGGCATCAGCTTGTTTATGTATGCTGAATTTTTTAATTTTTCTGAAACATCTCAATTCGATAAACGATACGTTTTTGGAATCATCATTTTCAACATGTACAAAGTTTAGCAATTGGCAACGTATTTCTAAATATTGAAATTTGGACTTTTTGAATCATCGTTCTTCCATAAGTTTAAATCCTCCAAATCATGTTTTACAATGCTAAAGTATGTACTTTTTAGAATCATGATTTTTTTATATGTTGAATGTCAAACTATTATAAGCCTGGTAATTCTAAGTTTTAAATGTTGATCTTTTAAAATCATCATATTTCTAAAAGTTCAGTTTCTGCAAATATTGTTACCAAATACTGTATGTTGAACTCAATTATATATGTCCAAAGTTCCGCAACATAATGCTCCCAAATTATTAATGTTCAACTTTGGGAGCAATTGTGATTCAAAATGTTCTAGTTTGGATACCTTCCATTCCAAATCTTGAATTTTTGTCTATGAAACAAGATATGTCATGCTCCTAAATACTGAAGGCTTTAAAGTACTGAATGGTCTTTAGGAAATCTCACCATTCTGTAATTCAGAAATTTTTGATAAATGCTGACAGGAGTGAAGAAAAAGTTTGGGGGAACTTTTACCATAGTATACTGATATGATGGAACCAGCGAAAAATAGGAAAAATCTCACGCAAATTGTATGGAAGATTTATACATACATGTAGTATAATTGTTACTAACATGATGATAACCTAATAATCGTACAGGATAATAGGCATAAGTGACCGGAATTTTGGAAACATCCCAATTCTATTCATGCTTTCCTATTTTCCTAACTTTTGTAATTATCGCATTTTTCCATAAGTTCAATGCCTCCAAATAATGTTTCCCAATCCTAAAGGTTGGGCATTTATCAGTCTTTTTCGAAAGCATCTCCAAACGAAATTTCGAATACTTGGATTTTTTGAAGCACCTCAAAACTAAATGTGCTGTATAGTTTGAGAAATGTCACACTTTCAAATGTTGAAAACGGGGAACTTTTGGAATGGCCACCTTTCCCAAACTGCAATGCCTTACAATCATATTTCCAATTGTCGAATACTCTCGAGTGTAGTATTCAGGACATTTGAAAGAATCCTAAGATTAAACGAACTGTCATATATTGGATTTCATGAAATTATCACTTTTCCTAACGCGAAATATTAGGCTTTTAAAACTATCATGATTCCAAATATCCAGCTGTTCTAATGTAGAATGTTGACCTTTTGGAATCATCATCTCCCAAACTTTAAAGGCTGGACAGCTGGACTATCTGCCCGTTGACCTTCTTAAATTCTGAATGAGAGAATTTTCAAATCATTAAGTTTCCAAATGCTGCGGGGGTAAAAATTTTTCAAACCATAAATAAATTTTAGAATCACCATGTATCCTTATTTTGAATGATGCGTTTATCAAATAATGATCATTTTTTCAAACTCTAAATACTTCTAACTGGTAAATGATCATACTGCAAATATCACGATGCTAAATGTTGACTGTGTTTTGAAACACATACATTCTATTGCATTATAATACAATGTATTACATCTTATTTATTTTACTCAATGCTTCAGTTTCTTGATATTTTTTTGTTTCTTTCGGGCTTTTATCTAATTTAATATATTTTTTACATGGCCAAAGAATACTATTAATTTTTATAATTTAAGACCTATTCAACCTCTTCCTCTCTCTCTCTCTTTCGGTAAATCCCTCTCGTAACCTACGAGCTAATCAGAGGCACTAAATAAGCCTGATACCAGTTGACAGTTAGAGTCCTCTATCTTTTCTGTCGCCGGTGGTACAGCAAGCAACAACGTGGCACCAGTATTATTTGCAGACTGCCACATTTGTCGTTGGTGGTCTTGCGTGAGTAACGAAAGCAAAATATCCGGATGCGTGATATGTTGTAATGTTTATGTCGTTACATATGAACTATGTATCGATAAGAGGTGTTTCATTCCTTTTTTCTTCTCATTTTTCTTTTCTTGAGACTTGATTTATTAGTGAAAAATTTTCCAATCAGTTCACGTATCAAAGCAAATTATGAGAAATTAATGTTCCGTTGTTTGGAGGAAACTTGTTTAACACTTATAGATCTTTACTTTGCAAGCCTTGGGTAATAACAAAATACATTTATTTTTGAATCATCAACAACTACAAAATAATTCCTTAATCGTTTTGATTTTTTTTTCTTTTTTCTTAATTTCATGGAGAATAATGCAAATTATAATGCTGATAGGAAAGCAAGCTTCAATTGTGCACACGTTTCTTGTACCACGAGACCCCTCCCAGATCTCAAGTACAAGGCAACGAATCCTGATGTCTTTGTCTGTTGCGAGACCGTCAAACTATACGCATTGGATACCTTAAAATAGATTGTACGAATTAACGGCAACATAATGCGACACATAAGATTTCCGGCTCAAGTAGGTCACTCTCCTTTATAAACTAACCTGAGTTATAGTATAGTACCGGCTACTGGATTGGTTTATTACCAAGAAATTATCCCATTGAGTAAGAAAATTAAAACTGCTTCAAAATAAAGAAAAAAGGGATTAAGAATCGAGCATCGAAGAAGTAGAAAAAAATAATTAAGATTTCAATTCCCTGCCTCACAGCGAGGCAAAAAAACGTCCCTGGACAAATTGATTTGGAGAAAACAACTGATATCCGGTTATCAATTATAATTAGGTAACAAATCACTGCCAATCCCCACATAACATTTTCATTTAATTATTTGTTTATAAACAATTCAATAAACTTTTAAACACTCTCGTTCCTATTTAATATCATTTTTGAATAGTTACTTCACGTTTTCTAAGTATTTAAAGAAAAAGTATCAAAGTCTAATAAAAATTATCTTCTAAAAATCAATTTATCAGCGAACGTTCTTTTTGCCTTTCTGTATGCCTGGGATCTGCCTGGGGCATATGGAAAAGAGTTCCGAGTTCTAGATCATTTCAATCATGGAGTTTTGAAATCAAATTTTGTACTCTTGGGATCAGCTTAAAATTTTAAGAAAATATATGCAGAGAGAATGAGAGAGTGGCATTCTTGAGTAACCATGCAACCTTTCCCGTGGCAAGTGCAGTCTTCCGGTGAATTATTATCCAAGGCTCGATTGGTTTACTTGTCAGAATAGAGGAAAATTTATCGTACGTCACTTCAACGCGTCAAATACGCACGAGAAATTGATAGTCACGGTTGGTTTCCCACTGCGAAAAGGGTGCATATTTTCTCGATGAACATGTATAAATTAGGAGAGCCTATAATACATATTACCAAGCACTTTCCATTATAATTCCTTTCCAATTAGTCTTATCAGGAATATGGATATTATATTACTTAAAGATGATGTATCTGAATCAGTATCCAAAGACTAAAGGTAAAATGAAAAATTGAAAATTAGGATTCAATTTCAAATATATATGGACATTTGGTAATTTTATTCTAATATCTAGGAAGATGATTCAAATGTCCTAGCATATACAAAACGCCAGATGTTTTTCTATTTATTTATTGAAGCCCAAGAAGAAATTATATTCTGATCATTTAAATTGGGATTTACTTTTTGTAACTCAGGATCCTTTCTAATATAAGCACGACAATGAGATATATAGTTATCTACAAATGAAATTCAGGTTGGATGTTCACAGAAAGTATCAAATAAAGAACCAAATGAATGAGAAAATTCAATTGAATTGAATAGAATTGAGTTGAATTGCGTTTAATATAGTTCAATTGAACTGAATATAATTTTACTAACTTCAAGAGAAATCAATGAAACTTGGGTGATTTCAATTGTATTCATGTCAATATCTTTCTGATAACTTAGCTGAGATATACTTCTCAAATTGACAACAATTATTAATTATTTATAAAAACTTTTTGAAAAATCCACAATCTGGCTATTTTTAAATAAATGGGCTTAATTATTGCTCACGAAATTGACTAAAAACGTCTTGGCTCTTTTCTTCGGGTGCTTATCATCTTTTTTGGCATCTCAAATTATTTTATATTTCCTATCAGAAAAACATTCTTAGTTGATTCCGTACAAAAATTACAATTATTCGTTGAAAAATATCCAAACTATAAATTTCTTTTAAAATTTTTTAATTAATTATCAAATAGCATCTGTTATCAATTAATCGTAATGAAACATTAATTTCCCTCACATTTTATGCCCTAATCCTGGATTTAATTGAGATAAGAATTGCCAATCCCGAAATAGTGTAGATTACAAATTTCACAGAAACTTTTTTTGTTCCATGCTGCAGCCACCGAGCCTGCGAGGATACGTATTACATTTAGAAGCTTCTGAACAGCCATTACAGTTAACTATTCTTGAGTGTGAGAAATATGTTCCCTAGATTTACAGAAATGAGTAATTTTAGTAATGTGACCTTCACAAAAGGGTTCTTGCTAATAATATAAATAAATTCTAATGTTAAATGACACCAATTTTAGAATAACGTGAAAAGGTACTTATAATGCGAAGAAAAAGTTCAAGGTCAAGTATTTCTCCTGGTTTTCTTCTATATGAAAATTTTATTTCGATATCATTCCCGAGATATAAAATTTAGCACGGAAACCAACCCCGTACTCAACTCTTTGCGTTGAACATTAACCTTTTGTTTAAAATTTATATTTTGTTGCTAAATATCAAATGAAATCTTGTTTGGTTAAATCTATCTTTTTTCTGGAAATTTATCTTTTTGATTTAAACGTTCATCTTCTTTACTAGAAATATTGAATCTTTCTTGGATAAAAATTCAACTATTTCCTAGAAAATGTACTTTTTGTTTAAAATTTGTATTTTTGTGTTAATACGTAAATTGAAATCTTTTTTGCTGAAAATTCAACCCTTTTTAAAAATTTGTCGTCTTGATTTCAAAATTCACCTGTTTTAGTACAATTTTCATTTTTCCTTGAAAAAAATGTAACTGATTCGGTTTTAAACGTTTTTTCTTTTGTACATATTTTTTATTGTAATACAAATTATGACACTTTTTGTTAGGATTTTGTCTTTTTAGGTTGAAATTTCAACTATTATGTTAAAGAAATTATTATTTTGTTGAAAAGCCATATTTTATAGTAGAAAAGACATCGTTTTCCTTCAAATAAATTCATGAATTTTGTTTTAATGTATTTCGTATTAATGAATACCTGTTAACTGATATTTTTTTCCAAATGGATTCTTTTGTATTTTCTGAAACATTTTTTATATGCAGTTAATATCTCACAAAAGAAACGGCAAAATTCCTTTTAGTTTTTTTATGGATTTTAGAAAATCGCATCTATAGCTTAGGCCCGTGGTCTAAACCTGTTAACTTATTATTGGGTCTTATGGAAAATCCGTATTACTTCTCACATTGGTTCAGTTTACTCGCAGAATACGCCCTTGAGACACATGTTCGTGTATGTGCAGTTAAGTGTATAAGTGTGTGTCAAAAGTTATTTGTGGCTACTTTCACGTCATTTTAATGTTGCCTTATACAGATCGCTGTAAAGTCGAAGGTGAGCGATGCGTCTCGATTACTAATACTCAGCAAATTTTTGCAATAAGCCATTTAAAATTTTTGCAATCACATCTATGTTCGGCATGTGATTCCAAACATTTTGACATAAAAAACTTGCCCGCAGCTTGAAAAAGCACGCAGAAAAATGCGAGTCCGAAAGAAAACAATTTAAAATCAGCAGTAAAACAATGCAGATAACAGGTTTAGACCGCTGGACCCCTTCTAGATAACATATGAATAGCTTTCAATTGTCAAATAAAGTTCAATTTTGATTCAAATGTTTTAAGATTGACGTGGATTACTTTTCTCTCCTAAACGAACACCAAAATTTTACAGTTTAAAAAATATTTTGAAAATTGCAAACAAAATATTCCTTCGCATTCAGCTTGACGCGGCAGCAATGTTTTATAAAACACATCTAGCGATTATTCGGTCGTTTGTTGATAAAAATGCTTCAAATTTGCATAGTGCATTCTCAATGTACAAGCGATGACTATAAGCAACGCAATTTGTTTTAAAAAACTAATATGTTTGTTTTTGATTAACAAAAAATTGATTTCGAACGAAAATCACGTTTCGCCGACTTTGACCAGTGGGTCGATCATAAAAAAATGTTAGTTTAAATAACTTATGGCGAGAAAGTTGTGCACTAGACTTTGAGGAAGTATTTCTGAAAATTTTAAGAAAATTGGCCGAAAATTGTGGAAATGTCAGCAACAAAACGGTCCAGCGGTAGCCTGCGCTGACTTCAACTCGCTACCATTTCCACAATTTTCGACCGATTTTCTTCAAATTTTCAGGAAAAGTGTCTCAGAGTCTATTGAACAACTTCTCATAATAAGTTAGTTAAAATAACATTTTTTCGGCGACCGACCCATTGGTGGAAGTTAGCAAAACGTGGTTTTCGTTCGGAATAAAATTATTATTAAAAATAAAACAGAAACATATTAGTTTTTTAAAGAAAGTGCGTTGCTTATAGTCATCGCTTTCATGTTGAGAATACGCCATACAAATTTCAAACATTTTGATTAACAAATTGCCGAATAATCGCGATTTGTGTTTTATAAAACATTGATTTTTAATAGGAAAATTTTCCAAGTTTTTATTGATTATCTTGAATAATAATTATCGGATGAAAAAGTTTTATGAGACAAATTTCTCGGCCGCGTCAAGCTGAATACGAAGGTATATTTTGTTTTGCGTTTCGGTCACCATTTTTTTTTTGTCGATAGATTGTCCCGAGTGGACAATACTTCTACTTGGTTTCGCATCTGTCACTTCAATTATAATTTAATTTTTCCCACCAAAGTCGATTGGGAATCTTTTTCTTCTTAAATCTAGCGCGACTGAAACGTTCATCCCCAAACTGAATTCAATGACTAATTCCATTAGCATCATCGGGTGGTAAATCCGCGATGTTGCAATCTCGTATAGTTGGAGCAGAGGTGGGTCTGCCGAGTGCATCGCGCTAAGGTAAGGTGAGGTAAAGTAAAGGAAGGTAAGGGTGCGGCCAGACTGAGCCCGACTCCACCTCATTACCCGGCATTCTATGCAGAGACTGCGCTTATGGCTTATTATTGCTCAGTTTAGCTCAGCTCACCTCGTGTTGGTCCAACTGTCCTTACACATATTATATACACATATAGTAACATACACAAATAAATTATAATACAAATATAATCTCGGATAGACCTACAACAATGTATTCCCACACGAATATACACCACTCTGCCCCGCACCCTCCCTCATATTACATGTATGCACAATTATCGAGATCTTGTCTTCAACTGCATTTTCTGCCCTTTTTCGATCATGGAAGACTTTTCAGTACATTGTTCAGTGTTCTGAAACTCAATTTTTATTCTTTGTCGGGAGGTTCACTTTCGTTTAGGGGTCGTACTTAAATTACGTAAAGGATTCTAGGCCCTTTCTAAGCCCCCCCCCCCCCTCCAACCTGTAGCAAACCGTAAAAAAATATCTCTCCCCCCCCTCTTACTGTAGGTAATTTTTAGTTTCCAGAAATGTTTTGCTAATTATTGCTAGTAGAATAAGACAGGATCCCCGAGAACTACATTTTCAAAATTCCCTGATTTCTCCTTGAATAATTTTTCATTTTCCTTGGTCATTATTATTTAAATGCCAGCATTTCAATCTTCTAATACTTTAGGCATAGAATCTTTTATATATGGAATAAAACAATATTTTAGATACAAATTAAAAAATTTCAAATTGATTAATTTATTTTAAACTAAAAAAAATGTCTTTTATACTATAAAAGATGGCTTTTTAACAAAATATTTGAATTTTAAACAAAATAATTAATTTTTCAACATAAGAATTGACTTTTCAAGCTAAAAAGATAAGTAACCAACAAAAAAAGGTAACAGTTTATATTTCAATCAAAGCAGATGAAGTTTATACAACAACAACAAAAATAATTTAAAAACCAAAAAGACGAATTTACACCAAATGAAGAATTTTCATTAAAGAAAGAAATAAAAGTTTATCTAAATTGTTGAACCTTAAGGCCAACAGATGAATTTTTTCTACAAAAAATGAAATTTCAAACCAAGAAAATTATTTTTCTACCAATAAATAAGAATTTTCAACTAAAAAAGATCAATCTTAAAACAGTGGGAAAGTTACATTTCCAGTTCAAAAATTAAATTTAAGCAAAAAAAAGGCTTTTTCACTAAACAGTTACATTTTGAACCAGAGACACAATCCTTCAATCAAAAAAAAAAATTCTTTAACAATGTAGTTTAACTTTCACCCAAGTAGTTGAAGTTTTAATTAATATAGATTAATTTTCGACATAATAAGAAAGCTTTCAACCAAAAGATGAATTTTCATTTAAAAATATAAAACCTAAAAAAAAATTTTTGTATAAAAGTGATTCAACCAAAACTTCCAAACAAATAGTTGAATACTCAAGCAAAGGTAAGTAATTTTTTAAAAAGTTCAACTGAAACAGATGAATTTTTAAATCAAAACGGATGACTTTTCAACAAAATTGTTAATTCTGCATCAAATAGTTGCATTTTTATTTAAGAAAGATAAAATTTGTACTAAAACAGATGAATTTTAATAAAACAAAATTTTATTAGTTGAATTTACACCCAAAAAAGATTCCAGTTGATTTTTCAGGATCCAAATATGAATTTTTTAACCAAAAATAAGTTTCTACGAAAAAAATATTGAATTTTCAATCCAAAAGGACTAATTTTGTCAACCAAAAAGAATGAATTTTTGAGAGAATAGTGAAGTTATCTACCAAAAATTTGCAATTTTATCCACAAAAGATGAAAATTGTACTAAAACAGATGAATTTTTATTTAAAAAACGATACATTTTTTTTAAGTTCAACTTTCATCCTGTAAAAGATTTTAGTTCATGAATTTTTAACCGAAAAGGATTACTTTAATCAAATTTATGAATTCTCTACTAAATAGTTGAACTCTTATCCAAAAAGATAAAATTTCTTTTAAAACAGATGAATTTTTATTACAAAAACAGGCGAATTTTCTGAAAAATTTTGGAGTTTTTATCCAAGAAAGATTCCAGTTAACTTTTCTAGAAAGAAATATGATTCTTTTAAATAAAAATATGTTTCTGTGAAAAAATTGAATTTTCGTTTCAAAAGGACAAATTTTTTCACCTAAAAAGGATGCAGTTTTAATAAAATAGTTCAATTCTCCACCAGACAGTTCTATTTTCATCCAAGAAGGATGGAAATTGTACTAAAACAGATGGACTTTTATTTAAAAAACGACATTTTTTAAAGTTCAACTTTTATCCGTAAAAGATTTCAGTTTATTTTTCAACATAAAAATATAAATTTCAAAAAAGAGTAACTTTTCTCAAATATAGATAAATTTACAAAATCCAGAAGAATTTTAAATAAAAAAGTATGATTTTTTAACAAAATATTTTAATTTGCAACCAAATAGTTGCATTTTTATCCAAGAAAAATTAAATTTCTCTCAAAATAGATGAATTTTTATTAAAAATTTTTTTTCAATATTTGAATTTTCATCCAGAAAAGATTTCAATTCTCTTTTCTAGGCCAAAATATTAAATTTAAACAAAAAGTAAATTTTATAAGAAATAATCTAATTTTTAACAAGACAATAGAACTTTCAACCAAAAATTATAAGTTTCCAACAAAATTGTTGAATTTTCAAACAAACAGTTGCATTTCTAACCAATAAAGGTGTAATTTCTGCTAAAGCAGGTGAATTTTAAAATCAAAAAGACAAACTTTAAAAAAAGAGTTCAATTTCCTACTGAACAGTCTCAATTTTATTCAAGAAAGATTAAATACCTTCTAACACAGATGAACTAACGAAAAAACTTTTAAAAATAGTTCAATTTTGACACAAGGTAAATTTTTGTTTACTTTCCAATATGAAAATAAGAATTGTAAACAATAAGTTAATTTTCTACTTAATAGTTGCATTTTTAACTAAAAAGTATGACTAGTTAACACTATTGTTAAGTTTTTGCTAAAGCAAGTGGTTTTTAAATCAAAAAGACAAATTTTCAAAAAAAAGTTTTGATTTTTCATCAAAAAAGATTTCAATTGACTTTTCAACCATAAATACGAATTTCAAACAAAAAGTAAATTTTCTAGGAAATGGTTGAATTTTCAACAAAATAATTGCATTGTTAGCCAAGAAAGATGCAATATTTCTACTAAAAAAGAAAAACTTTTGAATTAAAAAACAACAGATTTTCAGAAAATTGTTCATCCAAAAAATATCCCAGTTGATTTTTCAGCAACAAAATATGAATTTTAAACAAAAGGTTAATGTTCTACGAAAAGAGTTGATTTTTCAACCAAAAAATACGTATTTTTGACAAAACAATTGAATACACAACCAAAAAGAATGCCTTTTTAATAAAATTGTTAAATTTTCAATAAAATAATAAAATTTATAACTAAAAAGATAATCTTCAGAAGAAAGTTTTAACGAATTTGGAAAAATTACGTACATGAGTGAAGGACCCCCCCCCCCGCCTTCCGTAACAAATCATAACAAAATGTCTTGCCCCCCTCCCCACCCCCCGAGTTGTTACGTAATGTAAGTAAGGTCCCTTAATATTCTAATATCCCTAATTGTATTGCTGTATTATAATTGATTCTAGAAAAGATACGTGCTTTACCAAACAAGGTTGAATAGAAACAGTATTAGCTTTAGGTTCTTTCTTTAGAATTGTTTGCTGCATTCAATTCGTAATCGGTAATTGGGCTGTTAGGTGCAATTTCATTGTGGAATGGTACAGTGAATGAAGAGAGATTTAATACTATAGAGGGAATTGGTTATGTTATTGAATTAGTCACGATATTTAATTAATTTGTGTATTTATAAGACAGTGCAAAAGATAAATCTTCAAGAAAAAACGAGCTTTGAATATCGTAAAGTGCGATCGGCTTTTTTCCTTTCTCTTATTTTTATTATACAGATGAAGTGCGATAGTCTCTAATTTTACGGACTGCGGGAGTAACCCGACCGGAAATGGGGTGAAGTGAGATCTTGTGTCGCGATTTCCGGCACGCCCAGAGAACGTTAAGTGCTTCGGGTCTTAATAATTACCTGCAGGAAAAATGAAAAAAAATACTCAACCTCTGACAATATGCATCATGCCGAATTATATTTTTTAATCAAAGGATGATTCAGAGAAAGTTATTTCACTTTCTCAATACGAAATTCGATACAAGGTCGATTCCTCTAATTCAGATTTGCCATAATTAAAATCGGCGTTGTACTCAAAATTAAACAATGGTATGTGTTTTAGAGGTAACACATTTATTTAAATTTATTATTGAGTATCATATTTTTTAATTGGATATACTGTACTGATTCAAAATATTTCACTTATTTCTGTTTATCTTTAAACTTAAAATTTTTTAAATACGTTTTTTTATTGGCAAAAATTTTCACAATACTTTAAAAAAAAATTAAGGTGATTTATGCCGACCCTGAGTTTTCCAATGTTAACATATGAGTCTAAAGACAAGTTAACGGTCGCGGTAGGAATGATTAATAAAGATGCGCGAGCACGCATGTCACCGGATACAAGGCCCACACGGCCGATCGACTCGTCACCTTCCACTCAAGTAACCTAACCGCAGAAATAAAAAATAGAAGTATTGCTTTATATAATGAAAAATTGAATTTCCCTATTCTGCTCTGTTTGTTAATCCCTTTTGTATGAAAATATTTTGCTATAAGAAAATTGAGAAAAAGTGCAAGAAAATAAAATTAATTTTTAAATTGAACCATAAATAATTGTTAGGAAAAAAGGTTCTCAAAAAATTAGCTTGTGCAGCGGGCAGCAAGGTATAAAATGATTGAAGTTTTAAAGAAATTTCAAATGGACCAAAAAATTATGTTACATTTTTGTAAGAAAAGTTTTTGGTAGTGAATAATAATATACATGTAGAAGTTAAAAAACAAAAAATATTCATCTTCCAGTTATAACTTTCCTAAAATGTAAAAAAGTAAAATAGTATCCAATAGAATTTAATGGAATTCTAAAGAATGTAAGGGCATTTGAAGAAATTTAACGAAATCCAACCGATTTAAAAAAATTTAATACAGCTGTATATACAACTATAGTTTAATATTATTCAACATATTTTAATAGATTTCTACGCAACTTAAAGAAATTTAAGACATTCAAGGGAATTCAATTAAACTTACGTAATTCAATGGAATTATATAGATTTAAAAGAAATTAATAGAATCCAATGGAATTAGAAAGAATTTGAAGGCATTCGAAGAAATTCAACGAAATCCAGCCGATTGCAAAAAAATACAATACAACCTAAGGGATATCACACGATTTACGAAAACTTTACTAAATTTAACGGAATTTATTGGCAGTGAAGAGAATTTAAGGGAATTCCATTTAGTTTAATATTATTCAACACAATATAATGGATTCCAACGCAATTTAAAGAAATTCGAGGAACTTCAAGGGAATTCAATTAAACTTACGTAATTTAATGGCATTTAATGGCAATTTAATTGAAAGGAATTCAATGGATTTTAAGAGAAGGTATCGGATTTCTATATAATTTAAAGGAACTTGGTGGATTTCAACAAAATTGAACGAATCATTTATTGCTTATTTATTTATACAGAAGGTATAGGAAATCAGATTTCAAGGGACTTTACGAAATTCAATCAAGTTGAATTGAATGCAACGAAATTTCTGAGAATTGAAAGAAATTTGTTGAAACTGAAAAGAGCCCAATGGAATTAAATCGAAAGAAATTTTACGGCATTGAAAAGATTTCAAGGGATTTAATGAAATTTAACTAAATTAAATTAAATTCAACAGAAATTAATATCATTTAGCAGAATTCATAGGAATGAAAAGGAATTTAATTTTGCATGGACTGAACGCAGTTAACATGGATTAAATTAATGGAATTCAAGTTTAATTCAATATATTGAATTCAATAATACACAATTAAATTTAGTACCAATGAACGAAACTAAAAATAATGGATATTCAAATTATTTTGAGTTGTCAATATTTATTAGAATTCATTTGAGTTTAGTAAACTTCCAATTGGAATGATCTCGAATTATCCTAAAACAATTTAAATTCATTTAACCCTCAAACGGTACATAGGTGCGAATTCACACCCAAAGTTTTTTCTCATTTTGTTAGCATTTACGCGCAAACACAGCTGCAGCGCATTATCCCGATATATATTAAATATATATGTTAAACGTGTGTGATATATGCTAGTTGTTTATTATATGTTCAATATATTAAATATGTAATATTAAAATTGCAAACAAACCAATTCGCACCAATGTACCGTTTATGTATGTTCGGTTGGAGTGTATCGTTTGAGGGTTAAATTAAATTGAATTTACCTTGAATCCTCTCTAATTGAAGCGTGAAAAGCTAAATGGTGCTAAGTCCAATCAACGTAATTTTACAGGAGCATCAAAAAGCCCTTCTAGAGGAACAATTTACAACTGATTTAGCCAATTTTTTCAGTTTCATAACTATTGTATAAAAAAAAGATGGTGCTACATTTTCATTTAATAATCGAATGGAAATGTCGATGGACTTAGCACCACTTAGCTTTCTCTGGTATTATAAATAAAAATATTATATAAATCTTTAAGCAATAAAACTGGAGTACATCTTTTTATTTATTTCTTAAAAAAATAATACTATTTTTTTATTATTATTATTACACCATTAAGCCATTTCCCTTTCGGGGTAGGCGTGACTCACTCGGCAGGGGAAAGGAGTAGTGTGTGGATGGGATAGA
>NC_046657.1:168266875-168301724 GCF_010883055.1 Belonocnema kinseyi
TGAGATCATTTACTCCCCTAGCATTCCAAACACCCAGTGTCCATTCGTCGCCTGAAACATGACCTTTAGATTTTCCGTGTGCATGCCTTTTGTCATTAAAATATTTAACAGAAAAAAGGGAACATTTGTATTATTAGTAATTTTTTTAAATTTTGGCATTAACATCTCCAATCGATAAATACTTGACAGAATCTCATAATTAACGTCGAATTTTTTTGAAAAATTGAATAATTTAGTATAAATTCTTGATTTAGTTTGGATTTTTCGAAATTTGAAAATATTTGAATACACTTGAGTACTATATTTTAGAGTAATAAAGCGAGAAAGTATAATTTTTGCAGAAAATACAATTTCTTTAAAAAGTTGACTTATCATCGTTTAGCTTTCCCTGCTTCATTTCTGTTGAATTTATAGAATAATTTTAATTTCACTCTAAGTTCAATTTTATCAATTTGAGTAAAGTTTGTGGCTTAAGTTCATCATTCATATTAGTGAAATTCGCTTTCAAAGATTTCCAAATTCCATATACTTTTCATCAATAATTCTCATCAATTTAACTTTATAAAACTCATTTTATTGATGTTATTGTGTTGATCAGAGAATTCTTCAAATATTTTCTTATGTTAATTTTTCCGATTACTGATTTCTCGATAGTGTAATTGGTCAACGCGCTAACTCATGGAAGACGGAGCTCCAGGTTCAAGCCCGGGCCGCGATAGATTTTATCAAATTTTATCAAAATTATCAGTTCGAAAAAAAAACATCGAAAAAATTATTGTCTTAAACTCAGTTAAATTGAGTTGAATTCACTTTGTATTTGCCTAAATTCCGTTGAGTTTACTTGAATTAATCAGAATTAATTAAGTTCGATTAAATTC
Source organism: Belonocnema kinseyi (assembly GCF_010883055.1). Taxonomy (NCBI): domain Eukaryota; kingdom Metazoa; phylum Arthropoda; class Insecta; order Hymenoptera; family Cynipidae; genus Belonocnema; species Belonocnema kinseyi. Next base: position 168,267,754 of record NC_046657.1, read on the forward strand.
ACAATAATTCTATAGAATTCTGTTTAATTCCTCTGAATTTTAAAATAAACCCTTAACAAAAAGACATTACATTTTTTTAATTATCTTCAACGTAACACGTTATTTTTAAATCGAAACGTGCTGAACACTATCGGAAACCATGGACGAGATATGCTTCAAAATGGAAGAAGTTTGATAAACTGAGAAGAAAATCATGGAGCTCGTCGATCTTTCCTTATCGACTGTTGAGTGTAGGCTCTGTCCGCACCTCGTTATCGTTATCGTTATCGTCGCTACTGGTCGAGGTACCTTGAATTATCGACAATTGGCGTCCGTAACGATTATTGGCCACGAGTCGAGGAAATTATAAAATCTGGGATTAGCTTTCTGCTTATACGACTACTTCAAGAGACGCGTCAAAGCAAAAGCGATTGCAATTAAACATGGCAATAATTCATTTATTCAAACTTCAACAGCTTCAATTATTTCCGATTGACAATTGAATGTAAAATATATCGACAAAAAAAATGATTACTTTGTTCCGATCATTTAAGCTAAAATTATAATTTCACCCCCCAAAGAATACCGCGTCAATTTTTATTAAAAATTTTCCATGAAATCTGTGGGAGTAATTATGTCGGTAGAGACGTACCTCAGTCCCGTTAAGCTTACCGTAGTTGTAATTTGGCAATTACTGGTAACCAAGACTGAATTATAATCATTATGCCGCGTAAATTATGAATCCGAAGTAGATCTGAGTCTAGGCACATACTTTAATACCAATAAAATCGTATATAAAAATTTCATAATTTGAGACTTAATTAATACTTTTCTGAGAACTTTCTTTTCCCACGTGGAAACGTGATCCTAATCACGTTTTCCGTCTCATACATCACGATTCCGACAGCAAGGATGTTATTAAAAAATTAGCATTGTGTACAGTTTACTTAATTTCGCTGAAAATTAAAGTTCCTCGAAACTAATTCAGCACAAATTACTAATTAGTGTTTACTGTGTACGATTAATGGTGGATTAAATACATTCCTGTCAGAATAACAAGTTCATCGTTTAAACTTTCATCAATAAAATATTTGACAATCAAATCTTTTTTTTAATTTTGAATATAAAAAAAATGCAAGTAGTTTGATTTTAAATCGAGTCGTTCCATAGGATTTGAAACATTTAAATGGGATCCAAGGGAATCCATTGAGATTCAAAAGGATTCAGATAAAATGAATTGAATTTTTGAATTCTATTGAATTCCACAAAATTCGAAAAAGATCAAGTACACTGAATATAAATAAAGTTCATCAAACAGAATTTAGATGCATCTAGTAGAATTCGAATTAATTAAAAAGAATTAAGGTAAACTGAGTGGAATTTTATTTATCAAAATGGAATTCTATTGGATTGTATTTATGAAACCTTCTCTAAATTTCCAATCAATGACAGTGAATTCAAATAAAATCAATGGAATTCAAGAGATTTTATTTGCGTAACAGAATTCTTTGAAACTCAAAAGGAATTAAGTGAGTTGCATGAAATTGTATGGAATTCATTAAACTTCAAGGTATATCAAGTAAATGAAGCGTAATTTAAAAAAAATTATTTTTTCAATGGAAGTGACAGAAATTCGAGTGAAATGAAATGAAATGTAATTATAGAGAATTGCAGTAAATTCAAGTGAAGTTAATGCAATGTTATGAAATTAAACCTCATTCTGCTCAAAATTAATATTTCTTCCTATTTTTAAATACGAAAAATACAATAAAAATCACTTTATCTCGTTTTTTCGCTTAAATTTGAACAGAATGAATAGAAGCCAATAAGAAAATTCAACTGTTCTTGTTTAAAAGTTTTTTTTTTTTAGTTGAAAAGTCTACCATTAGATGTTCGTTTCGGAATTCTTCTCGTTTGGTCAAAAATTTTGTAAACTATTTTTTTAAATATTTATCTTTTTGACTAAAAATTAATTTTTGAACTGAAAATTGATCTTGTTTAATTGAAAATTCAAGTACATACTTGGTTGTAAATTCACGTATTTTGTTAATAATTTAACTTTTTTTATTGTAGAAAATTTTCTTGGTTAAAAATCAAATTTGTATTCGAAAATTCAACTCTCTGCTTGAATTTTAAAATCTTTCCATAAAAATTGATTTTTCTATGAAAAATAATCATTTTTAATGACAATTCATCTCTGTGATCAAAAAATGAACTATTCTGTTTCGATTTTTATTCTTGGATTGGGAAAAAACTTTCTTCCCTGAAAATGTAACAATTCAATTTTTTGTTTAAAATTGATATTTTAAATTAATCATTACTCTTTTTTCGTTGAAAATCCATGTATCTTTTTTAAATTTCGACGTTTCGGTAGAGAATTATCTTCTTGACTTAAAAATCTCCTTCTTTGAAAAAAATGCTATTGCCTGGTTCAAAATTAATATGTCTTGACTGAGGATTTAAATTTTTTTTATGAGAATTCATCTTTTTGGATTGAAAATTCGATTATTTTGTGGAAAATTTAATTATTTGGTTATAAATTAAATTTTTTATTGAAAAATCACGTTTTTTGATTGAAAAGTGCAGTACTTTGGTAGAACATTTAACTATATGGTTGAAATTAATTTTTTTATCTGAAAATGTAGCTATTCTATTTTTGGTTAATAATGTTTCCATTATAAGTTGAAAATTTAAAGATTTCGTCAAAAAGTCCATTGTTTTGTTAAAAACTCGTCTTTTAGATTAAAAACTCATCTTGTTTGTCAGAAAAGTTGCTGGAAATCTACGATTGGTAACTATTTAGTTACTCAATTTTGTTTTGAAAATGTATTATTCTTGGTTAAAGATTCAAGTGTTTAATTTAAAATTGATTTATTTTCTTGTTAAAATTCGCCTTTTTTGGTAGAAAATTATCTTCTTAGTAGAAAATGTATTGTTTTTGGTGAAAAAAGAAATTTCTTGGTTCAAAATTAATCTATTTTCGCTAAGGATTCAATTATTTTGTTAAAAAATCGTCTATTTCGTCTGGAAATTTCCACTATTTTGCAGAAAATTTATCTTTTTGGTTGAAAATTAACTTTTTAAGAATAATTCATATTTTTCATTTAAGATTTTACTACTTGGTAGAAAATTAAACTATTTGGTTAAAATTAAATGTTATATCTAAAAATGTAGCTATTCCATTTTTCGTTGAACATCTTTTCTTTATGAGATGAAAATTAAATTCTGCGGTTAAAAATTCGTGTATTTTGTTAAAAATTCTTTTTGTTTTTCAATTCAACTGGTTGAAAATTCGTTCTTTTTTTTAATTAGTGTTTTACACTAAAACTTTAAAACTTCTATTTTTAGTTTAAAATTTATCTTTTCGAATTTAAAATGCATCTTTGCTGATTAAAAATTAACTTTTTTGTTGAAAATTCATCTTCAGCAGTTTAAAAGTTAACTTTTTTCTTAAACATTCGATTTTTTAGCTTGAATATTTAGCTGTTTCGTTGAATATTAAACTATATGGTTGAAAATTAAGTTTTTTGCTGAAAATTTATATTTTAGGATGAAATATTAACTACTTTAGTATATTAGAAAATTAAACTATTCGGTTAAAATTAATTGTTTTATCAAAAAACGTAGCTATTGCATTTTTTATTGATCATCTTTCTTTTATCAAATGAAATGCAAATGATTCGGTAGAAAATTCGTGTAGTTTCTTGAAAATTTATCACTTTGGTTTAGAGTTTACTATTTTGTTAAAAATGCGTTTCTTAGTTTAATTCGATTGTTTGAAAATTCGCTGTTTTTTAAATTAGTATTCTAAAATGAAACTTTGGAAATTCGATTCTCAGTTGAAAATTTATCTTTTCAAAGTTAAAATTCATCTTTGTTGATTAAAAATTAACCTTTTTGTTAAAAATTCTTTTTGATTCCTGTTTAGAAGTCAACTTTTACCTTCAAGCCATTCTTTTGTTCGCTTGAAGACTTAAGCATTTTGTTAAAAAATTTTCACTGTCGTTGAGAATTTAACTATTTTTTTTTAAATTAGTTTTTCTAGTTAAATTCTACCAGTTAAAAATTCATTGTTTTTTATTGAACACTCAGCTACTTTGTTGAAAATTAAACTATATGGTTAAAACTGAACTTTTTTGTTGGAAATTTATATTTTTGGTTGAAATATAAACGACTTTAGTAAAAAATTAAAGTATTCGGTTAAAATTAATTTTTTTATCTAAAAATGTAGCTATTCCATTTTAGGGTGAAAACATTTCCTTTATGATTTGAGAATTAAATAATTTGGTAGAATATTCATGTATTTTTAGTTGAAAGTGTATCTTTTTGAATTGAAAATACATCTTTTCTGATTAAAAATTAATTTTTTTTTGTTAAAAATTCTTCTTTTCTAGTTTAAATTCCAGTTTAAATTCGCCTATTTTGATAGAAAATTCAAATGTTTAGTTGAAAGTTGAATTAATTTATTAAAATTCTACTATGTTGTTAAAGTTATCTTTTTTGGTTAAAACCAAACCAAATGTTTTGTTGAAAATTTGTGCTTTTGGATTGAAAATTCATCTTTTGTGGTAAAAAAGTTACCTTCCTTGTTTAAAAATTCATCTCTGTTGGCTGAAACGATCAGTTTTTTTCTCGAAAATTCAAGTTTTCTGATTGAAAATTCAACTGTCTCCTAAGAAATTGGTATTTTTGGCTCGAAAATTCCAGAAATTCTTGTTGAAAATGTAACTACAACGTTTTTGTGTCGATACCCCCTCCCCTCCGTAGATTGTTGCTCACCCAAAGCTACTTTAGCGCTAATTTCCAACAAGCCGTAACGATACAAAAAATTATGAAAATAATACTCCCAGAATAACAAATTGTACTTTTAAAATGTATATGAATATGACTATTTTAAATAATATTTTAATTTTATGGAGGTGCCTTCTTCCTCATTGGGAAAACCGCGACTTATCGATTGGACATTAGTTCGTGCGTTGCCAATGTTATTTGCATGACGGGGCCGATTATTATGCACATCGGGTAAAGCGCCCCCACCTCCCACCCCTTCCCCTCTCGCGATCATCATTTTTCTCTCATTCGCTCGGCGCTATCTCTTCCTCGCCGTTTTCTTTTTCTTTTTTTTTCTTCAACATCCTACATATTCATGCGCGTACTGTATGTCGATCCATTCGTCTGTTTGTCTGTTCATCGGCTAGTCTATCCGTCCCCATACTCTGGAGGCGTAGACGCTGAGTTACGAAAAACTGGCAATTCTTTTTGTAGATTTCAATTTTCGCATTTTCTTATAAATTCATGTTAAAAGAATTTTCATAAAATGTAATTTTTTTAAATTTCATGACAATGAAAATATTATTATATTTCATTTTAATTAATTTAGTTTAATTATTATATATTAAATGAAAATATTTTTCAAAATTCTTTGAACAATAATTGTATACAAATTTTGCTAAAAAAAAACCATACGGGACTGTAAATAAAGTGCGCGAAGGCAACTGCATCGAGCCTCTGGCTCGTGCCGCAAGATTCACACTCATCGAAAATCGCCTATTTTGCGCACTTGTATCACAAATATCTATTCTGGGATTTTGCAGCTATAATAAGAACTTCTATAAAAGAAAATTTAATGCTTTTTCCAAATTTTTCAGGGTCCCAAGTTATTGCTTGAAATATTATTTTACCCTGTTTTTTTTATTCAATGGAATCATAGATTATTTACAGAAAATAAAACTCAATTCATGATAATTTAAACGAATTAAGCGACCTTAGCAGAATATATGGGAATTTTAGTAATTTTAATGATATTCAAAAGAATAAATTAAATTCAAGACAATTTTATTAAATGCTCGGAAATTCAGGGTAAGGTTAAGAGAACGTCAGGATCAATTAAACAATGACTACAGTTTCATTTAAAATTTTGAAATTCATTTTTAAAATTTCTTTTAAAATTGGTTAAAAATAATTTAAAACTAAACGAAAATCAAAGAATTACATTGGATTGAGCAGGATTCAGTGAATTTAAAGGAATTCAAGTAAATTAAATATTGTTTATGAAATTCAAAAGAATTTATAAGAATTCAGGGTGGATTCCAAATAAATTAAAAATAACTGCAAAGAGTTTTTCAAAATATATTTAAATCTTTCATACCCTACGAAATCCCTCACTTATAGTGAATACATTCTTTGAAATCGATTGAAATATTATAAAATCCCGTGAAATTATACGAAATCTGACATTTCATGAAGTACTAGAAAATGTATTAAAATGTCTTGAGAGTTTTTTAAATCTTGGATAATCACTGAAATCCCAGAAGATCTTATAAAACCTCTTGGAAATTTAAAAAATATTTTACAACCTTATATGTCCTGTAAAATCATCCACTGTCTTCTGAAAAACCCTTAAAATTTTTGAATCTCTTAAAAATGTCTCCAAATATTTCTAAATGCCCCAAGATATTTCTGAAATATTTAAAAAAAAAACCGTAAAACCCATCAAATTATGGGACACTAATAAAAAATTTCTTGGAATCTTTTTTAATTTTCTCAAATTTTTCAAATTCTTTTAAATCTTTTTGAAAAACCTTGATATATTTTTAAATATTTGAAATTCTACGAAATTCCTTAATTCTTTTGAAGAAATTCTATGAAAGCATTTCAAATATTATAAAATATCGCTAAACCTGATATTTTCTGAAATCCTGGAAAATTTATTAAAAGTACCTTCTGATCTTTTAAAATCCCTTCAAATCATTGAAATTCTTCGAAATTGTATCACATTCCTTGGAACCTTTTTAAATGATCTAAAGCTTTTAGATTCCGTAAAATCTTTCCACATTTGCCAAAATTCGTGTAAGTTCTTTAAAATCCCATGAAGTTATTTTAAATCCCTTAAAAACATTTCAACCCTTAAAAATGTATTCCAATACATATTCAAAATTCCTTGCAATATTGTGAAATACCCCGAAATATTTAAAATTCTTTGAAACCTTTTAAAAATCTTTAAAACTTTTAAAGATCTAGAATATGTTTTGAAATTTATAAAAGTACCCTAAAATATTTTGGACTTTCTTTCAATTATTGAAATCTATTTAAAATTCTTTGCAATATTTAAATGAACCTTGGAATATTAAAATTTTAGTAAATCTTTTGAAATTCTTTGAAACTTTTTAAAGATCATGAACATGTTTAAAATTTTGGTTGAATATCCTAAAATCTTTTGAAATCTCTGTAGATTATTAAAATCTGTTTAAAATTATTTTTAATCTTATAAAATACTTTGGAATCTTTCAAATCATTTTAAATCTTTTTAAATTCTTTGAAACTTTTAAAAGGCGTTAAGAATTTCTTGCGATTTTGAAAATTACCCTAAAATTCTTTCGAATTCCTTCAAATTATTTTAATCTATTCAAACATCCTTGAAATATTTTTAAATGCCATAAAATATTACAATTTTTGAAATCTTAAAATTTAGAAGATGTTGAAAATTTCTTGTAATTTTTGAAAATATCCTCAAATCTTTTGGAATCCCTTCAAATTATTGAAATATATACGCTATACGCCAATAATTTAAAATAATTTAAAATCCCTTAAAGCTTTTTAAGGCTCTTAAAAATTCCTAGGGATTTAAAAAAATACTCTAAAAGTTTCTTAATCCTTTAAAATCCCTTCAAAATATTGAATTCTGTTAACAATTTTAGAAATTTTTCATAATACACTAAAATATTTCAAAAGAATTTCAGAAAACTGATCAAGGATTCTAAATGAAACTCTACATACACTTTTAAAGTGCTAATGAGAAATTGTACAAATACAATATGAAATATTCCATAACAGAAGTATTCAAAATTTCAAATTAACACACTAAAAAAATGGTTAGTTGGGCCAAATTTTGATTTTTTTAAATATGGTACTGCTATTTCGTTAGTTGGGACAACCATTTACTTAGCTGCTGGTACTAAATGAATAGTCAGTGCAACTAATGGAATTGTTGTTCTAACTAATAAAATAACAATATCAGCTAATAAAATAGCTGCACCATACCTTACTGACTAAATAGTTGGCTCAACTAACCATTTTTTTTTTAATTTAAAACTTTCTGAAGAATTTCAATTTTAAATTGCATAAGTGAAGTTTTATACACTTTTGTATCTGCTATATATACATTTTTGAAATTTTAAATAGAAATTTCTACTATAAAAATCTAGTATCTCTTAAAATAATCCGTACCTTACGAACACTCGATTCTCTACAAATTTTTTATTTTTACTAAAAACTTGATACGGTGTATAATTAGAAATGTTTTTAGGTTGTGGAATCTTAAAGAAGAGATTATTCTCACTTCTCTAGTGTCATCTAAAAAAAGTTGTGTCGCGAAAGCCAAAGGTGATTACGGCGGAAGTTTCTTCTTTTGCCTTACATGGCTCGCTATTCTCGCGGGAGCAATTCAATTAATAACGAGCAACACGCTAGCAATTTTCGTTCTAACTTTCTTATTCCCCATGGGGAATAATATATATTTTTTACGTTTTATATATTAAAATGTTTATAAATATAATTTCCTTCAATAATCTTAAAAAATGTTTTTTTTACTTTAATGTTTTTCGTAAAGAAATATATTTTACATGGTATAATTCATTTTTTAAATATTGTTCAACAAATATAAGTTTTCGGCTTTTGGGTCAGGTGAATTTAAACTAATTTAGTTGTTTCGAACGTTTCGGCACACACTGGTGACCCTCATCAGTGAGTTCTATTAAATCGGTGAAAACTAAATATCTTATAGGTACGCAGTTTTAAAATTCGAAGCATTATTCTTTGGCTAATATCTCATTTGTAAAATTAGAAAAATTACTTAATGTTAAATTGAAAGTTTTTTATATTTTAATAATAACTATTGATAAATCTTTCAGTAATCCAGATTTTTACATATGTTCACGAATTCTATAACTACTATGTTTGAATTTACAAGCAAAATCAAATCAATATTATGCATCTATAATCTTTCTTTGGAAAATTTATTTTTTTACTATATTATGATAGTTGAAATGATTCTACTTTTAAATGGAAAGATTTTCAGATACATGGAACTTTTTTAAAGCGAAATTTGTATACGAGAAAAAATTATTTGAATTAATAATTCTTTAAATGAAATGTTTCTTGACTTTTGTTCAAATTTACAAGAATTAAATTTCATAGACATAATTCCTTAGGATAACCGGGAAATTCATTACTTACATTATTTCTCTGCTACAATTAATTGGCTTGAAAGTTATTTTTCGCACAAACAGATTGTTTGAAAAATAAAAAAATTAAAATTAAATTAAATTTTAAAAATAGAAAAATCAAAATGTAATTACATATACGTGAGTAAAAAAATTATTGGTATTGTTTTCTCATCAATTGTACTTCCTTAAAATAAATTAATGTTTAAAGAATACTGCAAGATTTATCAATAGTTATTAATTAAATGAAATAAAATTTAAATTATATATTTAAAATATGAAACGAGCTTTTGTAATTCTCATTCTTACCTCTAATTTTAAACATTATCAGTAAGCATTGAAAGCAATTAATAAAACTTTCTGAAAACAAATCTTTTGCAAGGAACATAATAAAGTTAAAATAAAAAACTTGTCCATTTGAAAAAGGCATTTAAAAATGATTAACATCAGAATTTTGGCAAATCATTAAGGAAAATTATATTGATAAAAATCTGTATAAATAAGAAATAATAATAAAAAAAATCCAGACAGCAAGAGTCGAACACGCAACCTTCCGGCCATGAAGCAGAAACGTTACTGCCTGAGCAACCAGCCAATGAGAATTGTATTTCACAAAACTCTGTGCCGAGTACTTCAAAGTCCAATTTTCTCGAAAACAACGAAAAAGCGCATATTACTTCTTCGGTAAATTAATAGACAGGTTTTTCAAAAAAACATTATCAACAGAAGCTAAAATTTATAATTGGTGGTCTCCCCTTATTATACATGGGGCTTCTAAATAAAAATAAAAATAGAATCTTACAGACAAAAATTTCTCTTATAATCTAAAAGTCGCGAGCAGGTATAGAAAATTGAAGTAAAATTTTATCAGGACTAAACCTCGGACTAAACTGTATTTATGTTAAATGGGTAAGTATCGTGGTTAACTGGTTAAGAACTCACCGAGCATTTTGCTGAGATCGGCATTGTGAAGATCGGGATTCTCATCGGCCAATTTCTTGCGCTCGACCTTTGCCCAGACCATGAAAGCGTTCATCGGTCGCCGTATGCGCTGCTCTTTCAAACTCCTCTGGGCGGAACTGCCAGGATGGCACATTTTGACGCCACTCGGGATAGCCGAAATACCTTGCTGGTAGTCCAAGGACGTCCCGGACGTTAACCAGGACATATCGTCCAATCGCTGCTGTCCTGGACCACTCAGCATCCCCGGAATCTGGTACAGAGAAAACCAAAATCTTATTTAAAAATACTGTCAAACGGGGTAATTTCGAACATGTTGGGTAAATTCGGACACTCCTAAATTGATATTTTAAATTGCTTAAGGTGGTTTTAACCAGAATCTGGAATCAGTTTAAGGCATGCCTGGTTCCAGATTCTGTTTAAAACCACCTAAAGTAATTTAAAGGATCAATTCAGGAATGTCCGAATTTATCCAACATGCCCGAAATTACGCATTTTGACGGTACGCAATTTTGCTTTAATGTTCATCCATAAACTACACTGACTGAAAATAATTTGCCATCAAGGAATTATCGAAGTAAATTAGCTAGATAATTTCTAGATGAAAAATTTAGCTAAAACGGATAGAAATCTAGTTGACACAGCTATATTTTCTTGGAAGACGAAACCCAGCTAAGCGGTTAGCTGGGACAGGTAAAACATTTTTTTCAGTGCACATTAGCAATTTGCAGGGGAGGGGTTCGCGTCAAAAAATATAGTTAGTGAATATTGAACTCTTCTATTTTTTATTGAAAATTTAACTATTTGTTTGAAAATTCAATTTTTATTTTATTACAAATTCATGACGTTTGTTGTTAAAATTCTATAAATTACCCATTCCATCTTTGGTTGAAAATTTACCTTCCTAATTTGAAAATTCAACTGTTTGATTAAAAGCTCAACTATTTGGTTGAAAATTCAAATATTTGTATGAAAATTCAGGTATTTTGTTCTTAAAATGGTATGAATTAACTATTATATCTTTGGTTGAAAATTTAACAGCATGCTTTTAAAACTCAACTATCTGCTTGAAAATTATCTCTTTTAGTTGAAAAATCTACCATTTGATTGCAAATTCATGCATCTTGTTGTTAACATTCTATAAATTAACTAATTCATATTTTTTTAAGATTATCTTTTTGACTTAAAAACTCAATTATTTGGTTGTAAATCTATCTTTATGAGTTGAAAATTAAACGTTTTAGATTGAAAACTCATCTTTTTTGGTTGGAAAGTTGGTAGAAAACTAATTTTGGTAACTAATTAACTATTAAGTTTTATCCTTTTTGCCTAAAAATGCAACAATTTGGTGGAAAATTAATCTGTATGGTTGAGGATTAAATGTATTTTTGGTTCGATCATTCAACAATTTGGTAAAAAATTCAACTATTCTTTTAAAAATTCAACTATTTATTTAAAAATTTAACTATTTAGTAAAAAATTCAACTGTTTTGTTGAAATTTTATTGCTTTTTTTAAAATTTCATAATTTTGTTGAAAATACATCTATTTTTTAAAAAGTCATATTTTTTAATCGAGAAGTCAACTGTTTTGTTGAAAATTCGTTTTCTGAGATTTAAAATTCGTTTGTCAACTGAAAATCCATCTTTTTGGTAGAGATTTTGGTAGAAAAATTCGGTTGGTAATTATTTAACTATTCAATTTTTTGTTAAAAATGTTTGTTGTTCGTAAAAATTCTACTATTTGGTTGAAAATTCAACTATACGATTTAAAATTCATATGTTTTTTGTTGTTGTTAAAATTCGTCTTTTTGGTGGAAAATTAATCTTCTTGGCTGAGAATGCAACCTGTTTGCCTAAAATTTCAACGGTTTGGTACAAAATTAATCTATTTTGGTTAATAATTAAAAATGTATTATAGGAATTCATAAATTCATGAAAAACCATTGTTTTTTATTTCAAAATAGAATCTTTTTTGGTTGTCATATTAACTATGACATATTTCGTTGAGAATTTATTTGGTTTAGTTGGGAGTTGAATTATTTGGTTGTAAGTTAACTTTCTTGTTGAAAATTTAACTGCTTTGTAGAAAAATCGTCTTCTTGGCTGGAAAATTAAACTGTTCATTAAAAAATTCAACTATTTGGTGAAAATTTTTTACTTTTGGGTTATAAATAACATTTTCGGGTTGAAAATTTAACCGTTTTATAGAGAACTGGTATTTTTGGCTTAAAAATTCAACCATTTTTTTAAATCGTATTTTTTTAGAGGTCATTAATTTCTTGGTGAAAAACTGTTTTTTTGTTGTTACAAATTCAATTATTTTATTGGAAATTCAACTGCTTGGGTAGAACTTGACCTAATTTCTTTAAAATATTGTTAATTAATAATTATTTTTTGTTTAATTAGATATGGATTTTTCTTCTAAAAGTTTTTCGTGAAAAATTCAATTATTTTGTTGAAAACTTCAGCATTTTCTTAACACTTTAACTATTTTGTTTAAGTAATCCTTTTTGAAGGAAAATTGTACTGTTTTGTAAAGAATTTGTCTTTTTGTGTTGAAAATTAATGCATTTTGGTGAAAATACGTCTTTTGGTAGAAAATCCATCTTTCTTGGTTAAAAATTAAGCATTTTGGTAAAGATGTAAACTATTTTGTTAAAAGTTAAGTATCTTATTTAAAATTCAATCTTCATCTGTAAGGCATCTTTTTTCCTTGAAAGTTGAACTGTTTTGTTGAAAATTCATACTTTTGAATTGAAAATTCAGTTTTCTGAGTGGGGTCAAAAATAGCCAAAAAATGGTAGCGTAGTTTATCAACCGCCTCTGAAATCTTCATAATCTTGGTTAGAAGTAAAGAAACTTGAGAATTTCAGGTAGGCTTTAGATTTTTCGCTTTCAACGTGTCGAGGCTCCTTTTAAGTATTTTTTGATATTCAATCAAATTCCTACGAGTGAAAATGTAAAAAATGGTGAAATTGCAAGAAAGGAAAGTTTCGAAGGACGATAAAGAGGATAAAGGTTGAAGAAGGAGAGAAAGGAAAATAAGCTGAGGAGAGACGCCTATAGATGTTACGTGCAGAAACTGATCCTGGAATCGAATTATCCGGGACCTCTTATATCTCATGCGAATCGAGCGGGTGCATTCTTGGTCGTACTTCTTCTCTGTTGCAATTCGACTTATGCACTTACCGGTATAATCTGAGTGTCGATCGGCATCGAGCTCTCGTTGCCATCGATGTTAGAATCGATGTCAAACGCTCTCGAAGTTGACGTCGCGTAGAGAGAGGAGTGAAGTGCCAGAAGACCCGGTGAACCTCCATAACTGCTGACAGGCGGTGGCGTTACTTCTCCTCGGTCATAATTATCGAGCATCCTGAAACAAAGATTCTGAGATTAATATCAGAATCAGAGAATGACATATCGGTAAGGATCATTCGTAAAGAAAACATGTTGAATTCCCTTCCGTCCTGCGAAGTGCTTCAATCGCACGCCAAACTACACTGAAACTTGGATTTAAGGAGCCCGGGTTTACGACGTTCCGAGAATAGATGTCCTCTGCAGTTTTCGGATAAGGGGAAATAAGGGACCTAGAGAGAGGCTGTGATGAGTACTGAGTTGCGTCAGCTGTTAGCATGCGTCCACATCCAACAGAAATAGTTCAGCGGCCCTGACTGTTTACGTTTGGTTTGTCTGGCTTTATGTCAATGGCCGCTACAAGCCATGCCCGAAACGGATCTTAAATCTAAGCTCCAGTGTAACTCGAATTAACCGGAACCACCCTGAAGCAAGTTTTCAATTTCTTTCAATTCGTGTGTCAACTTCAAACTCAAGCTGATTGGATCCGAGGCTTATCCCGACAGACTCTTCAATCCTTCTTAATTTGTCTGTCCTCTTATAGTTTAATAAAAAAAGAATCCGACTGAATATGACACCGAACTGAGAAAAATTCCTCTCAATCTAACATTCAATTCACTAAAACCAAGACTCATCCTGATCGACTTTTAATTCCTAAATCAACAACTTCTATTTGAATCAATACGTAACAAATCCGAACCTTTTCAATTATTTTAAATTCATGCCTCCCAATACGAATGAATCCGAAATCAGTTTTCAGTACTTTTCAATTCGTGATTTGAATTCGCATGAATCCGTAACTAGTTTGGACTTATTTTCCAATTCTTCTCAATCCGTGCGAGAACATTGAACAACTTCAATCTACGTAAATCCGAAATTAATCCAAACCACAAGTTCCAGTCAGAGAAAAAGTTGTCTTTAAACAAAAGCATCATCCTCTCGCCTGTTTTGTTTCGAACCACTTGAAAAAGCTTTTTACACAAACGGAATTATTTGGCTGCAAGATTACTTGAAGTTTGTCGCCAAGGGAGAATATCTTCTGCAAAAAGATTCTTTTTGTGACAAATTAAAATCCTCTTGACCTTAAATTGAAGAGGAACTTCCATTCGTATCAAAAAGCATCCTTTTCACGCAAAAGAAAATTTCTCTGAGTGCCAATCAACTTTTTAATCTTTTTTAACTTGTGCGCCCAAATCGACTGAATCTAAAGCTCATTCAGACAGATTTCTCAATTTTTAATCTGTGGGTCCAGCTGCTCGTTACCCTATGCGGCGTAAATTAAGCTAAATTAAAGTAGGCCGTATTAAGAAATTTACCTTAAGTTACCATAAATTACCGTCAATTTCATAAAACTCTGGTATTTTTCGGTAATTTGTGAAACTTTCTTAAGCATCTAGGCTGACCTTGGATTGAGTCTGATAACATTCCTTGATGCGATCTCAGATCCAGTTTGAGATTATTAGTAATTCTTGAAGTGAGATAATGGACATTAGATCTAACAGTTTTTTAGGTTATGTTTCAATTTTTTGCTGACCCACAAAAAGAGTTCTCTTAGAGTCTCAGTTCTAAAGGATGGGAACTTTTATTTGAGTCGCAACATTACCAAACCTCAGTTTTTTCTGTATAGCCTCATTTCGCCAACAGACATCGCAAGATTATATGTAGGAGGGCAAAAAGCGTTTGAAACATTTTACTCAGGTTTAAATCTCAAACCCTTTTCTAGAAGGAAAAGTACCGAAGCATCAAAATAAATGGAATAACATAATCTCCTTGACAAAACAAGGTTAAGTAGGGTTGGTATCCAAAGGGTCAGATGGCTCGGGGTTGTTGGGGTGGGTAGTATTATAAAATGCAGATTTTATTGAAAATAGAGATTTAAACAATATAATATTACAACTAAAAGTAAAGAAAAACTGTCTTTTATCAGCAGTAATACTTGTGGCTAATCTTGAATTCCTTGAAATTCCTAGGAATTCCAAAACAATACTTGACCTAATTTGGTGTCACGTCGAGCTCATACTTTCGTTACTAAAGCATATGTCCATGTACTTCACTGACCTTAAACCTACTAATAACGTAGATATAAACTCGACTTGAAAGAAAAAACAATTGTTTATCACATATTCAATCCCAGTGAAGAGGTATTCTCAGCATGATGAGATGATGGTCTGTTGAAAGAAAATGAAGCAGTGTGGTGACGCCCGCGAATCAGAATAGCTTTGGCTTTATTGAATGAAAATGCCGGAACGTTTTTTGCCCCCATCAGCATCTCTCGCGAGCAGAATGAAACAATGGCCATTATATGGAACACTCGCGTCTCCACAGGTACGTACGTGTCTCCTCGTATCACGCACCCACACATGTGGCCTCCCATAGGTTTGTTTACGGCCACTCACGTGTGTCGGTTGGCACATGCCTCTGTGTTTGTGAGTCTTTACGAGTGGATGTGAATACACGGACATCCACGAGACAGCTGTTCGTACTATTATACCTACCACGGTCGCATTATGCCTTAAGGACAATCGTGGGAATTCCATTAAGTGGCCTTGAATGGTTCATTCATGTCGATCAACTCTTTTTCCCTAACGGGGTTGACAGATCAATCGGCCTCGTGGCACAGACCATTCCGGGTCTCTTCACGCTTCTCTATCTCCTTTCTTTCTCATTTTCTCAACACTCGACCTATCTTCGTCATGCTGCTTCCGACTCTCCTTCCGTAGTGGATCATGGACCAATTAGGAGTTCATGGCAGGTTATCAGTTAACGAACCCGGGAGCTTTCCCTACTAAAAAGGTCAGATTGGAACCTGTTCAAAAGTAATGCCCATTGAATGCAAAGTTCTTGCATTCAATACCATTCGCATTGGGACAAATTTTGTTTTGCATTCAATTGCATTCTGTATTATTGAACGATACACTGAGCTCCCGATTCTGGCCGGCCATGGGTCTGGGTGGCCTGGAATCGGATGCTTTTTTTTCATGTCAACACTCAGGGCCACATATGTGGCATCTGACCCTGAAAGAGTATATGCCTGATGCAAAAAACTTCTGATACCGAACTGACTCTCTGAGCGTATAGGCCATCGAGGGACGTTCAGAGGGGGATACAGAAGGAGTCAAGTGTAAAGCTGGCCCAGAATCGGGAATTGAGTTTATTCGAACTCTCGCATTAACACGCGTTGAAGGCGAAACATCTCACTTCACATTGAGACGTATTCAAGATTTAGACTTTATATGTGAACTCTTATATTCAAAAAGTATTGTGCTTCCGTCCCAAAGCTTAGTTGTTGCAAATCAGATATCCAGATATTTGAATTGAATAATCATCATTTGATTTAAATCAAGTTTTATTTGAATTACACAACATTTATTTCGATATAACAACAACTATTAATTCCCTCTTTTTCAATCGATCACTCTTGCGACTGGGCTTTTGAAATTAACATGGGGGTTTCAATCGGAACAGCTCGATTTTCAAAGAAATTGAAATATGTACTTGTTTATAACTTTTTGTAAATTAAAAATTATTCACTTCTTGAGAAATATTTAGAGAATTTTCATACAATAACTTTTAATTCTGACCCCAAAATCCCTTTGTATTGCGCCTCGAAAATTCGCTAAAAATGCAAAATAGCAATTTTATGTCAAATTCATGCCAAAGACGGTATTTTTGGAATTTTTCAACATGAATTATTTTTATTCAATAAATGACGTGGTCCAAGATATTTTCAACTTATTTTGAATTATTTAAACAATTATTATTTCTATGAACAATTTCTTTCCCTTCTAATCGTGAAAAATTATTATTTTTCGGGATAAATGATGAAGTTTATGAATGTCTAGAGTGATATTTCTTTCTTTTAACATATTTTAAAATTATTTAAACAATTTGATTCAATAGAGTATAATAAAAATAAATTTAGTAGAATTCAAAGGTGCACAAAAGTATTGATGATATTTCACAGAATTAAGAAAATCCAGCGGATTTCAATAGAATCCAGTCAAATTCAATGCAAAGCAATAGCTTCTAATTAAATATAGTAGAATTTACCGAAATTTCGTAAAATTCAATAGAATCAAAGGGGAATAAAAGAATGCAAGAAAATGTTATTTTGATGCAGTGGAATATAATGTATTTCAATAAAATTTCATGGATATAAATGAAATTAGGTAAAATCTATTTAAATAAACTGTAATTTAATGTAACTACCTGAAATTCAGAGGAATTCATAAAAATTAAAAAGAATTCAAAATGATTTCGCGTAAGTCCATACTGTTAAAAAAACCAGTTAATTTCAATATGATCCCTTAAAATTAAATAAAATTAGATGGTATCTTATGGAATTCAATAATGTTCAAGGCAATTCAATGGGATGGAATACCATAAAAGTGAGTAGAATTGAACGAAGTGCCAATAAATTGATTAGAGTTCAATTAAGTTAAATGTATTTCAATGAGAAATTTCGAAGAATCCAAAGAAAATCACAGAAATTATATAAATTCGAAAAATTTAGTCGAATTCCACAACCGTAAAAAAATCAACTAAATTTCAATAAAATAACTTTTTTCACATTACAATAGAATTTTTTTGTTTTGTTTATTCGTTGTGGTCCAAATTTGGTCATTGGATTCTTATTTTTAACAGTAATTTGCATTAATTTGATTATTGAACGTTAAATAGGAGTTTTAATTTGGATTTTAATCTAATTTAAATTTCTTACATTTTGATGAAATAACATATAATTGAATTGCAATGAATTCCATTCTCTGCGGTGAAATACAATGGAATCAAGTAGAATTAAACGGACTTAGATGCAATTCATTGAACTTAAAACGAATGCATAAGATTTAATTTAAATTCACATTATTTCAAAGGAATTCAAAAGCAATTTAATGAATCTTACATGAAATCAAAGAAATTCCGTGGGATTTCATCAAATTAAAAAATCCAGCTGACTTTAATAAAATCCCTTTTAATTACATGGAATTTAATGGAATTTCATGGATTGCAAAGAAATATATTAAAATTTAACGAAATTTCGTGAAATTTAATGCGATCCCGTGGAATTCAGTAGAATTAGAGGATTATAAATAGAATTGAAAAGAATTTAATTCGCTGCGGTGAAATACAATGGAATTTAGTAAAATTTAACGCGATTAAATTTAATTACTGAATTTAAAAGGAATTCTCAAGATTTCATTGAAATTCACAGGATTTCAAAGGAATTCAAAAGAAGTGGATCAGTGAAGCTAATTGATTATAAATAGAATCAAAAGGCATTCATTTCGCTGCAACGAAATTATAGTGGTATTACGTACAATTGAACGGATTTGAATGTAATTTACTGATTTTTAAATTAGTCCACCAGGTTTCAAAAAAGTTCACATTATTTCGTAGGAATTCAAAGGAATTTAGAGGAATTTGTGGGATATCATAAAATAAACAAACGCAGCTGATTTTAATGGAATATTGTAAAATCCAAAGGATTCTAAAGTATTTAAAATTCATAGGATTGCAAGGAAATTCAAATACATATATCTGAATTTTAGTAGTTAATTTTACTAAATTTAAGAGAGAGGGTGAAAGGAGGCCCAAAATCTATATAAATAACAACTGATAAAAATGTCGCCCTTGGTCCTATACCTATTACTATCTGAATTCACTACTTTCTCTGTTCTAAAATTTAATCTGTTGCTTAATCTTTATATATTGAGAAACAACATTTTGTGTCCATATTTGTTGCACTTGACTATCGACAATAATATATTTTTGATGTTATTGTTTTTACAAGACAAATTAAAATAATTAGATGGTAATTCTTTTTCGTCTACTGATCTAAAATCAATATTTTTATTTAATATTTATTTTTATTTCTATGTTGTAAAAAAATGTCTCTCTAGCTTCGCTGGGATCAGAATCTAAGTCTTTCAGATTGCCCTTCTGATGCTCCTATCCATTTCGTAGCTACGAAGAGACTAGATTAGCTTAGTGGGTAAAAGCATCAGACCAGTAATCTGAAATATCCGGGTTCGGATCCCAACGCAGATTATCATTTTTTCCGAACTGAGGACTAAAATAAATATTGAAAAATATTGATTTAAGGCCAGTAAAGAGAAAAAAAATCAAATTATTGCAAACTATAATGTTCACAGAAAAGTGGCCACAATTTGAAATAAAAGATAAAAGAAATTGTGAACCGTCCCGACGACGCTAAACTACTGACAGCTGTGGAAATCAGAGAATTAAGGTTAGTCAAAGAGAGCAGACCACAAGCATTCCTCTAGATTTTTTTCTAGGAATAGAATGGCAGCTTTGCTGCAAAATTAAACCAGAAATAATGACGGGATTAGCGCCGCGTCAGTATGTCATGGCTAATGAAACGATGACAATAATATCGATGCGCGACCACTAGTTGCGTTGCATGGAAGAAGGCCATTCCGCACTAGTAACATTAAATTTTGCCTTCATTTATAAATCCATTTTTCCAAGAGGCACAGATTCAAGCCTTTATTCTTTTGTTACGTATATGGCGCTAATTTTGTGTGTTTGAAGGCAAATCCTCATTATGATTGATTCCCACGCTTTCGTTTCCGGAGAAAAAAAAGATTACGTCAAGGTTTATAAACGTCCTGTGGAGACAATTTTCTGGTGTAATTATCACTTTAGTGAGCCTGGAAATATAATAATTTAGTAGTAAAGTACAATAATTAACCAATCTTTCAGGCTAGAGAAGTGGGTTCTTAAACAATAAGTGAGAAAGGACTATTTCCAAATTCTGGCAATATCTTACGGGTTTAATGTTTCAAAATCTATGAGGCGCTTTTTTTCTTTCGTTTTTTTTAAGAGGGTAAAACATTGTTTTTAGTATGGGGTTACTTTTCTTGTTTTTCAACATGAATTTAGAAAAACATTCTTAATTTGAGATTGCCATCTAAAAAAATATATTTTTCGCAATTTAAACAAATTTTTTTCGAATACATTACTCATTAGTGTTGTGATTGTGATAAAAATAGTGTAATCTAATGTGTGGATTTATCTCATAGGTAGTTAACCTTCAAACATTTTAAATTTTTTATTGCTGTTGAGCGTTTTTCTTAAATTCTGGATTTCCGAGAAATTTATAGAAATTGGGAAAAAGATATAGATATGATTGTAAGACCGGTATGATTTATTAAGGAATTTTGTTTTGATAGTAAAAAACTGAGATCAGCTAATTGAATACATTTATTCTTTGTTGTTTGTCATAAAGAGGAGTTTTTTCTATATAATTCAATTTTCGCAAATCAATGTAGAATTAAATCATTCAACTTTTTCTATAAACCTCTATAGTTTTTATTTTCAGTTATTACATACAATAGTATAATAATGTGAGTAGTATAAAAAAAAAGACGAAGAAAGAATAAGGAAAGAGTGAAAGGTCGGTTTTGGTTGACTCTTTTCTTTTCTCCCTCTTTTTCTCTAAGATTCGTTCCGGTCTGCAGAGTTTGTTTATGAATATTTTTTAGAGTTCGTTTAATTGATGGCAAATAATTTTTACCTCATTTTATCAACAAATATATTTTTATTCCAATATTGCACCAAGGATGGTTTAAAATATTAGCAATTTTCGAAATGCATGATTTTTTTTATTAATCCTTTTCCTATTTCGGAAATTTAATAATCTGAACAAATGGGTTCAGAATCAGCAACGAAAAAAACTTGTTCCCCTTTTAAAATAAAAAAGAGGTCATGATTAGAGCTCTTCAATTCTCGAGAGTTCAACATTGACCGATTTCAATATGAGGTGAGTGAGTTCCAGTTACCTGAAGCTAATTCATATAAATTCATGTGAATTGAAATAAATTCAAGTTAATTTCAGCAAATTCAAGTGTATTTATGTTTATTCAATCGAAGTCAACGAAATTGGAATTGGAAAATTTAGAAGAATTTAAGCCAATTATATGGAGTTCAAGGAAATAAAAGTGAATTGAAAAGCATCACAGAGATTTGAAGAAAATTTAATATAATTCCAATGATTCAAAATACTTCAAGGTTGTTAGAAGAATACGGATGGAATCCGAGTTCTGCGGAAAATCAAATTTAATATATGAAAAATAGCTTTCTTTATAGAATTTATTAATGCAAGTTTATTGCTCGTTCTTAAAATATATCCACGGTGTCATTTATTTAGTTTGCAAAGGAACATTTTTTTAAATTTCAAGCACAGTCAGTTGTTCTTGCATATTTCTGAATTTCACAAACATAATATTATTTTTTACTGACAGGATGTTTAAAAGTACATGCTTCCAAAAGTTTTTCTATTTTCTTATAACGTAAATTAAAAACAACCATATATTTAAATTAAAAAACGATTGTTTTGGAGAAAAATCGTCTTTTTCAGCTCGAATTAGATTGTTTTTTATAAAAATTTTAGCTTGATTTTTGGTTAAAAAATTATCTTTAATATTTGAAAAATTAAATGATTTGTTGAAAATTCGTCCATTTTAGTTGAATTAAACGGCTTTTATAATAAAATATCTTTTGGTTGAAATATCAAATATTACATTTTGCGATGTTTGTTGAATATTAATCTCTTTGGTTTAAACTTTAAAAGAAACTATTTTGATGACAATAGGTTTTTTCGTTTAAAATTGATTACCTGAAAATTTAACTTGTCCGTTTTTGCTTGAAAAATGGCCTCTTTTAGTTTAAAAATGAATCATTTGGATTCAAATTCATCTCTTTTGGTTGAAAATTAATCTCGATGATTAATATTAATCTTTTTGGTTAGAAAATCATTTTTTGGCTGAAGATGGAACTAATTAAAAAAAATTGTTTTTCTTTTCTCGAAATATTATCTTTTTAATTGAAAACTCAATAATGTGTTTTAAAATTTATTTTTTTTCAGAAAATTATTCTTGTTTGAAAATTCATTTAATTTGATTAAACATTGAAATATGTTGTTGAAAATATTTTTGTTGTTAAAAATTATTGTTTCAGTTGAAAACTCGACTTTTTGGTAGAAAATTGATCTTAGTGTTTGAAAATTCATCTTTTCCATTGAAATTTAATTTTTTAATGTAAATTTAAGTATCTCGTTCAAACCACCGTTTTCATGGTTCAAAGTGATTTTTTTTAAACTAAATAATGAACTATCTCATTTTTGGTTATAGGCTCTTTTTAGTTGCAAATTCATTTATTTCGATTAAACTTGAACTATTGTATTGATGATTTATTTTTTTGTTGACGAAAATTAAGTTTTGAATTCAAAAATGAAGTATTTCATTTAAAATTCGTATTTTTTGTTTAAATTCAACTGCTTGTAATGGAAGATCCATTACTTTAGTTGAAAGTTCATCTCTATGGCTAAAAATGCAACTATTTTATTGAAAAATAGCTTTTTTTGGTTGAAAATTAATTCTCTTTATAGAAAGTTTAATTGTTCCATTTTTTGTTAAAAACATTTTTACTTTCAGTTGAAAGTTCACTTCTTTTGTTGAAAAGTGTACATATTGCTGGAAATTCTATTTTTTGTATCTGAAAATTGAACAATTTCGTTGAAAATGTGTCTTTCTAGTAGAAACTTAACCTTCTTGTTTAAAAACTAATCATTTGGGTTGAAAGTTGATCTTTTCCATTTTTTTTTTAATATAGAACTATGACAATAATGTTATGTTTGTTAAATTCAGAACCAAGCAAGACAATGTGAACAGTAATTCAAATATTAACTTGTTTCTCTTCAAACTGAATGACTTATTATTTTACTTTATTTGACAAACTAACTGCAAACTTTTATTAATTTGATTAAATTAAAAAGATCTAAACGTAATTCAAATGAGGAAATAAAAAGGTTTTTAGTGAATTCGAAAGAATTTGTGTAAATTCAAAAGAATGTCAGTACATTCAAAAGGATTTCAGTGTGTTGAAAAGAAATTCTAATAATACAAAAAAATTTTAAGTGAGTTCAACAGAATGTTATCAAATTTAACAGAATTTCAGTAGAATTTCAAAAGGTATGCTGGTAAATTTAATGCACAGTAAATTCCAGAGATATTTTTTATCCGAAATTGGCTGAATACGTGGCAAAATTGTATTTTCAGTAGGTTCAATTTTTTGTTAACAAATGAAAGAGAATTTCAGTAAGTTGAACGGGACTTCATTCATATTCAATAAAGTTTCAGTAAACAGAAAATTTGCATGTGTCATGAATACGGAAATTAATTATTGCATCTTTTAGAGGACATTAAACTGAGTTTATTTTAAAAAGAAATAAATCAATATTATGTTTAAATTTAAGAAAAGCGGTTTTATCAAATATTTCGATCATAAATTTTTACATAATACGATAGCATTCAAATTCTTTGTTAAACAGAATTAATGTAAATTAATAATTTGATTCAACTTAATTTAGATCAATTTGATTCAACAAAATGGATTTCCAATGGAATTCCATGCACTATTCAGTGAAATTAAATGTATTCACTTTAATTTAAAGTCAAATTAATAGTGGTTTTCCGGTAGAAATAATGACTGAAATATGGGTAACACTTACTATACTTCAATAAACTTTTTTTACTGCGAGATCAATGAAGAAATAGAGGAACTGCACTGAATTTTCACTTATTTCAGGACTATGTAAAGTGGTCGGAATGATGTCACTGATTTCGATTGAAATTCCACTGATTTAATCACAGAAAACTTATTTTTATTAAATTAAAGAGAAATCAAGACAAACAAGCTTTTTAGCAATAATCATACAATATAAATTCGTAATTTCTACAGGATTTTCTCTCTGTCGGCCTCTTCTAGACATATTCTCGTAATTTTTCAAAAACAATTTTTTTTCTTGTTAAGGAGTGGTCTTAAAAAACAAACTTGTTTCCCTTTTGACATAGAAAAGAGCTGGTGAGTTTTGTAGAAAACGAAACTCGGTTTCCACGCAAAAGCCATAAACTTCGGTGCAATAAATTCTCGAGAACGTTTCTAAGAGCGGAGTCGAGAGGAAAGTGACGTGCACGTAGAGTCTAGAGAGTAGAGTGTACACACATGTCGAGACGTATTTTATTCAAATAATCACGTATCGAACACACCCCGGCACGTTATTAGCTGGTGTAGGTAGAGAGCAGAGACTGGCTGGTCTCGGACCTCGGTTGCTTGCGAGAGACCCACAGGAACTGTAATTTTATAGGCCCCTGATTAAACTTTTAAATCGAATGACCAACGCGGTTCAGTTGGTAAGCGGAAGTGACGACCCCAGTCAGACTCACCTTTGCACTACTAGCAACGCTCCACCGGTCTCCTCAAGATTTGAGAACAGTCAGAAACCAACAGAAACTCAGAACACGAAGAAAGCGCATCCCTCCGAAACATCTTTCCTTGCTGCGGTTATGCCTGCGGAACAGACCGTGGGTTTATTTTATATACCATCTACCCGCTGACCCCGACCAAATCCATTACGTCCGACTTCCGGTCTCACCGGGAGCATCCCGAAAGTCACGGGATCGAGTCGAAGATAAAAAAGGAGTGATAACTATCCAATTGTCGACTCTTCCAGCCATGAATATTGTATTTGCTCGCCTTTTTACTTCGAGAAACTGCCGCCGCGTTTTCTGGGAGTCGCGGGATGCTTTATTGATATCAGCCAATCAGGAAGCCAGAAGTTATCTTGAATTTGTAATAATTTCAGCTGGACTATCACTTGTACCATTTATTTATGTTTTTGCCAAGGGAGGAGAAAACTGTAGAAAACCTTTCCTGAGTCAAACAGACCGCACATCAGTAATGTAAACGTAATGAAAATCATGAATAAGTGAAAATCACGAACGGTCACCCATCCAAGAACTAAGCGCACCCGTTTATCCTTAACGTCCGAGACTCAGAGAGTTTAAAATCACCCTGTGGCTACTAACATCGGTTACTATTTATTATAGTCGCTGTACTACAATTACGTATAACGATTCATAGATCCTCACTAAGCCCCTCCCCCTTCTCCCATGTAACAAACTGTAACAAACTGTAACAAAATACCCAACCCCACCCCCATATTAATGTACGTAATTTTTAGTTTCCAGAAATGCTTTGCTAGTTATTGGTAGTAGAATTAGGCCGGGTGTCCGAGAACTGAATTTTAAAAATTCTCTGATTTTTCGTTGACTAATTTGTAATTTTCCTTAATCATTAATATTCAAATGCCAGAATTTTAATCTTGCAATATAGTAGAACCTCGAGTTCCGAGGTAATGTGGGAAGGAGATAGCTCGGATAAGCGAAGACTCAGATAATACGAAAGAAGTACAAAATTCGGAAGAGTTCTCTATTTTTGATATTTTTTAAATAAAAAAATAAATATAAACATTTAAGAAAGCAAAGTAAACAACTTACTAATGCCGATTTATCCCAGTGAGCACAAAATTTGGCGACGTCTTTACGACATCGTTACGACATATTTACGACAACTTTACGACATCCTATGTCCATGTCGTTAAGTCGTCTTTACGATATCGTAAATATGTCGTAAGATCTGACGATGTATTTACGATATCATAAAGATACTGTAACGACATGGACATAGGATGTCGTAAAGTTGTTGTAAAGATGTCGTAACGATGTCGTAAAGACGTCGCCAAATTTTGTGCCCGCTGGGATCTTTATGATACAAAGCATTGTAACTAACGTGACTCAAGGAAGTCGGTAATAGATCGCTGTTTCAATCTGCTCAATCGTTTTTTAGCTGCAATATTGCCTCGGATAACGCGGAGCCTCGGATAATCGAAGGCCGGATAATCGAGGTTCTATTGTATTTTTAATATAGAATCTTATAGAAATGTTACATTTTCAGTTGAAAATTAATTTAAAACCAGAAAAAGGCTTTTCGACTAAACAGTTAAATTTACAAACAGACATGTCCTCAATAAAAAAAAACCAATGATTAACAATGTAATGTAACTTTTACCAAATTAGTTGAATTTTCATTAAATAAGATTATTTTTTAACAAAATAGTTAAACTTTCAAGCAAAGAGAATAATTTTCAACCAAGAATATAAATCTTCAAAAAAATGATTTCTTAAGAATGTTATTCAACCAAAATAGTTGAATACTCAAGCTACTTACTAATCAACAATATAATTCAATTAAAAAAAAAGTAATTTCTACTAAAACAGATGAATTTTTTAATCAAAACGATAAATTTTCAAAAAAATAGTTTAATTTTCGGTTAAAAAAGATTTCAGTTGACTATTCACGATCAAAATATAAATTTTGAAACAAGATGTAAGCCTTCAACAATATAAATTAAATTTTCAATCCAAAAAGACGCATTTTAAACCCAAAAGAAAAGGATTTCAGTTCTCTTTTCAGCAACAAAATGTTAAATTTAAACGAAAAGTAACTTTCTACGAAATAGTTAAATTTTCTACAAATCAGCAGAATATGCAGGGGGATTTTAAAATTAAAAAGATAAACATTAAGTAAAATACAATTATCAACGGAGCAGTTACACTTTTATTCAAGAAAGATGAAATATTTTCTAAAACAGGTGCATTAAAAAAATTTTTTAATAGTTAAATATGTATCCAAAAAAGATTCCAGTTCACTTTCCAGCACCAAAATAAAAATAGTCGAATTTTAACCGAAAATTATGACTTTAACAAGATTAATTTTCAACAAAACACTTGCATTTTTGTCCAAGAAAAATTAAAATTGTACCAAAACAGTTGAATTTTTAAATCAAAAAGACAAATTTTCAAAAAAGCGTTGTGTTATTATCTAAGAAAATTTCAGTTATCTTTTCAACACAGAATTTTAAGCAATTTTGAGCTGGACACATTGAAAATTTAACATTTTTTTTAACTGAACACTTCGTAAATTAGAAGTTAAATTATTTTCATTTTCAATATAGTTTAAACGTCATTGAAAAGCTGTAAGATTTTGTTTCCATATCTTAAGAAATCTAGAAGTTGTTTTAAATGTTTTCAAATTTTAAATTATTCAAAAAATTTTTCAGAACTTCTAAATATTTTAATAAATAATCACTTTTAAATGATCAATGTTTTTACCCACAATTTTCAATTTCCAAAGCTTTTAATTTTTTATTGTGCAAGTCCCCGAGTCTGGATTTTCAAATTCTTTAAATTAAATATGTTAGCCCAAAAATCTAAAATGGAAAATTTTTAAATTAGGAGATTTACGAATTACACATTGAAAAGTAAATGGTATCATACTTTAAAAATATAACAATTCAACAAATTATTTTTAATTTGACTTGTTTTTCGATTGAATAAAGTAAAGCCGCTAGCCAATACCTGGTTAGTAATTTGAAAAATATTTCCTAAGTTATTAAAACTCAACATAGATGCGTTGAAAACCATTTGAGCTCAACAGTTTACATTTATTTCAGTGAATTACTATAACATTTTTTTAAATTCTCTTTATTAAAAAAAAAAAAAAAAATTCTTTCGAACAAGTCTCTAGTAAAATTGGATTTCTTTGGTGTTCCAAGTGGACTCTCGTTTGGAGCAAATTCATAGTTTTGTGTTCCTTTTCAGCAAGAGGGGTTCGCTTCGTAACAGCTCCTTAGGTACCAAAGAATGGTTCTAAGAGAATCCCCATTCATTAATGTGCTTATTTAATATAAATGCACTTTAAAAAATTAATTAGGCCGCTGATTCGGTAGGAAAATATTTCAAAAATTCAAAAACAGCTGTGTCCACATTTACGGTAAATTTCTCCGAATACATTTAATTGCCCGCAAATTGATAAAAACGAGTCACCCGACACGGTCGTAAAATGCTGATCTAAGGGGACTAAAACAGATGTTACCTCTTCGTGTCAACTTATTTCCCACTGTCAGTGTATGTAGGGCTTCGACTTCGTACGGTAAACGTTTCACTCACCGAGTTCTCACTGCTATTGTTTTCGGTATCGCGGAATTGGCGTATTACAATTCGTTAATAAATCACTTCATTGTTTCTCTGACAGTCGTTCACTCCCGTTACCAAAATACACACGCCGTTTTCTATTCATTAATTTAGATCTTCAATTCTTCTGCATTCACAATTAATTATCTTCAAGATCTTCACGGCTAGCTTGAGCCAATTTTCAATGAAAAGTACTTGTCTGTCCCAGTTCTTGTTAAAATTTGACATAGGTCCCAAATTCACATATAGCCCAAATTTGACACAGGTCCCAAATACGACATAGGGCCCAAATCTTATATGGGACCCAAAATCGACACGGACCCAACATTTTACATGGGGCCCAAAATTGAAGAAGGGCCCAAATTTAACATATGGCCCTAAATCGACATGAGCGTAAAATTTGGCGTAGGGCCCAACATTTACATATGGCCCAATTGGACATAAAACTAAAAAACGACATAGGGCCCAAATTGGTATAGGACCCAAAATCGATATCGACCCAAAATTTGGCATATATAGCCCAAATTCGATATCGGACACAAATTTGATATAAGGCCCAAAATGGACATAGACCCAAAATTTAACATAGGGTCGAAAATTGGCATATATTCGAAATTTGAAACTAACCGAAATCTATATGGGCCAAAATTGACATATAGCCCAAATTTGACATGGGACCTAAAATTTAAAAAGGGCACAATTTCAACATAGACCCCAAATTAGACAGAGGGCCCTAATTTGATACAGCTAATTTGATACAGGTCCCAAAATCTATATGGGCCCAAAATTTGACATAGGGTCCAAAATTTGACAAAAGATAAAAAATTTGGCATGCGGCTCAAATATGACATAGGAACCAAACTCTATATGGGCTCAAAATTTCTGTATAGCCAAAAATTTACATATGAAACAAAATTGACATAGGACCCGAAATCGATATGGATCCAAAATTTACATTTGTCCAGATTTGACATAAGGCCCAAAATTTAAATAGGCTTCAAATTTGACATAGAGCCCAATATTGACCGATTTGAATATAAAACATTTGAATAAATCTGGAAAAAATTTGCAATTTGTTGTGGAACCTGAATTTTTATTTTTTTTTTCATTTTATTTGTTTAAAATATATGATCGATAATAATATTGAACTGAAAACTCAGCACTTCGTCTGCGTTTAGTACGTTCGGAATTTTTTTAATTTAAAATTTAACAATTTGAAAAATATTAATATGGAATATCCTAAATGAAATAATTCAATTGAAAAGAAATTGATACGACTTCAAATCCAAAAAAAAACAAGATAATTTTCTTATTAAAAAAGCATGCCTCAAAGTTAAACAATTAAAAATTGAGAACACTTTAAATGGAAATTGAATGAGCTGGAAAAGAAGTTAGGTTTATGATAAATACCGTAACGGAAGACACTTTAAATTCAATATTTTTAAGTTATAATAAATTTAAAAATCAAAAGTTCCAATTGGTCTAAATAAAACACTGGTTTTAACCTTAAAAGTTACAAGATGACATTTAGAATTAAGTCGAAATCCTCCAAATTTAAAATCCTACCAAAAAACAATTTTAGCGTGGATTGTTAATCTCGTTGAAATTAGAAGGTATAAAAAAAGTTGAATTTTAAACGCTTCATATAATACAATTTAAAATTCAAAACAATTGAAAATTAACAATTTAATTGAAAACTTTACACATTAAATAATTTAAAATCCCATATACTGAATTCAACAAACTCATATCAATGGGTTCAAAATTGTACAATTTTAAATATAGGAGTTGTAGAATGTAACAATCCGTGCAGGAACTTGCCGATTTGGCCCGAATCTGGCCATCGCGGGGCCATCGACCGGTTATTGGACAGTTAGATTTGGGGCTGTCAGAACAAGGCCCGATCAGGGCCACGGCAAAAGTAAAAAAAGCAAATAAATTAAAAAACAAAAGTTAACTGGAAAGAAGAAAACTCGATTTTCATTGAATGAATCAAATATACTGAGTCAATAAAAGTCCCCAACACATATTTTCCCAATCTAGGCAAATCTCAGTACGACGGATGTAACTTGACTCAATGAATAAAAATGTATATAAACATTATTTTGCAGGTCAAATTAAAGGAAAAGAATTTCACACATCTGATGCTATAAGCACAATAAAGGGAGTACCAAGAAAAACCTGCATGTATCAATTACTTGGAGCACTGTATCTTTCACAGAATTATTGACGTTCGCACTATATAATCGTTGCTTGTAAATCGAGTTCATTGTTTAATAATCCGACGTTTCAAGAACGCTTGATCGAACAAATCGTTTCCAATCAAAAACTTTCCAACGAATAAACAAAGAATCCAGAAAAGTATAAAATTCGAAAAAGGAATTTAAAAAATCAAGCGAGCCCATAAATTTTACAGAAAAGATTTTTTCTTCAAGTCTGTGAACTGGGCGGGAAATTTATCCTATTCAATTATTAAAAGTGCTTGTAGCCATTTTTGATTAATATCTCGAAACTATAGTTTTCGACAAATCCATGTTTGTTTGTTGTTTAAAAAAAGCCTGCAAACTTTTAAATTATTAGACTTTAATTATACCTCATGGTTACGTTTTTCGAACATACTTAAGCAATTAGATAAATTATTTCAAAGTTTCTACCAGGAATCCAAAATAAAATTTGGATTTTTTAGTTTTATAAATTTTGACGGATTTTAATTTTTTATCTGTGTAAAAATCATACTTCCAAAATAAATTTTAGAAGCTTTATAACAGTATGTCTAATTGAAACCTGGAAAAAATTCCCTGGCAATTTCGAGTTTTTTTCAGGTTTTCCAGCTGTGGCATACACTCCGTTATAAGAGCCCAAAAATGAAAAGTTTTAGTGCACAAGCTTGTTCCATTTCTAAAAATTATTTTTATTTATCCACAAAATTTAATGTCTTTTTGAAAAATGAAATTATGGACAAAAACCTAGAATATCTTAGTTTACGAAATTTATAGACTGCAGATAACAATAAAAAATGAATGGTACCGCTTACCAAAAAATTAGCGGTTCCGACAAATTTAAAACCCAATGTAGATTTTTGAAGATTCGGAAATTTCGGAAAAGAATATAGGAGATTTCAAACCAAAATTTCTCAATTTTGCAACATTACAACATTTTAGAAAAAATACGAATAAGTTTAAGAGATATTTACAAGTTTTAAAACAATACCAAAATAATATTATTTAAAAATCTTAAATATACTTTTTCTACATTTTTAAAATATCCAAAAATCTTTTCAAGTTTGTTCGAAAAACCTAGGAAAATTATAATTATATTACCATAAAGCAAATCAATAAAGAATTAAAAAATAAGTAGTAATTCTAAATTTTCATTTAGTGTTAAAAATTATATTTTTCTTTTAATTACAATTTGCTTACAATTTTTGATTTAATTCTTAACTGAAAAATCCTTTTCGGTTGCAAATTCATCTATTTAGTTCAAAATTGCACCTTTTTTAAAAATTAAAATGGCACATGTTTGGTCTGAAATTTTAATCTTTTTTGCTGAGGATTCACATATTTTTTTGAAAATTCGACTTTTTGGATTAATTCAAATCTTTTTGATTTACAATTGAAATAATTTTTTGTTTCATCTTTAACTATTATATTTTTCGTTACAAAAAAATATTTATCGATTAAATATTCAAGTGGTTAAAAGTGAAACTACTTTTTTTTAAATTAATTTATTTCGTTTTAAGATTCATAATTTTAGTTCAAAGTCTTTCTGTTAGCTTAAAAATATAATCATTTTGTTAAAAGTTCATCTCTTTTGACCAGAAATTAATTTTTTTGGTTCAAAATGCATCTTTTTGGTTGCGAATTCAACTTTTTTGTTGATTTCTTCTAATGAATTGAAATATTTTTTACCTAATTTTCCAATATTTTCTGATTGAAATATCAACAATTACACTTTTTGCTGAGAATTGATCTTTTCAGGGGAAAACTCATTTTAGTTGAAAATTTTGCTTTTTTGGTAGAAAATTAATGTTCTTGATAAAAAATTCATGAATCTGGTTGAAAATTCCATTATTTGGTTGAAAATAAACTTTTTTGTAAAAAAATCATTTTTTCTGGTTAAAATATGAACCCTTTTTGTAGAAATTTTGCTCTTGGAAAATATTTGATAATTTTTGGTTTAAAATACAATTGTTTGAAAATTACTCTCTTTTGGTTAGGAATTGAAGTATTTTGAAGAAAGTCTGAATTTTTTTGTATGAATTAAACTGTTTTTTATTCAAATAAAAATCTGTTTCGAATAAAATGTCAAATATTATATTACTTTTTTTATAGGAAATCAGTTATCTAAAATAAAAATTGAAAAAGTATTTAAATTTCAAAGAAGATTCACAACTTTTTCTTAGTTTAGGTGATATTGACATTTCACACAAAAATCGTTTATTTAAATAAAACACATAAGATTTAAAGGGAAATTTACAATCTTAAATTTTTTTATTTCGTTATACCCATGTTTTCCGTCAAAAATTATAATTTTTAAAACAAAACTGCAAAGCTCTAATTATTTTTATATTATACATAAATATGATATATTAATTATAAAGTGAAGATATCAATTTTCATTGAATACCAAACTTATTGGCCCTGCTTATCGTTTTGGTAAAAAAATTCGTCCCTTTTGGTAGAAATTTCAGCTTTTTTGGTTCAAAATTAATTTTTATTTTTGACTGATTATTTATCGATACGACTTTTGGTTAAAAAATATCTTTTTTCCGAAAAATAATATTTCATTTGTTGAGGAAAATTTAATTTTTGTTTTTGTTGAAAATCCATCAATGTGGTTTATAATTATTTTTCTTTAACGTTTACCTCTTTGATAGGAAATTTAACTATTTTGTTAAAAATTCTCAATTTTATGGTTTTAATTAAATTTTCTTACTGAAGACTTAATTATTCTACGCTTTCTTGAAACTGTATCTTTATTAGCTAAAAATTGAACTATTTTGTTTAAAATTGATCTTTTTCTACTTAAAATTCAAAACACTTTTGGTTAAAGTATCAACTATTACATTTTTTGTTAACAATTCATATTTTTCAATTTTCATCAATTATCCAAAATATTGTCCTTGTTTTCCTCTTGTACTATTTTTTATATAAGATACTATAAACTACAATCATTTAATATTAATAATAATATTGTATTTTAGTTTAAAATACGCGCTAAAAAAATCGTTAATATATATTGATAAAATAATCTAGTAAAATAAAATAAAATACGATACAAATTCGCCATTAAAAGTGCAGATGCCATAATATTTTTCTTTCTTAAATATAGGTTAGGAGAGTGTTTTTAGAATACACTCGTACGTGTACAAAGAATTATCAAACCGTATGGTCGGCGTTGCGTGCGACGGCCGTGAGCATCGTATGGAACGGACCAGAACGATAATCGCGACATCATATAACGCTTGTCAGAAAAATTATACAACCCATGAAGAAATTCAATTCCTAATTAAATGCTTTTGTGGTTTTCGGCTGTCGTTCCTTAAATACGTCACAATGCAAG
>NC_046657.1:168301853-168304523 GCF_010883055.1 Belonocnema kinseyi
GTTGAAAATTAATTTTTTAAACTGCAAATTTAACTGCTATTTTGTTTAAGAATTTGGTTTGAAATTTATCTTTGTCGATTAAAAATTCAACTGTTTAGTTGCAAATGCAACTTTTTGGTTCATAATGAATTCTTTATTTGTTAAAAATTCATCTATTTTAATACAAATTCGTCCCTTTCGCTTATAAGTCCAAATATTTTATTGTGAAATCAACTTTTTGGTTGGTAATTAATCTTGTTGTTGAAAATTCCAAGATTTTTGTTTTCGAAAATTCAACTGTCTTGTTAAAAAATTATCTTTTTAGATAGAAAATTTGTCCCTCTGGATTGAAGTTTCATCTTTTTTGGTAATAAAATTTTGGTCGAAAATTTATGTTTCATGTTTGAATATTCAGTTGTCTTCCAAAAAAGTTATCTTTTGGACTTGATGATTCAACTATTTGTTCAAAAAAGCAACTGAGGTAGAAGTTTCTGCTTTTTTGTTGAAAAATCAGACTATTTGGTTGAAAATTTATATTTCTTGTTGCAAATTTGTTTCTTTTAGTAAAAAAACATTTACATGGTTTGAAATACAACTACTTTATTGAAAGTTTAACTACTTTGTAAAAAATTGATAATTTTTAGTTCCGGTTAAAAATTAAACCCTTTTTTATTATTTCTTCGTTTTCCTCATTTTTTAGAAAGACTGTTAGTACCCGCTATTCCTAAAAATGTCAGGGTGAAAAATGTATTTCAAAATATCTTTGTATGGATATAGAAAGAGTGCGACAAACTGGATGAACTGGAAAAAGAAAAACCGCAATATCTCAAAAATTGCATAATGGAACGGTTTATAAAGTCGAATTTGCAAAACACTCATGTTAACCTTAAAATTTGAAAATATTCGTAAAAAATATAAAAATATCACCCAACAGCCTACATGATTTATAATGGGTTCGGTCTCAAACATTTATTTTAAATCATGACGTTCATTCGAAACATCGTTCAACATAACAGAGTAAAAAATGGACAAAAAAATGAGTTTTTCAAGTAAAATGATGGATCTTTAACTGGAATAGTGGAATTTTAAACTAAACAGATGAGTTTTGAACGAAAAAGATGAAATCTTAAACAATAAGGTTAGTTTTCAAACAAAAAGATTAATTTTCTACCAGATAATACAATTTTTCAACAAAATATGAATTTTAACTAAATAGTTGAATTTTCAATCAAAGGGGACAAATTTTCAACCAAATAGTTGAATTTTGAGTTAAAAGAAAAAATCAATTTTTAACAGTAAATGGAATAGTTACATTTTTAGGGGGGAGAATGAGTAAAAAATTAATAGTAGAATTTAAAAAAAAAAATTCTGCCCGCCTAGCGGGCACATTCTCATCGCGCGCTGCGCGCGCGGCTCGCAAGTTTGAGCGCGCCTCGGGCGCACGACGGCTGAATCGCGCGCTTCGCGCTCGGATATTTATTCTTTGCATTTGGAATGCTTGAAAAAAACTATGTCAAAAAGATCTCTTTTAGATGGCAGTATTTACATGCGTCTTCATATTCTGAATTGTCTACTTAATTAAGTATAGCCAAATATTAAGTTTCTCAAAGCTCTGTAGGCTTTGAGGTACACATTCTCATCGTGACTTTCGCGCTGTGCGCTCGATTTCCGACAGACATTTGTAAACAGGTTTTGTTGCATTTTTTTTCTCGTAACTTTCGTCGTTTTTCCACACATTTTTTTTATTTTATTTTTTTTTCAACGTTATTTTTCACGAATAAAACAAAAAGTACGGGTCCTATCAAGAAGTGATTCTTAACGAAGTTGTAGATCATTTTTGGGATAACCATTTTTGTTAATTTATCTTTTTTCATATCCTACATAGTTTGTCCACAAAATGGAATTTTTTATTTTCCATTTTTTGTGCAATCAAAATTTGAAATTTCGATTTTTGAAGAAAATCCAAAAATTGGTTATGATAATCTTGTAGGGCTTTCGAAAAGAAATAATTTTCTTCTCCTGACTTTTTTTCATTACGTGCGTTTTTCGGCTTCAAATTTTTATTTTCGGTTGATTAAAAAAATTTTGAAAACGCTATAACTCTGAGAATTTTCTTTTTATCGAAAAAAGTCATTGAGATAAATTGTTTGTTCTTTTTAATACTATAAATATCCGTACATAGAATTTTCTAATTCAGAAAAAATGAAACTTGAATTAAAAAAGACAAGTTTACATCCAATTTGTTTAAGTTAGAACTAGAGCAGGTTAATTTTCAACTTAAAATGGAACAATTAAATTTTTAGTTGAAAAAATTAACTTTCAACCAAACTGATGAATTTTTAACTAAAATGATGAGTCTTTAACTGGAATTGTCGAATTTTAGACCTACCAAAAAGATAATTTTTCAAAAAATAAGATTAAATTTTTACAAAAGAAAAGACAAATTTTCCACAAATTACATGAATTTTCACAAAAAAAAAATAATTTTCAAATAAAAGATATCAATTTCCAACCAAATAGTTGAATTTTTATTAAAAAAAGATCAAAATTCAATCAAAAATAGAATAGTTGAATTTTCCATTCAAAATTTGATTATTATTACACCATTAAGCCATTTCCCTTTCGGGGTAGGCGTGACTCACTCGGCAGGGGAAAGGAGTAGTGTGTGGATGGGATAGAGATTTTTCAGAT
>NC_046657.1:168304623-168389212 GCF_010883055.1 Belonocnema kinseyi
AAATATATGTGTCTCAATTTTTTCTAGTGTCGAATAGTCTTAGTTATTGGCCGTTGAAAAGCAGTGTACCGGTAGTGGCGTTTTGGCCGTTTAAGGGTTTATGCCCAATGATTAAAATAATGAAAACTTGAATTTTGCTACGATGGGAAATAAATTCCCACTTTTTTAAATTCAATTCTAGGTAATTTCCCGATCTTTCCAAGTTTTCTGGTCAAGTCTCCACCCTGATAATAAATTCGCTAATTTAGTTTCTAACAGTGCGATAGCATCCTTTTGAAATTGTCTTTATTTTTCATTTTGCATCTCTTTCCATGAATCTTGAAAACAAGAATCCTTCGTTGCAGCACTCGAGCAATCTAAAAATCAATTTGTGTTGAAACTGACTTAAAGATAGGGAATAAATCTCGGAGTACTTGAAAATAATTGTGTAAAATCGCCTGTTGCCGGAGGCTTATCGCGGCTCGAGCCGTCGGAATTGTATTACATCGCATTGCATATTAATAACGATATGGCAAATTAGGGATAAGTATATGTGTACCTACGATTCCGCAGTCAGGCCCCGTAATCCTGTTATTAGCGCGGCGATTAGGAGAAGATGATCTCAGAGAAAATTGCAGGGGCGTACCCCGGTGTTTGGTTAGCGTAATCGCCAATCGCCAACTCTGATACACGCAAGTCCTGGAAGGTGATGCGTTTCTCTTAACCCCTCGTTACTCTGCGTTACTTTGCGTTGTTACTCTTACCAACGCAACGTATCTCTCCTTTCTTACTCCCACGCGAATTCTACAATATTGATCTTTACTTCTTATAAATTCTCATAAATCAATTTTATGCTTGAAGATTTTGTCTCGGAATCCCATATGCCAGCCGGAGGATGCAAATGATGAAAATGAGATAATTAATAATTACTGTATTTATTATTATAAAAATATCTTGTCGTCGACGCCGCTGTTTAAAGAATTGAGGTCCTGTGCCACATTGTCCCGTGTCTCAAATTACCCCAGGTTAGAGATAATTCTGGTCAATAGTGATGCTATTCCCGTCAAAGTACTCCCCTTCAGAAACCGCAACCTTCTTCCAGCTATTCTCATAATTTAGGAAGCACTCCTTAAAGACACCTTTCAGAATAGATAAGATCTGCTTTGCCTCATTCTTTCTTATTTTTTTTACATCCTGAAATCGTGTTTCTTTTGAAGGATACATCAATTTGAGGAACAGCCAGGAATCGCAGACAGCAAGGTCATGGCTGTATGGGGGTTACCCAAGTTGCGCAAAGTGTTCAGCATTTTCTGGCGTTTCACCAGAAATTGCTGCATAAGTTGCGATGAATGGACAGGTGCGTTGTCGTGGTGAAGGTTCCACTGTCCATTAACCTAGGGACATTTTGCATTGAAGTACGACCACTTTTGAATCCCCTAACAAATCTTTCATTCAAATATTACTCATAGACTCATCGCCATAAATTTCCGAATCATAACAATGGTTTCCAAACATGAATAACCAACTTTTTGGTAAAATAATTGCACACATTTTGTTCGATGCGTTCTGTCATTCTGAAATGCTACGCGTACGTTGTTAGATGTTTACGAAACTGCGTACGTAAACCCAACCAGATCTTTTTTTTCGATACACTTAAAATTCGTACAATTTTTAACCTTTTCTTTTTTCATGCATTTTTTCTTTGATTTATTTTTTTTATTTTATCATAAGTCGCACAATTATTAACCCTACACGGATCCTGCGGGGGACAAATGTGCCCCACGCGAAATTCAATTAATTCTCCTGAGCAAATATCTCTTGATTTTTTGGTGCAGACCCTAACCATAATTCAGTTCGACTATCCTAGAGTGCGGTGAAGTGCTTGAAATTGCCGGTTGTTCGCTGTCTGTAAAGTAAGAAGGAAATGCTGAAAGCCTGGGGCACATTTGACCCCCAGAGGATCCCTTACGTTCGACGCATTCGACGTATATTTACAGTATATCATGGTATTTTCATATTTCGAATTGATTTTTTGTAATTTAAGTGAAAGTTATATGTAAAAATTAGTAAAAATGTGATATATATATATATATATATATATATATATTATAAATTCCAATAATGAATCAATTAATAAATAATGAATGAATAATTGTTTTCCTCATCCACGATGTCGAGAATACACGAACTAAAAAGTGCCGATGCTGTTACTGTAGTACTGCAGGAAAAGAGACAGAAGTTGCAACCGACCTGTGTATGACGAACATAGGGCGGTCTTATGCAACCTTTGCACCGAAGTAGATTTAGCTTATTTAATGCAATATTCAGTTCAATTTAATGTTTTTAAATTTAATTTTATTTCGAGAATTAGTTTGAAAATAAAAATAGTTTTGTAGAAAAGGCTTCTTTTTTTTTAATTCCGACGAATTTTTCCTATCCTTCACACTTACTACCCGCTTTTTCAATGAAAAAAATTTTGTCTTATTTTTTTTATCTTTATTTAAATGAAACCATTTGATTATTCATCAGAAAACAAAGAGATTGACCTATTATACATTCAAATTATTTCTAATAATAAGCATTCTGCCCCCACTTCTGATATTTCTCATTTTTTTAAATTTTCTAACTTCGAATGTTCAAATAAATATACTTTTTGGAAGGAACCTAATTATACCATACACCACCTTGAAGTGCAATTTGCCCCCTTCAAAATGACGTTTGGAAAATTTTAATTAATTAATTAGAAAAGAAATGACATGATTTTTTTCCAAAAAATGGCAAAAACACGATTTTTCGCGATTTTTATTTGTTTAAACATGTTTTTCAACATTTAAAATTCATTTAAACGGGATGTTATATACACCACTCTTTTCAACCAGTCTGAATTCAATATATTTTTGAATTATGAAAATTTGGCAACAAAATGAAAATTTATAATTTGAAATTCTAAAGAATATTATAAAATCATTAAAAATTTTTAATGTTTATGGATCAAAACGGATTTTTCTAGTCATAAGTCGGATCATTTCGATGCGTTTTTTAATGCAGATTTTAATTATCCCTTTCTTATCACAATAGCTATAACTGTTCTAAAAAAAAAATCGAAAAAAATAAAATAGTAGAAAAAAATGAATGTGGTCTATTTATTTAATACTTAGTTTTTTAATATGAACTAAAGCCACATTTTTTATTTGTTACAACAAACAATAATATGAAAAGAAATTTTAATTCAGATAATCCGTTCTTGAGATATCACAAAAAATCTGCACTTAAAATTACGAATAATCTTAGTTCAAAAGTCTTTTTAGATTTTGAACTCAGATAATTCGTCATTTTGAGTACGGATTTTTCGTGATATCACTAGAAAGGATTATCGGAATTAAGATTTATTTCCGTATGATTGTTTGCTATAAAAAATGAAAAAATATGACTTTTTTCCTATAAAAAAACTAAGTATTAACTAAAATAGAGGCCATTCTATTTTTTAAGAATATGTTTCATTTTTTTTAGTTTTTTATATTATTTCCAGAACTGTTTTAGCTATTGTAAAACAGATTTTATATTGTTAATTTTCATTAAAAAGCGCATCGAAATGAGATAACGCATGTAATGGCTATTTTCATTTCGGCCAATGGGAACACAGTTTTGAAATTGCATGAAATCCCATTAAATTATTTGATAGTAATTATAAAAAGTCTAAATAATTAATAATATAATATGTTCAGAATCTCTATCAATCATAAACAAGATAAAATGAGGAATCTGTCTGGTATTTTCACCCAGAGGGTGCTGCGCCAGACTATTTAGGGTACTGACCCAAAACTGAAAAAACTCTAAATGATAATCATGTTTTTTACTTGCATACTACTGGCCAAAAACTGACACAATATCGAGCCAGTGTTAGTACTGGAATACTGTTGACCTGCTAACCTGCCAGTATTTTTTACTAAGCCAGTACTGGGAATGCAATAAAAGGTACTTTTCATTCCCATTCAAGCTACTTTTTGGGAACCAAGCCACTAGCAGGTAAGAATAAATACTAACCGATAGTTTCTGGCCAGCATTAAGCCAGTACAAAACACAATTATGAGTTTTGCCAGTACTAGATTTTTCCTTTACAATTCCATCTGGACCGGGACGCAGCTTTCTTATTTAATACACTGGAACCTGTAATTAAGATCGGTTTCGGGAATGCCTTACAGTGGCCTTGATCCTAAATCCAGGGAATCCAAACGCAAACATTCAAGGCCGTTTGAACCATTTCGGTCGGATTTGGATGCATACTAACACGCTTTCGGTCCCG
This sequence comes from Belonocnema kinseyi, assembly GCF_010883055.1. Classification (NCBI taxonomy): domain Eukaryota; kingdom Metazoa; phylum Arthropoda; class Insecta; order Hymenoptera; family Cynipidae; genus Belonocnema; species Belonocnema kinseyi. The sequence continues at coordinate 168,308,906 of NC_046657.1, forward strand.
CGGTTCCCGCATCAATTCTAGTAATATCCTAAATACCGAGTTGTTAATTCCAGGTTCCAGTGTAATAAAAATAAAGAATAAAATACTTACGTATAATGGGAATATGAGGGACTGGCCTGGTCGAGGTGGGATGGGGTCGACAGGCCCTGTATGGAGTCCCTAGCTGGGGAATTTTGGGTCGCCGGTCCTCCTGGTACAGCGTGATGATAACGCTGGCACATTTCGGCCAAGTTCCACCCATGGGCATCCATATATTAACACTGCTTCGCTCTCCTTCTTTGACACAACATCCATTTCAAGCATGGAACACACCCCGATCCTCTTTTTTATCACGCGCACTTAAATCACGAGATTCAAAAATCGCCACGGATGACGTCACTCGCGAGTCACCCCCAACACTCTTGCACTTCTCAAATTCAAATAATCAAGCTCTAGTCCTCCCGAATTCTTCATTCTTCCCTAAAACAAAACAAAAACACCATTTCGATCAAGTTTTCTCAAATAAATTACCAAATTTTACTAATATGCAGGTCAATAATTTCAAAATAAAGAAACAAAAAGTCCAAGTGATCGGCCTGTGTCTTAACTAAGTTCCAAACCACAAAACTACCAATTTTAGAAACGTTTGTCCCAAACATATCAGACTATGAAATAAGGCCTAAAAATGAATTCCTACACATTAAGTCCCGAACACCAAGTCCTAAATTGTAAGGACCAAAAATAATGAGATCCCAAACACTAGTTCCAAGCTGCAAGACCCAAGCTGCAATGCTCAAAATCGTAAGTCCAAAAATAAGACCTAAAATAAAAAACCCAAAAATTACGGCTAACTTCTAATGGGCGCAAAAACGTCACAAATACGAATAAACGCTTTAAATATAACACAAAACAATACTTTGACGGAACTTTCAACAACAGCAAAAAATACATTTTCTAACAAAAGAGATTAATTTTCCAATAAATATTTAAGCTTTCAAGTCAAAAAGTCAAATATTTTAGAGAACAGTTGACTTTAAAACCCGAAAAGATTAATTTGCAACAGAATAGTTCAACTTTAAAGCAAAAGAGACGAATTTTTGGCTAAATAGTCGAATTTTTAACCTGCAATGACAAATTTTCCACCAAATAGTAGAATTTTCGAACAAAAAGAGGTAATTTCGACCGTGAACAGTTGCATTTTTAAAGAAATAGTTCAATCTTTGAGCCAAAAACACGAATTTTGCAACAGAGAGTTGAATTTGTAACCAAGAACTTTCCTACCAAAATATATGATTTTTCTACAAAATAGTTAAATTTTCGAACAAAAAAGATGACTTATTAAAAATTTAATCGAATTTTTATCAAATTAATTAAATTCCTAACAAAATAGTTGAATTTTGTAACCACCTAGTTTGAATTCTCGTCCTAAAAAGATAAATTTACAACCAAAAAGTTAAATGTTCAAGCCAAAGGAACAAATATTCAACAAAGCAGGTAAAGTTCCCACCCAATAATTTAGTTTTCAACAAAATAGTTTAATTTTCAACTAAAAACATGAATGTTCAAAAGAAAAATGAAATTTTAAGAAAGAAGTTCAATCAAGTACTTAAATTATCAATCAAAGAAGATTAGTTCTCAACGGAAAATGTAATATTTGGTATTTTAGGCAATAAAAGATTTTCATTTCATATAAAAAACAGCCAAATTTATTCAAATTGTTTGAATATCAAAAGGAAAAGGCAAATCCTCTAGAAAACAATTCAATTTGCAATGAAATTTTCTATGAAAATAATAGAATTATCAACCCGAAAAGAAAAATGTTCATCAAAATAGTTCTTTTTTGAACTAAGAACGTCAATTCATTAACCAAAAATGAAATAGTTAAATTTGCAGTTGAAAAAATTGATTTTAAACCACAAAAATAACCAATTTTCAATCAAATAATTGTATTTTCAACCAAAGAGATGGATCTTCAATTATTAAAATTAATTTTTACATTTTTAACCTAAAATGGAATATATATATTTTAATTTGAGAAAATATATTAATTTTCAAACAAAGTGATGAATTTTCAACTAAAACTATAAATCTTCAATTGAAATAGATAAATTTAAAACAAAAAAGATGAATTTTCAACTAAAATTATGAATCTTTATTAGAATAATTGAATATTCAATAAAAGGATTAATTTTCAACCAAAATAATTAATTTTTCAAATTTATTTTTAACAAAAATAAAAAAAGAATTTTTAGAATCATATTTCAATTTTTAACCAGAAATGGATCTTCAACTGATAAAATTAATTTCGAACAAGATAGTTTAATTTTAAACCAAACAGCTAAATTTTCCATCAAGAAGATCAATTTATTAGCTAAAACAACACATTTAGAAACAAAATATAAATTTGCAACCAAACTGTTGAATTTTTATATAAAAATAATGTTCTTTTTAACTAATACTGAAATAGTTAAATTTTTAGTTAAGAAAAATAATTTTCCACCAAGAATGAAAGAACTATCGAGAAAATAGTATAGTTGAATCTCTAATCAATCAAATTAATTTTACACAAAGTAGTTCAATTTCAAACAAAATAGTTGAGTTTTCAACCAAAAAAGATTAGTTCTCAATTTAAAACTTAATAGTTAGATTTTAAACTGAAAACGATCAATTTTCAATAAAAAACAGAATAATTAAATTTTCAGATGAAAAAAAAAAGAATTTTTAACAAAAAAAAAATTAATTTTGAACCAAATAGTAAAAATTTTATCAAAAACGAATGAGTTTTGAACCAAAAATACAAAAGTAGACTTCTTCAGAATAGAAAAAAAATCATTCTTTCAAACACATATTTTGTATTTTCCATACATGATGTCATATTTTGTATTAGCCCCCCCCCCCCTATTTAGAAATTTTTCCAAAAAAATTGCCACACAACCACCGTAGGATAACGTAGTTTTCAAACCGTCACTAAGTCCCGTTCAAAGATTAAGAGAGAAAAAAAATGTGGAGTTTCAAACAAATTTAAATTTTTAGCAATGGTAACAAGTTTTTATAATATGATAATTATCTTAAAAAACGAAGAACAAAATATCCCATCTTTTTATCCGAGTTCTATTTATTTTATTTTATTCTCCCTAGCATTCTAAATTTATATGGTTGGATATAAATATATAAATATATTCTATTGCACTATTTTGTGTCATTCCTTAAAATTACCATTTTTGGCAAGCAGACCTTGTATCATGTGGAATTAATTCTACAAGATCTCACCTTAATTTGACGCGCACGAAGCTCGCTGGGCGGGAACGACATTGTAACGATATGAGAATTTTTTTCAAGTCATCTTGATCCGTAAACAACGGCGATTCGCCTTTCTGGAGATTTTTTATCGCACCTCGCAATCAAAATAAGAAACGTCACTTCCTATTTGACCATATCGCTTTTTCAATGACGCTATTATTATTTAATTGCCACCTTTCAGAATTTTATTCGTCATATTTATTATTGGAAAACCTCAGAAATTTTAATTCCCCTTGACTAGGGATAGGAGTTCTAGTAAATGTGGAGATTGTGTACGATTTTTTTAGTGATAGTGATCCTTATCTATCGAAGACGATTGGTAGTCGATCGATGTCCAATTCAGGAGCTGCCAATTACCTCGCATCGCTCTTCGATCCCTTTGACCCTCGGCGATCATCATCAGTAAACTCTACGGAAACGTAGACGACGATGCAATAACTGTACTAACTATAATCCCCCAGAACAATAATTATCAATAATGACGGGCAAGATTATTCCGCATCGAATCGGTCCACGTTCTCCTGACGTAATTTCTGCTTCTTTAGAAAGAAGTGACGTTACTTCAATGATTAAAATTCCAGAAAAATAAAACAAAATCTAAATGAATGAAATAATAGTTTCAATTTTTAAAACCTTGATTTATAAAATTAATAAAGGATTTTTTATTTTCTGGTAGAGTGTCCCTCCATCGTATCCGATTTGGAGGCCACAACCTTCTTCCAGCAATCCTCCCACTTTCAGAAGCACACCTTTAAGTGTTTCGGCAGAAATTGCTAAATAAGCTGCGATAACTAGGCTCATCCCCAAATCATGGATCAAAATTTCCGAAACAATTGTTTCTGAAATCTCGAGATCTTCCTCGATCTCTTTCAATGTTAAATAACGATTTCCACCAATCATAACTTGCACTTGTTTCAAATTTTGAGTTAAATTAACCGTTTAAAGCCTGTCAGAGTATGGGTCACTTTCCACTGAAGTATGGCTACTTTTAATTCGCCTAAGTCTTTGTTTAATTTGTGTAACACTTGTAGACTTATCACGATATATTTTTCGAATCATAAGGATAGTTTCCGAACTTCAAGGGTCAAGTTTTTGTCAAAATTTAATGCGAAATCTTTTATCGATGCGATCCGTCATCCTGAAATATGTCGCGTACGTGCTCATTTACATCACTACGTACACTAGCCGACTAAAGATTTGGATGTGGCCTTACAGAGTAATAATATTAAAAATCAAAATAAAAGTAATATGATTGTAATTTTTTACTTGCGGCGTCGCACTTACGAATTTGACCTTACTGTTTGAGACATCAAACTTGTTAAGGCATTTGGAAATTAAGAAAAAGATTCTAAAAATGTTTCAGAACTGAACTTACAAGACTTTTTTGTTCATTTAACAAAATCAAGTAAAAATTAACACTTTGGTTTTAAAAGACAATTTAGTTTCAAGAATATGAACAAAAAAGTTTTTTTGGTTAGGCAAAAAAATGCTTGAAATTTTTATAACAGAAAATATTTAGCCTGAAATTGATAACATTTTCTCTGAATTTAGTTAAAATTCATTTTAAGATAATAATTCACTAAATAATACATCATTCAGGACAAGCTAATTTTGCAACCACAAATTGCAGAATACTAAGTTTGAAATTGTCAGAATTAAAGCATAAACAGAAAATAACTTTGATTAGCAAGCATTCAATTTAATTCGAAAATTAGGAATTAGTTTTTCTATTTTATTTTCGCTAAATTAAAAAAAAATTGTTTCAACCAACAAAAAACTTTGTTTGCCCAAATACCAACAAAATAATTGCGCCAATTAAAAAAAAATGGGTTCCCTTTTAAAAACTTGAACAATTTAATGTTTAGAGCATCTTAAAATAAAGAATGTTATATTTCTGGCATATAGTTTTAAACATAATTAATGGTCTTAAATAAACTAAAATATAACTTTTTAACTGAGAAGCTTTAAAAGTTTATTTATTTCAGATTTTAAAGGGTTTAACAAGTCAAGCCTTGTCGAAATATATTTTCACAACAGAATACGATAAATTACAATAAAAACATTGCAGAATAATATAAAACCTGTACATTTTAGTATAAATTTGCAATCAAATGTAGATATTCGTGAAAGTATCCGAATTACATAGAAAAAATCGTTTTTCTAGTAAATCTTCTGCAATTATTATATTATATTATAGAATAACAAAAAAGATCTGATTAAAATTATAATTATTTGATATAATACAAACAATTATACAAAATTTGCAGGCTCTGTCTAGGAGAGTGGGCTTCTAAGTTTTTTAGTTGTGTTAACTTCAGATTTAATAATAAAAGTTTAACATTTCGTTTGTGAAATTACCTTAGATGTCATTTTTTTATCATGAAAAAAAATTTGGTTTCTAATTTCAAAATTTTGAATTTGGCCTTTTTTGAGCAAATTATAGACGCAATTGTTTTTAATTTTCGAATTCTATATTATTATTCACCACCAGAAACTACATACAAAAAGTTCAACATGATTTTTTGGCGCGTAGAAAAATTCAAAACAAAATTCAAAATTTCAAACCCATACAAGGAACAGAAGATGTTATCCGATCAAACTAAAATTTGTAGGTCTTACTAGACTATTGGGTAAATACAACTTTAACTCATTATTATAATCTACTACTCGAAAAAACGGCCAGATCTTAACAAATTATTATATTTTTATAAAAACTACTACTTTCATTTGCGGTATTTTATTGAGGAAATGTGCGAAAATAGCCTGGGTTGGCCCCGGTAATTTATACAGTATATTTTGGAAAATAATTAAACTCGTAAAAATTTTGTTCAGGTATATATTAATAATTTTGTATCTAAATTATTAAACATTATTAAATTATTTTACAGATGAATATTGATTTTAGGAAAAAAGTAATATTTAAAATATTAGAGTACTTATAAAAATATAATTCTTATAATTACATTCTTATCTTACTTAACATTTTTCAGTATTCAGTCACCCCCTACTTCAATTTTCACGCTGATTGTTTATAAAAATATCTTCAGAAAAAATATTTTTAATACAATTTTAACAAGAGTGGGTTAATAACAGTTGGGGTTGACAAAACATTTCTGAAAAATTGCTTTAAAACTCAAAACAAAAATGCAGAAGCACGCTATCAAAGAAAAAGATACTTTTGAGACAAACAAAATTGATTTGGTTTCTGAACCAGCATGCATCGCTTCATACATAATCATTAATGGCTTGTTGATTAATGAATTTATAATTATCCACAGAAATTCATGCACAATATAACTCCAATGACAGAAAATAGCGAAATTTCCAAAAGTGTTCAGAAAAACAGAGAAAACTGCGTGATCCCTAAAGGTTCCTTTCTAACTCTTTCTAGTTTCACTGTCCTGCGATCGTTCAGATAAACACTTAAATATCTAAACACATATCAGCCCAAATCACAATTTAAAAACAAGAAGGTATAACTTTCATAGTACATTTTTCCAGGTAATGATATACGACACTCCGGCATTCCTGACTTTCATGCATCCATCCATGTAATGACATCCACCGTTCGACGCAATGTCTATCACTTATCGATCTGGCATCGTGATTATTATTGCGTTATGTCTTGCCACGATTAAGACCTCCTTGATTCCATGCAAACATACCTGCGACTTCAACAAACACACACCAACAATCTCTAACTCCAACCAAACTCTTCGTTCTCGAGCTTTGTTGATGGAAAACAATGTGCCAACAACAACAACAACAACAACAAGACAATCGAGTCGGACAATATTTGAAAAAACCAGGGTCATAGAACCCGTTCACTCTGACTCAGAAGTCCGAGCGCATACATCGAGAAGAAAGAAATTTAATTGAAACCCCGCTGATTCATTTTTTGAAACTAATGAAGTGATTAGAATCGATGTTTCACAGTTTGCAGATTATAATTTGCTTGATTTTTTCGAAGCTGATTCAGATAAAGATAGGGTATTGAAATACGATCTGAATAGTATCCGAGACTGCATAAAACGTATAAGTATGGACTGTAGACCACCGTTCTTAGCCACATATGCCATTCAGCTCGGGCGGCTTATCTCGGCTTCAAGACCGTTTTCCACGGGTGATCGACGATGGAACACGAGCGATCGATGAAAAACGAGGTAAGAGCCAATTCCTTCGCGCGCGATATGATTAAGAAGGAATATTAAGTCTGCCTAAGAAAATATTTCAAAGCAAGCACAACCATAATCAGCATATTAACAACGATTCGATTTTGTTCCCCTTGAGGACGTTGGAACCATTCATTTAATCCCTCAACATATCAATATCCTTCTTATAAAATTATCTCGCCACTTTCTCGAGAAGTACCCTCTCTAACTGCCCGACAAACTCCCATAACTGCCCGTCTACCTTTCCTAAATGTCCCAAACAATAAAATAGACATTATGTTGACCTATGTTTTTAAAAAGATCGCACAATATTGTGTTAAATTTACTATCACAACCAAAAATATTCAAACAAATTTCTTACATTATTTTTGCTTGGGAAAGATGGCACAATATTCCACCCAACATACTTTAACTAAAAAGTTACGCTTTTGTACTTACATTGTTTTAGGAAAATAGAATCTCGTACTGGATATACTACCAGGAATAAAAGCATTGGCCCAATTTACAGGTCTTCACAATGTTTCAGTCTTAAATTTTAAACCTGAAAAGTTGAACTTAAATTGCATGTCCTCAGATTTTAATCATTCCGGAAACAAGTATTCAAAATTGTACATTCAAATTTGAAACGATTTAGATTGAACAATTAAAAACGAAGAGATGTAAGAATTAACATTTTTAAATGGAAGCTTTGAAGACTGAATAATTTTACATTTTGGACGGGGAACTTAAATCAATTTAAAATGAGGTAGGAGGGAGATGGCACGCTTGAGATGGCAGTAGGCTTTGGATAAAGTCAATTTAAATATATTAAATCACGCATAATTTTTTTATTGGTTAAACATGTTTCTTTGAAGTTTAAGGAAATATGTTTAACACTAATGAACACAAATTTATACTAGATTAAAAATGTTTGAATTCACTTTATCTAAAACTTACTCCTGTCCTAAATGTACCATATCTCCTCTATTAAAGACTAGTACTCTATTAAAAACTAGTTGGAGCTTCAAATGCCACGATTTTTGAAAATCGTCTTTGGATAGCGACTAAAGTTCAATTTTTGAATTAACAAGAAAATAATAATAATAATAAAAACTTACTCCAGGGATATGGGAAAGCTGAATAAGAATAAAAAAGTTTGCATGCAAACAAATTATTCTGTTCTGGGAAAATAAAGATTCGGTGCGAAGGTATTGCACTGTGACAGACGATTTTCCACTAAAAGTTGTGTAAAAAGCAGAAAGGTATAAGTTTCTTCATAAATAAACGATAATAATTTTAAGAAATATAATTCCTGATCGCAAAGCAAAAACCCAAGTGAAAAAAATCTGATAAAAGTCGTTTCTAAAAAATGAAGATTTAATATTTTAGGAGGGAATTGAATTGGTACTTTGATGATGAAAGAAGTAGCAAGTTGTTTTATTTGAAGACTTTTCCTTGGAGAAGAAAATTATTTTATTATTGTACTGATTTAAAAAAACTCTCATCAAGAGAAAGTTGGTCACTAAAAGGTGAAAACGGTAAAGAGGTTAGTTAATTAAGAAAATAAGATGGGAGGCAAGTATAGAAGCAGCAATCTGGTTTTGATTACCAATATTTTCATTACTATATTAAAAATAAGCTTTTGAAAACATCCTTTTAACATAAAATCTATTACATTTTTGAAGAAATTTCTATGCAAAAAAAGCCCATTTTAGGAAAAATGTTGGGTACCTACTTCTGTACTGCAACCCTTCATTTATTAAACTTTTAATTTGAAATTTAAGGTGACATTCTTTCATAAAAGGTTATTATTGATCATTATTACTATTAAAATATTTGGATTTCAAACACTTTAAATTTATAAATCTTGAAGCCTTCAAAGCTTTATCTATGCTTTTTTACATTTTCGTTCTAATGAGAGACAGAATAAACGATTTTTTACAAATTCTGTAGTTTGAAGGGACGATAACTTCCGAAAGAATTTATGGGATTGGATTGGAATTTAGCATACTTTTTCAGAGCCCAACAGGAACTTTTTTTCTTTTTAATGTAGAGTCAAAACAAATGCAACAATCTCTTTAAATTTAGATCTTTCCTAGCTGAGATCGTGGCGAACAGATTTTTTTTAGTGTAAAATAAAGAATTAGTAGTGAAAACTCATTATTGTTCATAGGCCTTTGGAATCACGCATTATAAATTGAATAATTTCATACTTGGTAATGGTACAAATTACACTATTCAAACAGAAAAGAATTTCAAATCGATCTCATTAAAAATTTATTAATTTCATGTGGTATCAATTTATACCTTAACTAGAGAGCAGTTGCGCGGGGGCCGAAGCCCCCCTTATATGATTAATATTAACTTTTCCGCTTTTGATTAAAAGAATAGTAGATTTTAAAATCGAGCTATTGGATGGACACTAATTGGGGACGTTGGTGGATTTTCCCCTTTCGAAAAGTCATCGTCTATCTCGGCGCTTACTTAGCACGCCCACGAAGTCTCGTCTTTCCTTTATAAGATCGGCTTAACAGAGAGAGAATTTCTCGCTTATTATCCTTTCCTTCGATTTCCTACAAAAATCCGTATAGCGTCGTCTCCATGTAAGTTCCACGAGTGACTCATGCACAATGGGCCTTGCAACGGGCAAGCGACGCGTGATTTACAGCTCATTACCGATTTCATACGTGACATTACATCGAGCGATCTGCGATGCCTTTCGTTCGAAAAAATAACAGCCTGATAGATATGCCTATGAAGGATGAGCACTGACTCCACTCGGGACAAGGAAACACAATTTAGAGACACATAATTTAGGTGCGGCCTTAGGCCAATTATTAAAATGATTCCGAAGTCCCACGGTCGGTAAAATAGATTTAAAGGATCAAATTGATAGAAGACAAATGGGATGAATCGAATTCGAGAAACTTGTCTATTTTCCCAGATTTGTTGAGACTAGAAGTAGTGCCTAATTGGGCAATCTGGAATGCATCAAGAATAGAGGTCGGTGATTTCCTAATTCAAACTCGCATATAGATGTACAATAAACATCTAAAGTTGCACAAGGGAATTAATTGTTAACTACGGTTTGATTTAACGAGGAGGCAAAGTGCGACGGAAAAGAAAACCTCATCGTCCCTGCGTGTCAGATTGGCTGAACCGACGTCATCGTCAATGTCGTCGAATACACAAAAAGCCGCTCGCTTCTTCCTTTGTGTTTTCGTCTTCCGTTATATACAAGACATGGTCTCCTCCACTTCCTTTCCTCAGGAATTTCGATTACATTATCGTTTTCAAAACTCTAAAAATGAGATCTTTTGTCCTTTTCCAAACTAGAATTTAACTGATCAATCTAGTCTAACTATGTCTGAAAAGAAAGTTCTGATCAAGAGAATGCCTTGTAAAAGCAGATACCACAGAATCAATTCATCTTGAATATGGTTTTCACAATATCATAGTTACCCCGCATTCAGAACAGTTATCAACTCCAGCAAAACCTTTATAAATTCGTGACTCGCATTTCATCATCAGTCAAGTCAAGTATTCAACCAGGTCGACACATCAGTCATAAATCTTGGATTTGTCAGTCTTCCCAATTAGAACCAGTAGCCTGATTCTCTTCTGGTCCCGACAAGAAGGCAGGATATTTTCAGGACAGAAAGATGATCTGCGATCTGGGATCAAGGATGGAATCATAGTGAAGATTCGAAGAGACAGTTACGCATAAAGATCGTCTTAACCTCGATGCCTGCCACCTCGCACGGAAATGTCAGACGACGTGCACGAAGAACGAGGTAAGGTATCCGCTACAACGGCGACGGCGGCAACAACATCGGCAGCCGTCGCTCGCGTGGGAGTGTGACATAATAACGTCGATCTTGCTGTACTGATCACCGGTTCGCCAATCGCTGTCCTTCGCTTGCCAAAGAGAGAATATTATATTACAGAATTAGAATTTTTCAAAGGGGCTAGCGAAAGCTGCTGAAGTTGGAATTTGGAACGGAAAGTTCTGCTAAAATTGGAAGTTGGATCAAAAAGTTTGGTAGAAGTTGGAACCTGTTTGTTCAAGAGATTTGCTTTAGTTTGCTTATTTTATTTATCATATTACTACTTCGTGACTTCATCCGTTCGATATGACTACTTTGAAATAGAAAAATCTGAAGGTGGAGACGATGCGCGGTATGAGAGTCAATATTCAACTAAGAATTCTTAATAAATTAGTTTAATGATCTTGGAATTAGTTAAACTGGGTCAGTATTTCACTAACTAATTGTTAAAACCCTCAAGTCTGACCAATAGAGGATGGCAAACCAATCAATGGTTAAAGTGGAGTCAGATTTCCTGTGAAGTTATCAATTTCAGAGGAAGGTGAGTAAACTGGCTCTCGAGCCTAATCGGATCTACAAATCCAATCACCAAGAAAGATTTAAAGGTCGGTATCGCACTGAAGATGTTTCTAATAACACTGCAGTCTGGTAGCTCGTACGATAACCAAGCATCTTCTAATTCCTTAGCCGATCTTATTCCTGCAAATAAGGACGTAGAACTGTTGTAACAATTTGAGAAATTTTTTGTGATCTTATAGAGAATTGCACATTTTCCAAAACCCACTTTGATGGTAGTGTAAAGATCTGGACACATAGGTACAGCCCAGCAGATGTGCTAACCGAATACGTAGTATAGTATATGGAACTGGAGATTAGATATACTTAAAAGGTTCTAAGGAAATCATTAGGATTTCATTATTTATATCAATGTCCTTTGGAGAGAGATTAAGCTTTTAAGGATGTTTTGAGGAAATCTTAAAGATATTAAATCTCAGCGTGCTGTATCTAAAACTTTAATATCCTAACGGATTTGCTGTACTGGTACTGTTATGACAACATCCAAAACGAATGGACATGTCTTAGCCAACATAAGGATATCCCTAGGAGTTTAGTGTACTTTGAACAAACACTAGACTCCTAAGGACATTAGTGCTGCAGCTGATCTGAAGGGATGACAACACGATTCCACAAGCTAGGACCTAACATAGAGATACTACGCCCAAGGAACTTTAAATTTGTGTGAAATTTAGCTTACCGTTTGTCGGTGGAGGTAGGAGTCATCTCCGATGACCGTCTCGAGGACCTGGGTCTTCAGTCAGTCACCAATCCTGTAGTGGCAAGTCGATTCAAGCCTGATCAGTCGTCACACAACACCATCACCAAAAGTTCATGTCCGTTGATTTTCACACAAGAAACACGCAAATCATCCAAACCCGGACGTCACAGAGTCTACACGTCTGACACTCGTGGGCGGACCTGCAGGCAAACTAGGATCGAGCACCGCAGCATATACCTTAATAGCTATTTTTCGCGGAGTTTTTCGCTCACTCTCACAACGACCATCTCGTCCCGCAACGTGATTCGGTCCTTTTTCCTCTGCCGGTGATTTCTTCGGACACCGGGTGTCACGTGCGTGGTGCGATTCGCGAAACCGAGGCAAAAAGCTGGCGCGAGCGCGTGCGTACACCTAGGAGGGAACGGTGCGATTGCAAGAACCTCGGAGCTCTGCGTGCTGCCTGCTGCGTGTTTCGTGGTGCACGACTCGGGCGGACTGAGCGCCTTGAGGTGAACGGAGGTGACTTGCGACTCGCGATCGGCGAACCACGCCAATCCACTGTGGAACCGAGTGCGGGCGGGAGACGGCGCCCCTTGTGCTTGCCTTGTGGATCCGCCTGTACCGATTCCATGTGCACCGCACAAACACACATGCAAGACAGAGAAACGATAGGCAGAATCGACTAAATCTGCGCTCGCGACTGTTCAAATAAATTGCCGATCAGATTCGTTAAACGGAGCACTGTCGTCGATCTTCCCCAACCTACAACGTTTTCTCAAGGACACTTACATTCTGAGGTCTCACGAAAAGTCTTCTTGGAATACTGTCACACTTTTGATTTCTTGAACCTCGCTGAGGTAGAGTGTTTTTTTCAAATCTGAGGAACGATTAACTATACGAACCAGGAATCTTCTCTTAACTAAAACGCTTTTGAAGTTTTTTTTCTGTTTAGCTGATACATTAACTGAGATTTTGTGAGCTAGAGGATACAAAGAGCGGACTGGTCTGGTTTTCTGGGTGGGATTCCACCCGCACCCTTCTAAGTACGGCGCGCCTTAGAGTACTTGATTCGAACGATTTTCTTCAAAATTTCGTTTAAAATAAACTAAACGTGAAGTTTCACTCATTAATAACGAAATAAACGACTTTTATTATTATTTCTTGCTAATTAGCTTTCGTGCATTTCTGCTTTTTTTAAAACCAACAACCTTCAGCTAAGCCTTTGCAATTTTTTGGTTCTCTAAGTAAACTGAAAATCTCTGGTTGACAAATGCTTTAAAAATTCTTTTTCTGCCACCCACGGAATTAGTTCCAATGAATAAGACGACAAATTATGCGTGATAAATTGCAGCCAAATCGTTTCATATTTACTGCATTCACCAACTACTTGACGATTTCCATTTGATTAACATGGTGAGAATGAACAAAAATGAAAAATTACAATCTGAACTTTCTCATTTTCACCTAAATCTTTTATGCAAGGAGAACCGAAACCTTATTTCAAAGCCATCCTTAAAAAAATATATGAAGGAACTGATTACTTTGGCAATTGGAACGAATACTATTGTTCGCTCAACATAATTTAAAAAAAAAAAGAGATCTCATACTGTCTTTCTTTGTGCCCTCTAAATCGTGTACGTACCCAAGTAAAAATGCTTCGACTTGAGTACGACTTGGTTATGCCTTGAGTTCGTCTCCAAGACATCGATGTCTGGCTGCGTCTCAAAACTGAGTCGAGACATAGGCCTTCGTCTTACTTTTAGGGCCATGACAGATAAAATGGCGTTTACTTTTCTTAAGTCGAGCCTTGTCTTGGCTAAGACGACGTTTACTTGATTTATAGTATAAAAATATACAAGATTGTTTAACCATTAATAAAGATTAGCTTTTATGAGTGTTAGAAATAATTTGCTTGTTAGGGCAGGTATACGCTCGAAGTTATAAAACGCACGTGTTTTGGAGTCATAAAAATACGACTCAAGAGATAAGTTTACGTCTTCAAAACATAAAAATTTGTCTCCAAGACATAAATTGAAGTCTGACTCCATCTCAAAACTCAGACATGCTCAAGTCGAACTTTTCGACTTCAGAATGTCTTGATTGGGGACAGTTCAAGTCGAGCTCCAGTCGAAGCATTTTTATTCGGGTAAATGACTTTCTACTTCAAAGATTCATCTCTCGTTAAGAAAAACAACTTGAGTTTATTCCTCTAGCTACGATAATTGCTAGTTCCTTTCCTCTAAGGAAAATACTGACATTTCACCTAATACTGTTTCAATTACTTGAATTTGGATCTCATGCATCTTCGTATTTTAACCAGTGACAGTTTATTCCCTCTAACTAGATGATACAGCTTTTGACAGTACTAAAATACTGAACGAGCTTTTCTTTTGTAGCAATTTTTTTCTCTGTCATTCAAAATAAATATTGCTAAAATATTGCTCAAATTTGTTCCTCTATCTAGATAACAAAAGCTCTAGAACTTGAAACTTTTGCCTGAAACACGGACCAAAGTTGATTTTTCTGTCCTATTTCAAATAATTTAATTGCAACTCCTCTTTCCTACATTTTCTAAAATACCAGAGTTTTTGTCTGTTAGTTAAACAGCTTTTAATTGTTTGTCTTCTAGCTTAAATACTGTCAAGTTTTTCTTCCTCTAGCTAAAATACCCGTTATTCTCGCTATGTTATGAAACTAATTCAATTATGTTTGAAGGTATTTTGTGTTTTGGTAATTAAATTTCTTCCTACAGATAAAACAATGATTGGTGCTCCTAACCTATTTAAAACATTTAGTAAATTTGCAGATTCTGATTAAATTCGGTCTTAGCATATTCTTCATTGGATACCCTAAAGGCTCAATGAAACTGTTTGATTCCTCCAACCTATTTTATTTACTCGAATTTTAAACTCACACACCCATTTCTTGCAACCTTTCAATAATTAGCAAGTGAAGCCACAGGCAACTTCTGAAAACCATCCTTAAAAGAAATCCCGTTTGCTTCAAGAGAAATCCTTTCCAGTCGACAGGAATCAGTTTCTGCCAAGAGGAATTCACGAAGTCGAACTCTGGGCTCAAATGGAATTCCTTCTGGCTCAAATGAATTGCTCTTGTCTCGCGTAAATTGTTTTCTGAATGCAGTTACTGCATTAAATTCTTCTTATCGCTAGGACTAGTCGCCTCTAGGAACTGCTTCTTCTCTCGGGGAATTTTTCTCCATGGTGCATAACATTTCTCGCCAGGATAATGTCTCTGCTTCTGATAGTCCTGAGGCATATATATTTCCGTTTATCGTATTTGGGCATTATCATTTTAGGGGTTGGGTCTTACAGTTAGTCTGACGAATATCGAGTGGCGCCCTCTTGATTCTCGTCAGAACCCCGTTACATAATTATGAGCGTAGGATGCGGATCGATTAGCGCACGACGAAGAGAAAGGCAGAATATCTGTGGATTGGTTTAAGAACTGGATAGGTATGTGAATCACCGCAACTGGGGTCTATGTTCAACTAGCAGTCTAGGTAATGTTGAAGCTTTGACGAAACCATTCCTTAGCTAAAAAAAATTTCAAAACGGCGATTTTATTTGCATTTTCTTATTGCACACTGCAATGAGTTTCTCATTAAAATCGTTAGAGGTTCTGATTTGATAAAGTGATCATGTTAGGGTTCAAAAAATTTCCGATTCCCAAGGAATTCACAAACCACGGCGTTCGAGACCCTTTGCGCATTGCTTTACTTTTAATTATTATCTTTTATAATTATATGTTTTATATCTGCTACATTTATGCACCGCACCTGCTTCGCTTTAACGCTTCGTTAACGTTGGACGCTTCGTTTCACGGGACTTCTCATCGAGAACGAAAACTATCTGGTGATATAGATGCGTGAACTGCGTGATGATATAAAATGCCTAATTAACAACACTGTATTTGAGTTTTTATTTCTGAAACATTAATTAGGCTGAAAATTACATAACTTCCAAGTTGATATTTCTCTTCAGAAAGTGATTTGTATAAAAGGTAGGTAATATTCACTAGGAAAGAGTGATCCTAAGTCGGCACAGTAAAAGGTTTTGTATAAAATCAAGGTGAAACAGGGTTTAATAGCGCTTCAATGTCTTTGGACAAATACCACAATCCTTTATCTACAGTTGCATGTCATTTAGAGCATTGTGGAGTGATTTTTGTGGTCACAATGCAGCGCAAGTGACTCAGGGCCACTTGTACGGCACCCACTCAGGACCACTACGAATATTTACGCCTTTCACGCTATTACGCACACAAAACAAATCCGAATTAAAAAATCGACCTTATCAGACGAAAGCACACAAAACACAGAAACCATAGCACGTTATCGATTAAACTTTTCAAAATATTTACACACCTGTAGTTGCTTCACAAGAATTTCAAGCGAAAACTAAAGTGACAATTGTCAGCGTAAATTAAGTTTCATGTCTACCAACCTGTCATACGAAAAACTGCTTAAATCGACACATGCACACACACACACACACACACACACACACAAACTATCTCTGAGGAGCACGAGGGTGCCAGTTTAACCCACAGTGCCGACTTTGGATGAATCTCTCTTGCCGGTCAAAATTGTGGAGCCACTTACAAAAACCGGATTAAGAGTAGGTTTGTATTAAGATGTAAAAAAATTGTTAGGAAGCTTATTCAATTTTCCTTTGATTGAGACCTACTGGGAGTATTTTTGACAAATAGGTGATGATATAGCATAAGGAAAAAATGGAAACTTCGCTAAATTAAACACTGAAATCTACTCTTGAAAATGACGCCAAAAAGAAATAATAAGATATTTACTGGTTCTCGAATTATCTTGAATAATATAATTCGAAAAGCAATCAATGCCTTATTATGTTCTTGGTTTCATTTTAAAGGGAAGATTTCAGACTTCAATTAAGCAAAGTTTCAATTTTTTTACTCACTTCCCATAAGCACACAGAGAGTAGAAACTAGGAGTCAAAAATAGAACATAAGTCAATCTTTCTCACATGCTATCTCGGCCCCTATTTATCAAATTAAATGTAGTGGGCCTCAATCGGGACAAATTGAATAAGCGTTCTAACAGAAGTTTAAAAATCTTTCTTTCTTTATTTTTTGCAGATATAGTAAGTTTCTAATAATTATTGAATTTAAGTTGAAAATAAATTCTAAATTCTAATAATTGTGCAGAAATTTCATATTAATTTATTTTTACGCACCAAAGAAACCTGGTGTGTGAGAAACGAATCTAGCCTACAATAATTTGAAGAAAAAGAAGTTAGGGAATTTTTACTGGTCAGGAAAAAGTCAGGGATTTTGAATAAAGAAAAATTTTTCAAATTTAGGAAATTTCTATAACTTTAAACAACTGTCAAGCAAAACTAATTTTTAAATTTTCAATTTTAATTTGAAATTTTTACTTTGTTTATAAAAGATTCTAGGCTAAAAATGTTACAAGTTTAAGATTCTGATCTTTGAATATTATTGTTCAGGCAAGATGAAAAATTGGAAGGGAAAAATTAGGAAATTTTTAGAATGAAATTAGCGGTAGTCCTGATATAATATTCTTCAAAGTAATTTATTTGGCTTGTATTTATATTTTTTGTAGTCACTTCCTCCTGAAGATTATGGTTTTAGATATAAATTTTATTATTTGTTTAAAAATTTAATAATTTTGCTAAAAAGTTATTTAAAACTCATATTTCTTTTTTGATGAAAATTCTACTATTTTTGAAAATTGATCCTTTTAATTTAAAAATTAATCTATTTTAGTAGAAATTTCATCTTTCTTGGATAAAAACGCAACTGCTCAGTTGAAAATTCAACTATTTTGTTAAAGTCATCCTTTTTGGTTGAAAATTCATCTGTTTTGTTGAAAGCTTATATTTTTATGTTGAAAAGTCAAATGAAATCTTTTTCGGATGAAAATTTAACTATTATTTTTTCATTTGTCTTTTTATTTAAACATTGAAGTATTTTGATAGAAATTGCATCTTTCTTGGATAAAAATGAAACTACTTGGTTCAAATTTCAACAATTTTGTTCAAAAGTCATCCTTTTTGATTGAAAATTTAATTGTTTTGTTAAAAATTCGTTTTTTTCGGGATGAAAATTCAACTATCTTCTTAAAAAATTTAATTTTTGTGAAAAATAAATATTTTCGTGTTAAAAATCAACTGAAATCTTTTCTGGATAAAAATTCAACTAATTTTTTTGAAATTATTTTTTTAATAAAAAAAAAATTATTATTTTATTAGAAATTGCATCTTTCTTGGATAAAAATGAAACAGTTGATTTGAGAATTCAACAGTTTTGTTAAAAATTTTTGTTGTTGTTAAGAAGTCATTCTTTTTAGTTGAAAATTCAACTTTTTAGTTGAAAAATTCTTGGTCTTTTTGGCTTGAAAATTCAAATATCTTCGTAGAAAATGTACTTTTCATGAAAAATCCAAACTTTCGTGTTGACGAATAAACTAAGACTTTTTTGGATAAAAAATCAACTTTTTTAAATTTGTCTTTTCAATTAAAAATTCATTTACTTTATTAGAATATGCATCTTTGTTGGATAAAAATACAATTGCTTAGTTGAAAATTCAACAACTTTGTTTAAAACTCACCGTTGTTGGTTGAAAGTTTGACTTTTTAATTTAAAAATTCATCTATTTTTACAGAAATTTAATTTATCTGTTGGGTTGAAAATGTAACTATTTTGTTTAAAAAGTTATCTTTTATTGTAGAAAAAATTTTTTTTGTTTAAAAATAAATATATACTTTTAAAGTTTATATCTTAAATATTGGTTGATTCCATTTATAAAGGATCAAACATTAAAAATATTAAAAGATTAAAATACTTTTACTTAAATGTAAATGGTCAGAGGAACTGAAATTTTTTTTAATGAAAATTATGGAATTTTGTAAATGAAGTTTTCACTCTGCAAATCATGTATTTCCATAAATACGAAAAATTTTCCATTATTTTCAATTCCTATATCTTATTATTTTTTGGTAACCATAAATTGCGTAGAGAAAGAGGGGGGAGGGTAAATTTGTTTATTACAGCTTGTTACAGGGGGTAAGGGTGTGAACTGATCTAAATTGGATAATTTATTGATCTGTCAAACGTGAAAACAGCATGAGAGCCGCACTCTGGGTGCTTTAGTTGCATCAGGTTGCGTCATGCGTCTAGGTCCAACAGAAATTATGCACGCGGCCCTGCCTGTTTACGTTTAGATTCCCCCGATTTAGGAACAATGCCACTGCAACCATGCCTGAAAGCGTTCTTATGTCGGAAGTTGAGCGTGGTAATTTTACATGCTTTCATGAAATGCTTTTCAAGAACCTAAAAACAATTTGAATTTCTATTTAAGACATGACAGTAAGGGACCGTGCTTAAATTACATAACAGCTTGGGGAGGGGGTGTCGAGGGGGTTGACTCATTTAAGTAATTTAAAAAAATTCATAAATGAAATAAATAACTCGCCATAATTGTACAGAAATTTAAGATGAATTGAACTTTCAGTATCAAAGAAACCTGGTGAGTGAAAGACGAACCTAGCCAACAACAATTTGAAAAATCCTAGTATTTGAATATTCGTAGTCAGGGAAAATGAAAAATCGATTAGGGAGAATTGAGAAATTTTCAAAATAATTTTTTCCGGTACCACTGATAAAATATCCTTCTTTGTTAATATATTTGCGTTATATTTCTGTTTCGACTTCTTATTTTTGCAGTTGCTTCCTCCTGAAGATTATCGTCTTATATTATTTATTTTATTATTTTGATGAAAATCAAATAAGTTTGTTAAAAAGTCATCCTTCTTTTGAAAATTCAACTGTTTTTTCTTCGTTTTTTTGGATAAAAATCTACCATTTTTGATAGAAGTCATAGTTCTTAGTTGAAGATTAGCTCTTTTTTTGTTGAAAATTCAACTACTTTCGTAGAGAATTCAATTTTTTAATGAAGTTTATATTTTGGTGTGGAAAAATCAAATTAAATCTTTTCTGGGTGAAAATTCAACTTTTTTTTTAATTGTCTTTTCATTAAAAAAATTAATCTATTTTAGTGGAATTTGCACCATTTTAGGATTAAAATTCAAAATATTTGGTTAAAAATGCAATCATTTTGTTAAAAAGTAATTCTTTTTGGTTGAAAATTCAATAATTTTGTTAAAAAGTCATTCTTTTTTATGGATAGTGCAACTGTTTTGTTGCAAATTGGTTTTTTTGGGTAGGAAAGTCAAGTGTCTTCGTAGAGAATTTACTTTTTGAATGAAATTCATATTTTGGTATTAAAAAATCAACTTAAATTTTTTTTTTGAAAATTCAACTATTTAAACCATTTAAATTATTTAAACTGTTGTGTTAAAATTTCATCAACTTCATAAAAAATCAACTTTTTATTTAAAATCCATATTTTGGTATTGAAAAGTCAAGTAAAATGTTCTTTGGATGAAAATTCAACATTTTTTTTGAATTATTGTCTTTTTGTTTTAAAAATGCATCTGTTTTAGTAGAAATGTCATCTTTCTTTAATAAAAATACAACAGTTTCGTTGAAAATTAATCATCTTAGCTTGAGGATTCAACTATTTCGTTTGCAAATTTTGGTTGAAACACATTGTTAAGAAACTATTCTGTTTAAAAATAATTTTTTAAAAAGATTAATATTTTTAGTTGAAAATTGATCTCTTTGATTGAAAGTTTAGATGTTTTCTTGAAAATGTATCGTTTTAATTGAAAATAAAGCTATGTCGGGAAAAAATTAAACTACTTTGTTGAAAATTCATTATTTTGAGTAAAGGTTTATATCTGTGCTTACAAATTGAACTACTTTGTTGAAAATTACTTTTTTTGCTGAAAATTTATATTTTTTGGTAAAAAATTTAATTTTTGTAAAGAAAATTCATCTTTTGACTCTAAGGTTCAATAATTTAGATGGAATTTTTTTCTATCATGACTGAAAAATATTTATTTGTTGATAATTCGTCTTTTTCTTTTTCAAAATAATTTTTGTACTAAATTTATTTTTTTGTTTTATTGAAATATCAACGGTTGAAAATTTAATTATTCTGTCACAAATTCAACTATTTTTTAAAAATTTTATCTAAAATATTGTTTTATTCCATTTATAAAAAAGCCTATATGTTATAAATACTACAAAATTAAAACTGGCAAACGAAAACTCAGAGAATTTTGAAAATAAGAATTTCGGCCACCTTAAAGACAAAAAATGCAATTAGCTTCAAGTCCCATATCTTTTTATTTCTGCAAAACATAAATTACGTCCAGGAAGAGTTGAAATAATAAAGGAATCAATTTGGTACCACTGAATTGGTAGGGGAAATATCTACAAATCTATATGCTACATTAAAAGTTTCAATTATTTTAAGAAAATATAATTAATTATCCACACAAATATCGTAAAAAAAATTCTTTAAAATCACTGACTAAAAACTGATATCAATAAAATTGAATGGATTTCAATAGAATCTAGAGTGATTTAGAGGAATTCCATTAAATTAAAAGTAAATTTACTGAATTCAATTCATTAATGATCCCAAAAGATGATTTAAAATAATATTCAACTTAATTCAGTTGAAGGGATTGAAACACAATTTAAGGTGAACTGAACGATATTAAGGGAAATTTAAAGTGCATTGATTGATTCGATGGATTTTAAGGGAATTCAGCATAATTCATTTTACTTCAGCAGAATTCAGTGTAATCTATCATAATTCGATGGAATCAAATGGAATTTCACATAATTTAATTAAAGGGGATGAAATTCAATTCATGAAACATAATGAAATTCCATGTAATTTACTGGAAGGCGCTAGAATTCAGTGGAAATCAAAGAAATTCGAAGGCATTTATCGGAAATCAATAAATAACAAAAGAATTGAAAGGCTTTCTATGGAATTTCACTTAATCCAATATAATTTAACTTGATTTTATCGAACAAAATTTTATTTATATTAGATGTATATTTTAACTGTATTCAAGTTAATTTAAAGTGATTTTAACTTTATTAAAAAAAAAAAGTAAATCCAACTGCATTCATCCAAATTCAATGAGTACACAATGCAAGTCAAATTAAAATATACATTAAAAATTAATTCAACGAAATTAAGGGAAATTCCAATGAACTGAAAAGACTGAATTCAATATAATAAAAATTGAATTCAACAGAATTAAAGTTTTCTTGAATTACGAAATTTGGAATAGGCCGTATCTAGGTTCATTGAAATTCGGTAACAGTAGAACAAATATTTTCAGTGCGCCTAGACACTTCATTTATGGTAAAATTCTTATAATTTCAAAAATACCAAGAAAAATAAGACGAAAATAAATTGTTTTATTCTCCAGAGGAGGTAAATTTTCAAATAGCTTGGCGCATAATGAATTTCATTAAAGAATACTTATTGTAAAAAATATGAATATTTTTGCAAAGTAATAATCTTAGGTTGTAAGTTTTTTATATTTTTTCCAGAATTGGGTGTATCATAATAAATTATTTTTAATAGTTGTTTATTTGGAACGAATAAACGATAAGGGCTCATCCACAAATTACGTTACCGATTATTAGCAATTTTTAACCACGTCCCCCGGCCCTCGTTGACAACCGTTTTATGTGACTGTTAATCCGGGTATTACTGAATTTTTTAACTAAGAAAGGTAAATTCTTAACCAAAAATAGAATAGTTCCATTTTTAATTTTTAAAAAATTTAATTGTAAAAAAAAATAATTTTCTGACAAATAGTTGATTTTTTTCACTAAATTATTGAACTTTATAGATAAAATGACTTAATAAGGGACCAATTGTGACTAAAAATGGAATAGGTAAATTTTCTATTAGCAAAATAATTTTCAACACCATTCAATAATTCGCAACCAAAAAGTAGAATTATTAAATAAAAAAAAAAAATACATTTTTAAACAAAAAATCTAGAATTCTCAATCAAAACGTTGAATTTTCAACAAATGAAGAAATTTTTTTCAATTTGAAAAAAAAATAGTTCAACTTTAAAACATAGTTGCTTAATTTTAACCACAATGATGAAATTTGAAACTAAAATCTTAATTTTCTACAGACAAAAAACGAGTTTTGAACAAAATTCAAGAGCTCTCAACCAAAACGTTGAATTTTCAAGAAAGAAAGAATCAAATTTTTTTTAAGAAAATAATTCAACTTTAAAACATAGCTGTTACATTTTTAACAACAATGATGAATTTTAAAACAAAAGATCAATTTACTACCAAAAAAGAATTTTTATTCCAATTTAAGGATTCTCAACCAAAAAATTGAATTTGTAACAAAAAAATTCAAGAAATCTGAATCAAAAGTTGAATTTTTAACCAAAAAGAATGATTCTCTACAAAAACTTGTATCAACTGGAATCTTTATCATATGCACTTTTAGAAAACAAATTCTCTAAATTCTAAAGCATTTATGAGACTAGATTCAGTTTCAGTGAGCCAAAATCTACGTGAAACACATATTCGTACTCAATCCACACGAGTCATGTCAACCTTCGTATTTGTGAATCTTTGATGAACGATATTTCGACTTGAACAATTTTGAATCGCAAAAATAAGTATGTAATTTTGAAGCTAAAAAGTAGATCTATGAGATGGTTTCCCCGGATTTCCGATGGATCAATTTTTCGCAAAGTTATAGACGCTCAAAGATATAAAAAAACCGTGTTTTTTGCACTTTTAGGTTAGGATATCTCGGAACGCTTAGGTGATGGCTCAATTCTAAACTCGGATTCGAGTTCAGCGCGTCAAAATACTTCGGGTAAGATGTTATTGAGAATTGCAAAGAAGTATTTATATATAAATAATTGAAGACAATTAGGTTGAATGTTTAATTAAATATTTTTGTTAATTAAGTGTGCATTCAGTCATTAAGATGACAAATTAGTTAAATCAACCTGAATAACAGATAACTTTTACTTTATTTTCATGAAGCTCGAACATTGTAGAGTAAAAAGATTCAAAGTAGGGTCAGTATTGAAGGGGCGGTTAAACAATGTCAAAGTAGGGTCTTGATTTATAAAAATGTAGGCTCTAAACATTCAAAGTAGCTTCAGAGAGGTGTTACAGCGTGAAAGTAGGTTCTTGAATGTAAAATCTTTAGCGTCTAAAGATTCAAAGTAGGGCCTATAGATTGAAATGGAGTCAAATTAAGCTCTAATGTTTCATTCTCTAAGAGTTAAGAGTTTAAAGCAGGGGCTATAAGTTTAAATAGCCTCAAAGCAGGTTCTAATAAGAGCTGCAACTTAAAAGTAGGGTCTAAGTTTGACTCGGGATTAGAGCCTACTTTGACTGCATTTAAATCTATAGACCCTACTTCGAATCATTAGATGCTAATGTCTTCATTTTCAAGAACCTACTGTGACGTTTTAACACTTCTCTGAAGCTACTTTTAATCTTTAGAGCCTACATTTTTATAACTTAAGACCTTACTTTGACGCTGTTTAACTTTCGCTTCAATACTCACCCTACTTTGAATCTTTTTAGCCTGCAATGTTCGATCTGAAGGCTAAACTTTGACGTTTTATGAACTTCTAAAAAAGCTAACAATTATTTGTTACTCAGGTTACATTAAGTCATTGTTCATCTGAATGACTGCATTCATACTCAATTAACAAAAATATTTTATTCAAGATTCAACCTAATTAGGATGGAATGGAAGATTCTAATGTGTCTTCTAAAGCTTTACATTTTTCTTGTACCTTCTTCCCTATTCCTATACACCCCCACCACACACTTACATGTTGGTGGGAGGGGGACCTGCAGTTTAAGGTGGGTTCAGAACCACCAAGAGCAACAGCTTTAAGTACTTAGAGAAACTTTTTCTCTACAGGCACCGGTCCCTTGCTAGGCTAGTGGTCACTGAATGGGCCGCCGAGACTCTTCCAGAGTTGTCGATTAATAAGTCATCATAAAAATTTTGATTAAGAATTTATGAAATTGTGTATATTCAACAGCCATGTAGGCAATTGAGAATCGCAACAAATTATAAGAATAAAATACTTTTTATCTTTAACAACAGATATTATAAATAAAATAAAAAAATAGATTGAAATATTTATATAATAATTATAATAATTTAGGTTTACTGATTCTTTTAACCTTTTTATTAGAGAATTACGGTTAATTTATTTGCAAAATGATTTCGTAGAGAAAATAATTTTTTCCAACGAACAGTATTACTTTTTCAATGTTTTGTTTATTTTTGTTACTAAACAATAACAATTGAAAGTTTCTGAAACACTTTCTTAGAGAAATATTAATATTTACGCGTCTACCACTTGATTTAGGAGGGTAAATCATTTCTTTCCGTGAGAAAATGTTTACTGTTTTTATTTATGTATCATATATGTTGGAAAATAAGAACAGCCAAATGTATGGAAAATATCTGACCACTTATCTCGAATTTTGGGACGACGAGACACTTGGTTATCAAACCAGTAATGTAATTGTTAATATTAACTTATTTCCGAATGAATATTAGGTTGAATCTTGAACTAGATATTTGTATTTTTCAGTGTAATTGAATTAATTATGATGCTGAACGACTTTTATTAAAATATTTGCTTAATAGAGAGATAAAAAGATATTTTTATTGAAATCAGCAAGTTTGACATTGTATTAATTTAGGTAATAATTAACGCAGAATCAAATTTAAATATGTAGCCTCAAGTTATTTCATAACGTATGACGTAGAATACTTTTTAAAAACAGAACAAATTTATATTAAACGCACTAATTCTGTTAGCTGAATCAGTTGGGGCGCCTACTAAGGTAGGAGCTACGGCTTCAAAGTAGGTCCTAAATGTCGACTCAGGATGTTTCATCGACTGGGAGTTAAGAGTTTGAAGCAGGAGACATAGGTTTAAATAGCGTCAAAACAGGTTCTAATAAGGAGCTGCAATTTCAAAATAGGGTTTAAATTTCGAATCGGGCTGGTAATGCAGTATACGAAAACAGAAATGAAACGAAGTTTCGATTTGAGTTTTGGACCTTTTTTAAGTCTATAAGTTTCAAGACAAAGAGGTGTCGGATTAAAATGTTTAAATTGTACACTTTGGAAATTGCCCAAAGGCGGGGCCGAAACCAAAGGTTGGCTACACATCGCAGGAGTCAACATCGCAACATTATGGCCTTACTTTGATGCATCGCTACCTACAAACATAATCACCATGGTAGTATATACGTGTACTCTTCAAAGTCTATACATATACGTGCAAAGCGGGTCGCTGGCACACGTAGATTAATGCAACAATAAACGGAAGCAGCACGACATTCAAAGAACCGTAAAGCAAACTGAGAAAAAGTCACGCTCGGTCGGCCTTCGCTCACCTGTGCGCAACAAACTGCAAAGGTTCACAGCCTGCGCGTATTCCCTTTCGAAAACGTTTTTATCCAAATTTTCATCTAATTATATGCAGAAAATAAAGAGTATAAAAGCCCAAAAGAAGGATAAAACATAAAAATTATTGGTATGAAGCTTTTGATGTGCATTATAAAGAAGCATAAAAAACAGAAAAAGGTGGGTGAACCATTAAACGAGAAAGATGAACCCTGTAAATATGGGAAATGAAACAAGGAACATGCAAGATGAGGCACGAAGCATGAAGCATGAAGTAAATAAGTGATAATGGTACCAATTAGTTATTAGTACCTAGTTGTATTCTCTAAACTTGAATCAGTGAAAACTCACTGAGAGTCTATGAAAACTGCGACTGAGAGTCCAATTTACTGCAGATTTGACATAATTTTGAGTAATTTCATAAATTCACGGATATTTGGTTAATATTAAACCAGGTTTTCTGCGTCCTATTAAAATCTTCAAACTGCAAAGTCTAATCAAGTCAAATTATACTGGAATAATACCAACTAGAAATGGGACATTGCCAATTATCATTCGACTGGTAATAACAAGCATTCTATCAGTATCAAGATATATAGTGCAATATTGATATTTATTATAAGTTACTCATGTATTTTACTCGTGTATTCTACATTTACCAACTGGAATTGGGATAGTACAAATTGAAATTAGACATAAACCATATGTCTTATTGCGTCAGTGCCAATTGTCATTGTATCCATGCTAACTGGTATTTGGATCAGTACCCAGTTATACTGAATATAATACAAATAAGTACTGGACCAACATCAACTAAAATGGCGACAGCACCAACTTGAATTGCAAAAGTATTGATTATCGTAGGATGAATACAAACTATTATCAGACCAGGTCGAAGTTATATTGATGCAGTACCAACTAATATTGTATTAGTATAAAGTTGTATTAGTCCTGTAAGAATTATCTTGGAATCCATAACTATTATTGTAGGACCAGTGCCCAGTTCCATTAAGCCAGTATAAATTGTCATTGGATATACCAACTGATATTGGATCAATGCTATGCTGAAAAAATAGATAGTTGGCCCAACTGCTTGGATTTGTAAAATATACCGATGCTAATTTATTCGTTAGTACAACTATTTTGCTGGGTTTTATTAGCACATCCTCATTGTAATTTCAACAAACAGAATAGTAACACCAGTGAGGCAATTGTAATGCCAAAAAATAAAGTAGCAGCGGCATATTTCACAAATCCAAGTAGTGGAGCTTACACCCTATTTTTTCTCAGAGCATGTTGTATTAAGCCTATACTAACGAGCATTGAACTAGTACCAAGATGTTTTGGAATGGCAAAATACCCATTGCTATTCAAACTACAATATCAGCATTAGGTCAGTACTATCTCGTATTAAACCACCATTAAATAGTATTGCAGACGTACTAAATTAAATGAGACAAGCATTTACTGAATAATTATACACAAATGACAAATATAAGGAAGGAAAAACATCAAAGTTGAATATTCAAATATGAAGCAGATGATATATAGAAAATAAGTAAATAGAATGCAAAAACCGCGAGACATAAACTCAGGCAATTTTCCTGCTAAAATTTTGCAAATAAATAAGAAAAGTTCAGAAAAAGTCCTGCTATCATTATAAAACTTAAGCTCGAAAAACAGTTTTTGGTACTTGTGCAGCAATAACAGACATAACTTGCGATGATATAAAAAAAACCAATCTGGTTTGAGTCAACACAAGTTTTATCAAAATACGCGAAATTGTATTGAGAACACAAAAAAATGTAGTTGCACAAAATATGAACAAAATATTTTTCTTAGTACATATGATGCAAAAATGCCAGGATAAAATATATGATCAAACTACCAAAAAAAGCAGATAAAATCCTGCTGATGTTTTTTGAAGACATACGAAATTAAAAATTTCATCCCATTTTACTTGGTATAATCCCTATCAGGAATCAATTTTCAATAATTAAATCATTATGGTGAAAAGGGGGCGTATTAACATTAAACGATTTTGGTCGAATTTTCTTTTTCTTGGCTATTAAAATTTCACAGGATTAAGGTGGGAAACATTCGAATCCAAATTTGTCATATACTCCCTTGGACAGGTTCTGGAATCTCCTTAGGGAATATCCATTAACTATGTTACCAACTTTGGGAAATTTTTGACCCCGTCTCTCCTAAGTTGACAATAGTTGATTTGCCCCCCCCCCCTCCCACTCCCACCGAAAGTAACGTAGCCTTTAGGTAAAACCGGTTTTTGCGTTTATACTGATTTTTTTGTGTTTATAACGAGTAATAAATCAACAATTAAATTTAAAAATTTATTTTCAGAGTAAGTGTTGAAGTGTGTCTGATTGAATTTTATATGACGATTTATCCGGGAATTATTGAATTTTCAAGCTAAGAAAGGTACATTTTCAACTTAGTTAAACTTTTAGTTTAAAAAATAATTTTAATTTATTAAAAAAAGAACTTTATACCAAATAGTTGATTTTTGGTTACTAAATTATTCAACTTACAAGACCAAATTACGAATTTTATATTAAAAACGGTCGAATTATCCATTAAAAATATAAAATAATAAGAAAAACTTAAATTTTACTCGAAAAAGAACCATTTTTGACCAAAAATGGAATAGGTACATTTTAAATTATCACAGTAATTTTCTACTAAAAAAAGGACTTTCAACCAAAAAAATCAATTTCGAAACAAAAAGATGAATTTATAAACAATAGCATTAGTTTTCTACAAAAAAAAACGAATTTCCAACAAAATTCCAGATTTCTTAACCAAAACATTGAATTTTCATCTAAAAAAGATGTATTTTTAAACAGAAAGATTACTTTACTACAAAAAAGCAATACAATTCAAGAATTCTTAATCAAAAAGATTTATTTATTACCAAAAAGTTGATTTTCAACGAAAAAAGAACTTTTAAACAAAAAGAATAATTTACCACTAAAAAAATGTTTTTGATCATATTCAAGAGTTCTCAACCAAAAAGTTGAAGCTTCAACTAAAATAGATCAATTTTCAAACAAAAAGATCAATTTACGACCAAAAAGAAAAATTCACTAATAAAAAAAGATGTTTCAATAACATTCAAGAGTTCTTAGCCAAATAGTTAAGTTTTAACTAAAAAGATTAACTTTTAAACAAAAAGATTAATTTACTACAAAAAAATGCAGTAAAATTAAAGAATTTTCAACCAAAAAGATTAATTTATTACCAACAAGACGATTTTTTAAAACAAAATTAAAGAATTCTGAACCAAAAAGTTGAATTTTCAACTAAGAAAGATTATTTTTGAAACAAAAAGATTAATTTACTACAATAAAAAATGCAATTAAGTTCAAGAATTCTCAACCAAAAAGATGAATTTATTACCAAAAAGAAGAACTTGTAACAAAATTCAAGAATTCTGAATTCTGAACTAAAAAGTTGAATTTTCAACTAAAAAAGAACTTTTAAACAAAAAGTATAATTTACCACTAAAAAAATGGTTAGGTTCAAATTCAAGAGATTTCAACCAAAAAGTTAAAGTTTCAACAAAAAAAGATGAATTTTTAACAAAAGGATTAATTTACTATCAAAAAGAGGAATTTTTGATAAAATTCAAGAATTCTGAAACAAAAAACTGTATTTTCAACTAAAAAAGAAGAATTTTTAAACAAAAAGGTTTATTTACTACCAAAAAGAGGATTTTTAAATCAGATTCAAGAATTCTCAACCAAAAATGGGAATTTCCAACTAAAAAAGAAGATGCTTTGATCAAAAAGAAAAATTCACTACTAAACAAATTTAAAAAAATATTATTCAAGAGTTCTCAACCAGAGAGTTGAAGTTTCAACTAAAAAAGATGAACTTTTAAATAAAAAGGTTAACTTAATACCAAAAGGACAAATTTTTAATAAAATTCCGGAATCCTTAACCAAGAAGTTGATGTTTCAAATAAAAAAGATGAATTTGTAAACAAATAGAGTAACTTATTACCAAAAAAGACAAATTTTTAATAAAATTCAAGAAGTTTCAACCAAAGATTTAAATTTTCAACTAAAAACATATATTGAAAAAAACTTTCGACCAAAATCATTTATCATCCGTAAACGTACCAAAAACGTTTATTAACTTTTAGAAAAAAATGCTCTAGATTCTGAAATTCTGAATTACTTTGGCTGGGGCCCTTCACCCCCCTACCCTTTACCAAGCAAAGGTTTTGTGACCCCCCCCCCCCCACCTAAGATGGTAACGTAGTTTATGGAAGATCCCTTAAAAGAATGAGAACCTTAAATTTAAAATTTCAATTACATTCTACACCGAGTTGATCAAATTAAAAACTAATCTCATCCATCATTCGGTCTTCCTTACCACTTAGCAAAAACTCCTCCAAAAATACTCATTATCCTCCCCAACTACCAAAACCCTATTTCCTCTGGAATAGATTACATTCCGAAAATTCCCCAGCTCCACACCTACTTTTTGCCAGATTATCTGAGCTTGTATCCCCTTTCCTGTGACTTTCAACATTTTTCTCGGTATGTCTCCGACATTTTCTCGATTGCCGACGCATTCTGTAATATTGTACGAAAGAGGGGAGAATATTCGCAATGAATCCGTACGGGCGGCCTTCGCCCGAGCGTGCGCTGAAGTACACTGGAGGCGAATTCGCGGTGGCTGTGATGCGCAGACATCGGTGCTGGTGCATCAGAGTCCGCGTATTGCGATTGTGTAAAGTAGGTCCACTGAGCTGGGTGCGCGTGTACATACACAAGCATGTTCAGAAAACACAAGCGAGCAGCTATAGCCGTCCCATCGCGAGCTGCGCGACCAATCCGCGCGTAGCGCGAGCTGCGTGAAGGCGGAACGCGGCTCGTCGCGTATCCGCGTATTTATTATTCAGTTTGCAAATACGTGGCAAAAATGATCTCTCTCGGGGCCTGAATGCCCGCGGACCGAAGGAGGTGGAGCCAGAAGGCAGGAGCGGGCCCGATCGCCCGTTAATTTGTTAGAAACCTGCAGCCACCAGCCGGACGATACTGGCTCTGTACAAGCCCTGCTTGTCTGCATCTCTTGTCCGTGTGGCTTGCCTCTGAGCATACCTCCGGCAAGCTTGAAAAAATATGATGATCCTGCATTGATTTATTCAGTGGATTTAAAGGAAAAAAACCACGCTCAACCCGTAGTCAATCTGCAAACCAAGATTTTACCTGCAAACCTAATAAACATTTGAGAACTGGAACTTAATCTAATTGGAAGTATTAGTAAGAAGTTTGTAGAAAAATAGTTTGGTCTTTTGTTTAAAGATAAGCTTTTTGAAGAATTAAGACCAACGACCCAAACCTGAAACGAAACCTAAGGTCAGAAGTGAACGTCATCTAAAAATCGTTTTTAATGCCCTTCATATTCCTGGAGAGAACAAGAAAGTACCTTCAGTCATATTATGATGATGGATTTTGAAAAAAAATTGAAAAAATTGTAGATGATTGAACAAATCACAAGTTGAATCGCCTCCAAATTTGATTCGGTTCTTCAAGGACAAAAATAAATTGGCATCTGTGTGGTCTACAATAAAATATTTTCCTATACAGTGAAGCATCCAAAATAAATTGAGCTTTAAATAAATTTTCACAAGTTAAAAATTCATGAAGAACAAAAGTTATAGTTGATTTCATTACTTAACTAGATATAGATAACAGTGATCCCTACTTAAAATATTGGTTATATCGAGTAGAAATTCTGTTTAAAACAACACAGTTTTCATTTAGATACTTAAAATTTTTCATAGACATGATTATGTAGCAGAAACTCAAAACATTTATCGTTACAGATATTGTTATACTGAAATGATAAGCCCTTAAGGAGTCTCTCTAAAACTGATCCAATTTGTACACTAATGGGAAATTAGGCCACTATTTTAACGGATCGAATTGGTATTATATCCAAATAGCACCGAAGATTAGTCAATAATTTTGGAATAAAACCCAAATATTAAACCCCTACCAAGTTACAAACAAATTTGCTCTCAATTAAGAGAGTACCAATTAGTATTGTAGCATCATCAACTGCTATTGTGACAGTATCAAATGCTATTGTGAGATTATCTATTGAGATTGGAACGTTGCCAATTGATATTGAGAGAGCATAAATGGACATTGCACCTGTTCTATCTAGGCAAATGGTACTAAAACAGTACCAACTTGTGCAAACCGGGCAAGTATTCAATCTGTATTTAGTTGTATTTAGCCATTACACTTGTTCTTTAACCCGTACCAACTAGTATTTTTCTAATGTCAAATAAAATTTCCTTGTAGCACCTAGTATTATGCAAGTACCAATATAAATTTGACCAGTATCAAATAATATTTGACCTCGTTCCACTGGTATAAAAGCAATACTAACTATAGTATAGTTATGTATTAAATAAAATTGGACACTAGACAAATAAAATACAAAATTTTGCCAGTACGAACTGGAATGAGAATAGTAACAACTAGCCTTCGACCGGCAACAACTAATATTAAACTAGTTCTAAGTTGTAATGGTCGAGTACAATTATAATTGGACCTTTAGCAATTGGTATTTGATTATTTCTAAGTGATACTGGCAAGATACATTAATATTGGATCAACACCAATTGGAATAGGGCATTACCAATCATCGGTAGACCACTATATGATCAGTATTGAATAGCTTTTCCCAGTTTTAACTGTTATTAGCTTAGTACCAACTGGTAATGTACCTGAATCAACTTTTCTTGGATCAGTAGCAAATGAACCAATCTAACTTCTATTTAACACAGGGGTTTAAATTAGGTCTGACCTTATTGGTATCCACATGCGTGGGATGGTATGCTGCTACATTTAATGTCTAATTTAGAAGTACAGTCAAACATGGATTTAATGTCAATTTTAGAACTGAGCTTGACATTGCATCAAGAGTCTCGGAACTATTTTGTCTCTCTATTGTTTTTTCTCTTTCTGGTTCCTCTACTTTGTGACGCTTGAGTGAGCACTGCATGTCCTCCCGCGAGACCTCTTACCCATCCCTACCGTGCGTCGTCAATTCTCAGAAACATTAAATCCAGGTTTGACTGTAATATTAATTTTTGAACCAGTTAGATTCAGTTTTGTGGAAAACGATCTCTTTCTGCAGCAATACATCCTTTTGCTTTCTCATAGAGGATGCTTTGTAATGGTAAAATTTTCAAACAAATTTTAATTGATTTAATTCAACCTTATTCAATTTTAAAATGTATAATACAATGTTCTAAGCAATTATCCGGACGTAGATGCATGCGTGCGTGCCTGTGTGTGGGTGTGCGTGTGGTTGCGTATGTGTGAATGTGACACTTGTTTGTGAATACGATAACTTGAAAACGGTTGCAGATATAAACTAATGAAATTTGGCAGGCTTCTTTTTTCCAATAATGTCTGGAAACTGACCGAATCATTTCTAAAAATATTTAATGCATTTTTTAGCACTTAATAATGCTTTTAAAATCAGTTTTTTATAGCAAAACTTTTTTCACTAACATAATTCAAAGTTGATTCAAAAATTTTTTAAATCCCATGGTTTGAGAAGAATCGATTGACCTACGATATTATTACATTTCATCAAAAAGGAAGGAATTTATTGATATTTATGTGTTAAAAATCTATTTTTAAAGTCAAAATTTTCTCATTCTCATAATTTAAAGTTGACGTGAGAATAGAAACGATATTTTGATTCGAGACGAATCGATTGACTTATAATATTGATCAATTTTATTGAACAGTAAGGGAGCTATGGTAATGCATAATATATGAAAAAATGGTTTTTTATAGTAACATTTTTTTTAACATAATTCAAAATGTATGTAATAACGGAAAATATTTCTTGATTCGAATCAAGTCGATTGGCCTATAATATTATTACACTTTACTGAAAAGTAAGGAGGTTATGCTCATTCATTTTTGTTTAAAAATGCAACCTCGTGATTGAAAGTTCATTGTTTAAATTAAAAACTGAATCTTAAATTAACTTAGCATAAGCCTAGAAAAGAGATACGGTGTCACAGAATTTCCCTCTTCTCTTTTCCAGCTCGAAAAATTATAATTTTAAATACAAAATTTGATTTGTCTTATTTGTCACTGTACTTAAAAAAGTTTTATATTAATTTCTAATTGTGTCTTTTTTTCTAAATTTGTATTCTTAAATTGATTGGAATAAAAACTTTAGTTTTTCTATTATTTGAAAAATCACGAATGCTTTCTCTATGAGGAAGCAAATACATTTGCTAACGGGAAGCAAAGTGCGCGTGAAATGAGCCCCACACAAATATAAATACAAATAAAGTGGAAACATTCAAGATCGAATTTATAGCTAGTTTTCGATATCATTAAATACTTTAATCCTAAAGAGTAAATTTAAGATACTATTCGAAAAATGTATCTGCTCTTGGCAAGAATGAAGAATTAGTGAACTCTAAATGTAACTATCACACCCCCGGATTTTTAGATTTTTAACTGACAACTAAAAGTTTATTTCATACATTCAAATTGAATATTGTGCAAATTTATTTCCACCTTAATTAATTTTGAACATAAAGGCATGCGAAATCCGACACTCTTTCATGTTCCAACCCATCCGCGAGAGCCTCGTGCGATTGTCATTTTTTCTGATTGCAAGTGCAGCGTCACGCGACAGGAAAGTAGTAACGTCCACCACTGGTCAGCCGTCAGTCCAAAATGTCGTGCGCATTGCGCGCGACGATTCGAGCCGAAAACAATGAAAAAGGATGAGACACCGAGATGGAACGGAAAAGAAGGGCGGAGAAAGGATGACCTGCAGACTTCATCAGTTAAGATCGAAATCGATCGACGAATCGATATATCAGGTCGCTAATGACATCGCTTTTGTCTCTCTTACATACACATCTACAATCTCCAAGGTGGTACTCAAGAAGTCGCAAAAGACTAAGTTGACGGAACGCGTGACTTGCTACAAGACGCACGCCGCAAATTCCGATAATAGACTGAGGTTGGTCCTCTTGGGAAGCAAAATCTCAGTCATAATGAGAGCAGATTTTTGCTGTTCAGCCCCAAAAATGAGCTCTGCGAAATATTCAAGTATCCTGATAAATATGTCTAACATTCCACAAACCTTTTTCCCGTGACACCATTTCTAATACTTCTTTGATCCTAATCATTATTTTCTTCTAGTTTATGCTTCGTAGCCACATTACGCTACACTTCAGTCCTAAGTTTTTAACCGTTTCTTCTGAAGTCCTAGATTTATCCTCTTTTCATGAAAACCATCGGAATACGACTTCCTTTTTCTTCCCTCTCAATTTCGGACGATTCCTAGAAAAGTGATGGAAAATTCTTTACGATTGGGTAAGATTTTCGGATAGAAATGTGCGAATCGCGGTATGAGGGAATAGCAGCAGGTGCGTGTCGTTTCTCGCAGTAGCTGAGGTCGCAAGGAGTCGAGGTGAGCTTAGGAACGAAGTAGTACCCAGGCCGGTGTAAGTCAGCACTAAGGATATTTCGTCATTTCCTGCTTCTCACGCGATACAATCTAAATTAACTATGTTCGCTTGGCTAGGCCTCGTCCTCCTCCTTCACCTCCTTCGACTTCTTCACCCCCCTGACCCTCACCTCCCCCGCGCTCTCGCATCTCTAAGAAAATTTCTTATTTCCTAGCGAGGGCTGCACCGGCAGCTCTTGCCAACGTTTTACAGGAGGGCTTTCACAATGCTCTCGTTTTGCGCTGCGCGCGACGGCCGTAAATAATTCGCCTAGGAAAATCCGCCTGTTTAATGCCCCTGTGACAGGAAGCGACAACCGGAGGAAAAGAGTTTCGTGGAAAGCGCCGCTTTAATTCCAAGCTGTATTTTGAAAGAAATATCAATGGAAATGATCAGTGAGAAGTCTAAACCATATCAGATGTTACAAGTGTTGGAAGATGATTGGCAGAGAGTTTCTTGTAATATTTAAACATTTCTCTTCTATAATTTTAAATGATTACGATTCGGGCTTCAACATATTATTATGACGATTTGCACTTCTCCGTTGTTCATTATAACCCCTTATTATAAGCTTTGAAATATGATAAGCAGAGATTTTTTTGTAACATTTGAATAATTCTTTTCTCTCATTTTCAATATTACGTTTTTGTCTTTCACAACATTTTATTATCGTCATTTTCGTTTCACATCCGTTCATTATTCTGATTTGGTTTAAGGCACAAGACATCAATAACATTTTTAGTATCCTGAAAATAATTAATTCTTAGCCTGAGGTGGGCCTTCATATTTAGATAAACACTAACCATCTATAAATAAAAATTTGTTTGGTTCAGAATCCTTTCTGATCTGAACCTAATCTTTCGTAAGTAACATTTTAAATTGCATTATGTATTTATTGTCTTCCTTAACTCTACAATGTAGGCAGCCAAATGTCCATTTCCCATCGAGCGGCAGCACTCTCAATTAGCATAAATCCAGTAATTTTTTTCTCGTCGAGTGAATTGCGTTTAAAGCGAGGAGATCAGAACGATTTCTTCTTGATATATAGCCTCGTCGGTTGCAAATCAAGATTTCTCGACCGTGTCAAGGCTTCTAGAATAAACGGTTGGCAGAATCAGTAAGTCCTTCGAAGATCCATATTAAGTTCCACACCCTTTAGAGATCGCTTTCCTAAGAACAGATCGAGCGGAAGTGACGCGGGAATCATTGGTTACGCGCCATCAGATTCTCAAGCGTAATGAACTCTTCAAGGGTCGCACATAAGAAATCATTAGATCTCAAATAAATTGCGAAAGACTTAGATTTTATTAGATACTATCACCTACTGTAACAAAATGAAAAACAAAATCTTATTTTTAATTTTAGAGTTTTAAAATTCCTCCTTAAACAAATACTGTTATCTCTAGTTTAGTAGCGGTGAAATAAACTATCTAACGGAAACATACAGTTTCGAGAAAACGAATTACCTTTAACTCCTTCGCAGTTTCACACTCGCGAAGTGTGCATTGTTATGTCGAGCGCCGTTACTGGGGGAGGTTGTAGGTACACAAGTACGAGCAAGAAACAGGCAGAGAAGCACAAAAATGCCGATACACGTAGATATCGCACTCGAAATGATGCGGGATTAGAAAATCTAATCTAGATTATATTTTGTTTGGTAAATTTAGTCTACAAGTAAAAATGTTAAGACTGATTGAAAAATTGAGGCTCATGAATTTTCGCCAAGTTCTACTTTCTCTGAGGTTCATTTTACCGCAATTTATTTGATTGAATAAAAATTGGTCCCAGGCATCGCGTTACTCAAAATTCAATGCATTTGCTTGTGTTGAAGTTTGGCCAGCAGTTTTTTTGTTCAAAAACCCTTGTACGAATGCCTAATTTCAATCTGAAAAAAATTAATGAAATAAGAAATTTGTTTGCTCATTCTTCCGAAATTTCTGTATGAATAGTCGCGCAGAAAATGGTAAATGATAGACTAATCGTCTGAACGAATTTTGGACAAATGAACACATCGATTTGGAAAGAATGCAAAACAAGGAATATGAAAATTATTTTCCTTTGAAAATCCGTTTGGAATAAGCAACAGAGGAAACCAAAAAATTTCTATATTCCTTAATTTGGCTGCTGAAATCTATGCATATTTTATCTCGTTCACAGAAAAACTGGGGGTTTGTTAATATTGCGGCTTAAGTAAAATTTGGCACCCTTCACAACTGATACTTTAATGGAACACTTGGGGGGCCAGTTATCAAGATTGAACTTCAACTCCTGCAATATCTAGGGAAATGATGGTAAAGATTTGAAAATCACCCAATATTAACCCTAAAACCTCTTGTTTAAAATAATCTGAAAAAACTTAAAATGTGTTGAATGTTTCTCGCATTATAATTAAAAATTAGCAAAACAAAAATCTCTGGGAGTTGTGCTCCATGTTCTGTCATTTGTCAATACATGAAATATAGAGACAAAATACTGCTTGAATGGCTGGTTGGATATACCTGTGGGAAGAGTGAAAATTATGCCAAATAGTAAATCTTATACATGCGAAATAAAAACCATGGTAAATTCTTATTCGTTCAATTGAATTGTAGTAAAATAAACATTAGGGAAAGTAGGTTTTGAGAAAACCGATTTTCCTGTTCAAACCATTATAGGCGTTTCAGAAGATATTCCTAGAGACACGAACGAGTAGAATTTGAATAATAAAAATTCATCTACATGGTAAACAAAAATTGTAATGCGATTGAAAAATTCATGTATTCAAACAACAAGGAATACTCATCTTGCAAATAATATTTTCTTGCCAATAAATTTATAAAAACAATTTGCCGGGGCTTCGGGTTTTAACCCTTTAATATACAAAATAAATGGTATCTGCTCTCTTTTGTAACCCGTGGAACATAGTTTTCTCCGTTCCAGTCCCATGGAGCTTGGTCACCTGAAGAGTTACTATGCCCAATTAACCCTTTGAGAACCGTACGCTTCCCGGGTATTGCCACTTCCGACGTCGCAATAGTTTTCGTCATAACTTCTTCGCCGCCGTCAAGATGAGTTCAACCTCAAAAAACCATTTCTTCAAATCATCAGGAATAGACATTACAAAAAAATTTCTGAGGTAAATTATAACTGACATCAAACATAACATAAAATAAACACGCTAAATCCCAAGGTGTCCAATTTTCACTCAAAAGTGGGTCAAATCGTTACACAATGAGTTGCACAATATAGTTAACAACTATATTTTGATTTATCATAACCGCACATCGTCTATCATTTATCATTATTAAATTTCCTAAAAAAAAAGACGCCTTTGATTGGAATCATGCCCTGCTTCGGCGAAGCTGAATTTCATTTCCACGTAAGTTCCCAGGTGAGGCGAACTCGAGAAACGGCTCTTAAATCTCTCACCTGTGACCCAAGCGAGGCACGATGTATGACCGACAATGCAAGCGCGTCTATTAAAGAAGAAGAAAAATTCTTCATCCTCTATGTTTTGCCCTAAATATTAAAAATTTCTTCTTTCTGGAATGCTAGAAGGTGATATATCAAGTAATATATTGCAGCTAGACAATAACTGAATATATGATCCTTCCAACTGATTGATATAACCTAATTCGTAAAGTAATTTATACTTATCAGGTTAATTAATTATGAGGATGAATATTTTTCAGAAATAGCGGAAAGTGTATCGTAATGAGTCCATCTGCTCGCGTGATTAATAATGAACGAAGCTCATTAGTAATGCAGATTTTCCACTTCACCATCTTCTCTCCCGTAATTATGATTACGCTGCGATTCAACTCAAGAGATACGAATTAGCGTCGCGATTAAACATAAAAATAGGATGGGAACCTAGTCGACGGGGCGGGTTTTCACCGTAATATATTAATTCCTGACATGTTGTGTGTCCATTAAAGACCTCATAAGCCAGAAGATGTAAAAATAATTCCTATCAGCTGATTCCTATCCAGGATCGAGAACTTGAATGATCAGCAAGCTGCCCAACCTTACAAGTCAAATGACCCAAATTGCTCAAAATAGCCCCACCTGGATTGTTCCCGAAATTATACCTTACCAATCCGGTGCTGAAAAATATTTGTATATAACAGCACTATACAGCAAACCGGAATCAGCTTTTCAGATTTGGTCTCGTGCTGAACTTTCAGCTTTGAAATTTCATAATCAAATTTACTGAAGTCATTTGCCGACGGCAAGGCACATTGTATTTTTGCAGAGGTTGCTTGGTTCTCGCAACACAAGGCTCGCAAGGTAAGGTAAGGCAAGGTAGGCTAGGCCAGGCCAGGCCAAGCAGAGAATCATGTAAGAAGGGGTTAAGAAACTCTCGAACTAAAGTGCCTACACCGGAAGTGGGGGCCTTGCTTTCTGGGCTAATAACCCTACCCACATCGACACGCGGCATCTGCG
Organism: Belonocnema kinseyi; assembly: GCF_010883055.1. Classification (NCBI taxonomy): domain Eukaryota; kingdom Metazoa; phylum Arthropoda; class Insecta; order Hymenoptera; family Cynipidae; genus Belonocnema; species Belonocnema kinseyi. The sequence goes on from NC_046657.1 coordinate 168,349,788, forward strand.
TGCTTACGTATGCACCGTGCTTAGAGCCAAGTGCGTAAGGGCCTTGTGCGAAACTCACAAACGCATACGTTAAGTGCATGTACACTTGTACCTGCCACGTACCTAAGGACCCCTTATCGACTTCCAACACTAGATTTTATCGAGCCACTGAAGTATTTTCTGCTCTCAGGAATTTCGAAGAATTTAAGATTTGGTGAACCAAAGATACTAGTGGAGGTCCTGAAGTAGGTTGCAAGGGATCGGAACCGCCAAGGTGGCACTCGATGTCTTCTGATTCAAAAGGACAAGATATTATTATTTGAATCAAGTTAGATCTTTCTACTTTCGGATAATGATGTCCATTAAATGCTTGAAGGATTTCGACGTGAGTTTTCTAATCGTTTTTCTGTATAAATATGATCACAAATATTAGAAGCCATTAGATACTAATCCCAAAACAGTTTGTTTCATGAATCAAAATTTTGTCATCTTCCCAAAATCTGTTACTCAGCCGAATTTTCAATTGAGCGGTTGGGCGCAATAATAGTGCTCTTGCATTTTTAAAAGGCACTCATATTTCATTTGTTTTCTATACAACTTCATGCAGAAAGAATGAAAAGCGAGTAACTCCTGAAAATGCAAGAACAGCGTTGTTCCAACCAACTAATCAATTTTCAACAGCCTAAAAAAGTGATACTTGTAACATTCACTTAGAAATTCACAAAAATTGTAATTGCATTGAGCAAAAAATATACCTTAGTTAAATGGGACCCAATTATCCGCAGCAACAATGTTTACCTGCAATGAAAATTAACTACATGTGTAAAGATTTATCCACAACCTTGGAAATGGTTACCATGTCAATTCTATTGCAGCTTATCTGGTTTCGATGCAAGAAAAACAACTTTGGCCACTTGAAAATTACTCGCAACAAAAATTCAATTCAATTTTTTCTGCGTACGCCTAATCCGAATGAATTCGAAGCATTAAATCGAATCCACCTTTAATCCTTTTCATTCTGCGCTCCCAATCCGCCCGGATCCGAAATAAATAGAAATCCACCTTTCATCTCAATCCGTTTCCAATCCGTTAGTTCGACTGGTCTAAAAAAATTAAATTTTAATTTTTTTGTGCGACCACCCTCCCCATTTCATGGAGTAGGGGGTTCTTAAACGTAAAGAACATTGTACTGTTAACAAATAAAAACTAGTAATTTGTACTAGAATATTTTCTAAAATCATCCTGCTTTTAAAAGATAGTTCAACGACAAATAGTTCAATTTAACTACTGTCAAATAGTATAACTAAAGTAAGATTTAAGAAATTTAAATGAGATTAAAATCAAATTTCAAAAGCCTTTTTAACGTCCAATAACACAGGCCTGCAAATAATGGGGTCATGCCAGTTGTTCGAAAGTGGAGGGTCATTTTCGAAGTAATTTTTTACGTCGAATCTAAATCCGGGGTCAGAATTGGCCCATCACGTCAGAATTTTAAGATATTTGATGTTATGTACGCAAAAATGGCGTTTTTTTCTATTTTCGAGGTTATGTACAGAAGACACAACATTTTTTTGGATTTTTTCTTTGATTGTATCATGTAGTATTGCTCTTTCTCTTTAATTTGAGAGTCGCAGAGTTCAATTACCATTTTTTTAACCAAATTACGCCAATATGAAATGACGAGATAGTCCCATTATGTCTTGAACATTTGCTTTAAATACTTTGAGGCAGACATCAACAACCTTGAACCACCCAAGTGCAAATTTTCCAGAGAAACCACCCAGTAGAAAAGGTCTGCCTCAAAGTATTTAAAGCAAATGCTCAAGGCATAATGGGACATATCTCGTCATTTCAAGTTGGCGTAACTTGCTAAAGATAATTGGTAATTAAACTCTGCCAATCTCAAATTAAAGAGAAAGAGCAGTACTATATGATACAACTAAAGAAAAAATCCGAAAAAATGTTGTGTCTTCTGTACATAACCTCAAGACTAGCAAAAAACACCATTTTTTGCGTACATAACCACAAATATCTTAAAATCCTGACGTGATGGGCCAATTCTGACCCCAACTTACGATTTTACGTGAAAAATTACTTCGGAAATGACCCTCCACTTTACAACAACAAAACCATGTTCGCCTGTGTAATTAAGCTAATGTGGAAAATTTCTAAAAATAAAATCAATAATCTACCGACAAAATTTGGACAACCACCATAAAATGTTCTCATTGCAATCTGAAAAAACTTTTTCTTTTCTATTTCCCCCTAAAAAAGAAAAAATTCTTTTTCCCTTTGTACATAAATAAAAAAAGAGGAAAGAAAAATGAGAAGGCAATCAATCAAATCTGCTTTCTTCTCTTTTTTTTCTTTCTCCCCTCTTTTTTATTTTTATTATTATTAAATCACAATAAAAAAAAAACATTTGTACAAAATGTTTATCAACGTTTCAGCACTCGTACACAGCACCCTTATCAAGGCAAAAAAATTTTTAGTCGGCAGGAACAGCACCGCAAACACGATGCTTTCTCCTTGACACCTAAAGTCCTAAGAATCTTAGGTGTGAGGGAGAGTGCATCGTGGTTGCGGTGCTGTTCCTGCCGACTAAAAATTCTACTTTATTTTATTGTTTGCTTTGATAAAGGTGCTGTATGAGTGCCGAAACGCTGGTGAATATTTTTTACACATTTCTTTTTATTGTTACTTAATAATAATAAAAATAAAAAACACGAAAGACAGTAAAAAAAAGAGAAGGAAGGGGATTTGATTGGTTGCCTTCTCATTTTTCTTATCCCTTTTTTATTTTTGTACGAAGGGAAAATGAATTTTTTTTCTTTTTTTTCCATTTCCGATCGCTTGCAATTATTTAAAAAATTAATTATCATTCATACTATTTTCTTATTTCAGAATTTATGAAATAATTTTTTTAAATACTCATTTTTTTCAATAAGTTATTGATAGTAACTTTATTCAGATCGATTTCATTAATCACGAATAATGTGTGTAATGCACTTTGAGAAACGTACATTTTTATGAAAAGATATGATTGATTAATTATTTGGTAAATAGTTAGAACTGCCTTCCACAAAAAATGTTACACTTAATTTAACTAACGTTTCGAGATTTAACGGGAAAATTGTTTAAAAAAATAATAATTGCTTAAAAATTTTAAAATATTTCTAAAATATAGTACTCTTAGAATTAGCTAATTGTGTAAATACGCACAAGTGGACTTTAATTTACCACTTGAAGCCCCATTTATCTTCCATTTTTTCTTGGTATAATACATTTTTGATAAATTTATGACGGTAAAGTACTTGGATCAAAGCAAAATTGAATAAAGATTAAAAATTTTAGACGACTTCGTTTAGAAATTATAAATGAAAAGATAATCGTATATTTTACGATAAATCTCGAAAAAAATTATGCAGGTTATTCATACTCCGGATTAAAACTGTTAATTTTATACTATCACTATTTTTGTGTTATTTTTTTTATGAAATGTCCCGTAACGCTCCATATTAGTTTATCATCCTTAAACGAAAGTATATTTTTAAACGCTACAGTCAAAATAAAGAAATCGTGAAAAAGTCAATTTTTTATATTTTTAAATATATTATTGTCTTTTCTGTATATATTTTAAAATAATTTTTTGTTTGACCATAGTCGCATATCTTGTCACGCGACCTTTAGCGAAACGTGTAGAATTCGTATGCATCACAAGTATAATACTTAATGGCTTAGTTCTATATTTTCGTTCTCTCCCATGTAGGAATCTAATCAGGAATCCGGCCGGGTCCCAGCCGGATAGCCCCGGTTTAAGCCGGGTGCTGGTCGGGGAATCCGGCCGGGATCCGGCTAAAAACGTCACGGTAAACTGGTCAGATCCCGGTTGAATACCGGCCGGGATCCGGTAGGGTAATCCGGCCACAATGCGGTTAAAAAATATTGCCTATGGCGAGAAATTGGTAACTCTTTTTGTGTTTTAACGCTTATCGTAAAGAATACGGTGACTTTTGAAGGTCTAATCAAGTTTACCAATTCTGGTAAGGAGATTGGAGTAGAATTTCAACCACTCATAACAGAACCTCGTAGCAATTGTTTCACGTTGAAAACCACGTGGCGATTTTACGTTAGGAAGGTGTACAGAAAAAAGTGTATTCACAAGAGTATAATTTAATTAAAAATAGTAATTATCAGCGAACTAAGTAGGGTTTTCAGACTGTTTACTGAAACAAGGTTGATTTAAATTACGTATCTCAATTTTATTTGCAAACTTCGAGGAAATGACGCGACGTGAGTGCAATGTGCACCCTCTTTGGAAGTGCGAAACTGAAAAGTAGAAGTGTCTAAGCAGTCGCCACACGCAAAAGAGGATATACATGGCGGTAAATTTGAAAGTGTACAGACTAAACATTGTCTGAAAATAGTGAAAATTGTAACATTTCTGCTGATGCACATACCAAAATTGATAACAGTTTTTTTTAATAAGTTAAAACATTCATGTATTTTTTTTAAAGAATTTAAAACAGCTTATTTTTGTTTCACTCCTCTAATAAATCTTTAAATTATACTTTTCAAATGATAATTCAACTATCATCCATAATTGCGTCTTTGATAACATCACAGCTCTTAAAAAATGTGCAATTTTGACAAAAAAATTATCCTGGCCAGTATCCGGTCGGCTCCCGACCATGAGATATAACCAGGGTTTGGCTCGGCCAGTAACCGGCCAACTCCCGACCGGTTCCTGTCCATGAAACCCAGCCAGGGCTGGCCGGAATCCGAGCTGAAACCTCGTTGTAGTAGGGCCAACCGGGGAAATTTCTACCTGTGTATTAAGAACTATTCCTAAGTATTCCCAAGTATTCCGAAATGTTCTCAATATATTTCGAAGTATTTATAAGTATTCCGAAATATTCAAAAATTGCTCAAATATAATACGAAGTGTTCCCAAGCATTCCAAAATATTCTGAAATATTCCTGAGTATTTCCCAATATTCCTAAATATTACGAAGAATTTATCAGTCTTCCCAGGTATACCGAAATATTTCCAAACATTCCTAAGTATTCCCAAGTATTCCGCGATATTCCCAAATATTCCGAAGTATTCTTACGTATTCCCAAATATTCCGAAATATTCCTAAATATTCCCAAAGTTTTCAAATATTCTTATATATTTTAAATTATTTTTCAGGGATTCCGGCAATTAAAACACGATTTTATGGTTCCCTGATAGAATCCGCATGATTATGCATCATATTCCAGAATTAACTAATCGCTTCCCTTCATTTCGTCGCGGCTAAAAATGTGCCAATGCGGATAGCAGCGGTACACGCATAAATCAGGCTCAAATTATTCAGAAAGCATGAAACATGGTATATTTGTACTTTAGGGCCTAAAAAAAACTTTTGGAAATGGGTGCCAAATATCTTTGAGCATATGAAAAATAGGAAATTTTTATGTTGAAAATTCGGTATTTTTTAAAATCATAAAGATATTAACTTTCTCTTATTTAATTCTTGAAAGGAGTTTTTCTTAAGTTTTCTACAAGAAATTTCCCAGGTATTTTTCGATTTTCGAAACCTTTTTACTACTACTTCGAAACATTCTTTTTATTTTCGACTTTTTTATTATTATTTTTAAATGGTCGGAAATGATTAGTGTTGAAAAGTTGTTACGTCGCAACATTGTCAAAAATTTTGAATGTTAAGAATTTAAACAAATTTCTCTATGCGTACGAAAATTATAGGCTTCTTTTAATGTACAGTTTTTGGTATCAATTATTAATAAAAACTTAAAATTAAACAAATATAACTTTGGTTTATGTTAGAATTTGTTGTTAATAAGCGAAAATGATATTCTTAAGATTCACTTAATTTTGATTACAATTTTTCATGAAACATCTATGAATATTTTTTGTGAAATCTCAGAAAATTCTAAGTGGCTTATACATCGAAACTGAAGTAATATTTCATACATATAACTAAAAAAATATATTTTACACTCAAATTAACTGAATTAAAAAAAAAATTATTTAAGGGAAATATTAGCAGTTTTTATTTGTAATAAAACGTATCAAGGTACCAGAACTATCCATTTTCGATTTTCAAAATTTTTCATTTTCGTCCCATTTTCGGTCTTAATTCCCAACTTAAAATTATTAAAAATTAAACATTGATATATGAACTTGAAATAGAAGAACAATGAAGGTAACCCGTGCAGAAATTTCCAAATGTTTGCCTTACTTCCGATTTGGGCGAGATCGGGCATACAATTTTGTGGTTGTTAAATTTAGCCCCGTCTAGACCCCGACTTAACAGCCAAGCTTGCCAGTAGATGGCGCTCCATTAATTTCGGGGACTAAAGTGGGTTTACTCCAAATCGCCCAAGTTTCAACGTAAAGTGTCAAGCGTCAAAAATATTTCTATTATTATTTGGAAAAGTAACAAAATAAGTGGGAAAAGTAGGTATAATATACTTCAAAATATTCTTGAATTACGTGTTGAAGACTATGATAAGTAAATTTATAAGGAATATTAAGATGAAACCTAACATCGAAATAAGGTTATTTATTTATAAGAAAAGTAGCAAAAGTAATATTTCATTTGTTGAATGAAAAAACGAATAAGATCAACAATGAAGTCATAAACATATTTATTTTCACGTATTTTTAGGTGATTTGATACTTTCCACAATGAGGTTCAATATAGAAATTGAAAGCAACTTCAATTTAGAAATTAAAACCAAAAATATATTGCAAAATACTTAAATGGTTTATCATACACAAATTCTGGCTGTTATGTTGCGTCGTTTGACTTTTTCCGTTTGCTCGAAAAAAAGTGTCTGACATACTCCAATTTTTTAATTTCGCAATCTGTTAGATAACCTGATATTTATATTCTCAAATTTCAGTTAAGGAGGTGATATATTCGATTTTTTTATTATTTTATTTAAGAATTCCTTTTAATTAAGAATAAGAAAAATAAATTAATATGGGCCCGACCGGGGCAAGGTATGGTTATCTCTGGGCGCAGCGATTGGGCCCCGATCGGGCATCGCGTTTCATTTCGAGTCTGGCCCCATCTAGATAGTCTGATTTGGGCCAAATTCTGCCTGATCTGGCCCCGATCAGATCCAAATTGGAATTTCTGCATGGGAAAGAGTCAATACTGATAATAACTTTTCATTTCGACATTTTTCAGTTTATTTTTTGTGGATAATTCGGAAACACCAAAAATTTTATGTTTAAATAAATGACCTACGTCCTCGCTTAATGCGACATATTATTTTCGAAGTACATTTCAATGCTGAACACGAATGTGGGGTCTGTCTGTTGATATCAAGTATAGTTTAATAGATATTTTCATTTAAATTTTCAAAAAACTACAGGTCCATTTTTTTCATGAATAATGATTATCTGAGAAAAAATTAATTTCAGATTATCCGTCTCTAAAATATCTTGAAAATGTGAACCTTTCTTTTAATTTTAACTAAATTTTACTAAATTCTGGACCATCACTAACAATTAATTCGTATCTGAATTTCATTTAGTTGTGAAATATAAAATGGTCACATTGTTACTTGTTAATGAATTTCATACAATTGCGAAACATAAGACGATCACTCAGATTTTTGTTTATTTCTGAATTTTGTACAGTTGTGACACATGAAACAATCAATCACATCATTAATTGTTTACATATGAATTTCATGCAGTTCTAAAAAATCCTTTATTTTTAGAATATCCTCATGTTTCTCATACAGTTCTAAAACATGAGGATTTTTTAGAACTGTATGAAATTCATAAGCAATTAATAATGCAATTTATCGTTTTATGCTTCAGAACTTTACGAAACCAGAAATAATCAACAATGCAAGTGACAGTCTTATGTTTCACAATTGTATGAAATTCATAAAAAAGTAACAATGTGATTGATCGTTTTATGTTTTAGAACAGCATGAAACTCAAAAAGAAATTAAAATGAGAGTGATCGTCTGATGATTTAGTAAGACATGAAATTGGGAAACAAATGACAGCGCGCGTGATCGTCTTATTTTATAGAACTGTAAGAAATGCATGAACAAGTAACAGTGTATTCGTCTTATGTTTCATAAATGTATAAAATTCAGAAACGAATGAAATATGATTGATCGCCTTATTTTTCAGAACTGCATAAATTTCAGAAAAAAATGACAATGCGGTTGATCGCCTTATATTTTAGAACTGTGTGAAATTCATCCACAGACTGATTTAGTCTCAAGGCTAGTGCGAGGCAACCCCCGAAACTGTTCTTATACGTATAGGCGTTATCGTGCATCTATCAAACTAGACCGGATAGTAAAAAATGGAAGGCATATTCGTGTTCACCATTGACAAGTATTTCGGAAATATATCGCATTCAGCGAGGACGTAGGTCATTTTTTTATCAGTATTTCATCAATGAGAGAAGCATCGAAGAGTAAATTTAATTAAATAAATAAATGAATAAATAAATAATGGCACTGTATTAAGAATGAAACGTCCCTGTTACACTTGGATGAACCTTCTCAAAATTAAAAATTAGAAATTTTCTTATTCTACTTCAGATTAGGGAACTATTAGTTCTGACAAGCGATTTAGGACTTGAAAATGAGGGCCAAGCGTTCTCAGTATGTCAATCCTATTTTTCGACTCAAGAGGTGTTGAGACCATAATTTCTGTGAACGATCATAAAGTAGGAACGAGGGTCTTTATAGCGCGTAAACGAGGGTAATTATTCCATTCCTTGTGAAGAGAGCCTACGCCCGATTCGGCTGACCTGCCCATCCTCGTGGCTTGACACTTTGCGGTGAAAATGCGCTCTCTCGGTACACGAGAGTACGCGAACGGATGTCTGGTGTGTAAGGAACCGCTAAAATGCTGTTCGCTCTTATCCGAAGATCTAGAGCGGCGATGCGAAGAAAGGCACGCGGAGGGCAATACGACGTAAGGTAAAGGGGGCTCTTGGCTGGTCGGCTGGTTGGTTGCTTGGTACACTCACTGCTTGGTTGGTTGGTTGTTTCCTTGCTTGGTCGCTACCTCCGCTGACGTTTCGCCGGCTGGTGATGCCGTTACCAGAAAGAGGCCACCTAGGTTCGCAACGCGGTGTTAACTCGGAGAACTTTCTTCATAATGAGACGCCAGATACAAAATGACAAACGTAATTAAAGCAGACCGTGAGGTCAGGGATCCTCAAGAGTGAAGGGGCGCTCACCGGATTTTCACAATGAGAACGCACAATTGTCTTACTTCCACCTAACCGCTTATCATCACAAAAATATTATTCGAGTCAAATAAAAACAATAACGTAAAAATAATCCTAATTCGAGTCTTCAGTTTCAGACCTTCTCGAGAATTGACCGACAATCGCTTATGATTCCAAAATCTAGAACTTCAGTATTCCTGAATTATGCGTCCAGAGGGGCTAACAATAAGTAAAATAAAAGAGGTGAAAGATTTAAATATGAAATTGAAAGAATTGATGAGCACGTGTCCATTTCTAAGTGAAATATCATCAGACATCAGTCGCAGGAGATGATTATCGGTGGTAACGCGATCTCTTGACCCTCCACCAAACTCAGGGAGCAGTTTTATGCGGGCTCCCGTGGCGTGAATAAGCCAAGCAGATCGGACGGGGATCGGAGAAGATCGAAAAGGAATGTAATGCGCCCGGTTTCAGGAAGGCTGTAGGGAACCCGCAGAAAAGTATTTCTCTTTGCAGGCACAGCTCCAACATACGAGTTTCAGGTACGAGCTGACGATAAATAAAGGCTCAGGGATTGTACGCGCGAATCGCACGTTTCGACGATAAGGGAAGTCCACCTTTTATCGACCTGGTTGCAAAGAGCGGAAATGCTACGTTATCGACGACCCTCCTTCTCTTCTCTGAACTACCGCTAGTATTCTTTTTAGTATTCGAAAAATTATCCCTTTTTGAAACAGAGCGGCCTACTGCATTTTGATTTTCATTCCTCCGCCAAGCATGAAACTTGAGGCGTCGTACCGCAGCGTTAAAGTCACCGTTACGGCGGGCTATAAAGCCCCACATAAAAAATTTACCCAAGTATGTTTAGGTGCACACTCGCGCTCATCGCGTGTGCAAACTTCTCTAGCCTTAGGAAATCTTCCACTTTTAGGCTCCCTGTTATACGTTGCGAAAAAGTGAAATGTTGCCCGTAGTTTCCATTGTTGGAGACTTAAAAATGGTGCAAGGTTGGAAATACGGTTGCGAAAAATTCTCAGCGTCTTCGAAATTCGAACGGATCTTGCAATAATTAATCTTCGAGGGAGTACGCGTACATACATTATGCATGCTGCGTATCCCGCAATGAAATTCCAAGAGTTTACCGAGACTGCGATATTTCAATCCACTGTCGACATATTGAGAGGTTTGGATCTTCGAACTTGAAGGTCGAGGGAAAATGGGAAACTGTCAATTTTTCTGTTCTCATCAATAGTTTTTACCTGTTCTCTTTGTAAATTCACACTTCCATTTGCTAATCATTCTCGAGCGTGGTGTTCAATTAAGTAAATACATCATAGTATCCAATAAACGGCTCGTATCGGCCATAAATTCTCTTCCGCCTCCAAGGCTCCTGATAATGTTCTATCGTTGCAGTTTCTTACCCACCGTTGTGCCAGCAGCCACATCCGAATGCACGTTTACGCCCACACAGGCACTCATATTCTTGAGAACATTCAGTACTTCTATCTTGGTACTACGTTCCGTACATTTTTACTTAAGTGATGTGTTTTGTAGGAGCAATTGCGTAATCAGAGAAACTAGAAGAGCGCAACCCTCACTCAAAAAATCGTTTTCACCCTATCTTATTTTCGTGCTTTCTTGAGTACTATTTTATACCCAAACGATAAGGAATGATTCTTTCTCTACTCCACCTTTTATCTCGCTAATTAAGACCGAAAAATGGCTTGCATTTTCCTTCATCGAAGATGCCTTATCGATCGCTTACGATCTCAACGATTTCTCTAACAATCTCCATCTTTGCACAAGATTTATAAGCAGAATATCACGAGCTAGGTATCCCGAAGCTAAATTTGACGCTTCTCTGACAATGGAATTCCTGTTGACAGTTTTTACAACGAAATGAATCAAAATGTAGTCTTTACTTGATTGATCTTTATGCTTTCGTACCTTGTTAAACAAGTTTGTATAAAGGCTTTCCTTCCACGAAGAATTTGATTCCTCAGAAAATTGTTGCTTCTACCCACGTATTTCGTTTCAAGTATAGGTGACGTTAGACTCGTGCCAGACTATGAGCTCATACTTCAAGACGGCCCTACGAGATTGGTCGATAGTTTATGGCGATAATAAAATATATCTGTGTGGAAATAGCACCCCGGAACAGTAGTTTAAGCAATTTTATTTCTCTTATGTTGCACACATGCCATTTTGATCGTGAGGATTTGACAGAATTATTTTGAGAAGGATTTCCAACTTTTCCAAGTAGATGATGGACAAGTGTCACATTGATAGTGGCTATCTCCGGAGATCCTTCTAAATATCGGATCTTTTTTTTATATTCTTCAGCATCATTCTTTTTATCTGCAAGGTTACATGTCGCTGACGGTAATCGAAGATAAGGAGACTCTTTTGCGTCCTCGAAACTGTTAAACTCCTCTTCAGAGTCTCTGCGGTTTACGTTGCCGCAAGCCTTTATGGGTTATACTGCTTGGGATCATTAATATTCTCGTGGGAGAATAAACACGTCGTAGAGAGGCTGCTTTCGCAACTTGTAAACCCTTTCTAGAAGCACGTAAAAGCGAATCGCGGTGGCTCCTGTGTGCGTAACGCAGAGGACGCGCCGATCGTCTTTGGTCGCTCGGCTCTTGACTCGATTTTTCGACCGCAGCGCAAGAGATATATCTTCCCCATTATCCTTCTCTCTTCTCCTATCCTCCGATGCCGCTCGTGCTCTCTTTCCCTTCCGATCTCTTGCCATCCTCTTCCACCCTACCCCAACCCTTCAATATCCTTCTCTCTCTCTCGGGGCTTCCTCTCCTCTCTTTCCTTACCAATGGACAGGGGGACGGGAGCGCGGACCCCGCCGCGGAGACAACATAAAGATTTAAGACTCCGAGATGCGCCAATAAACATGCTGTGCCCAGTCAGCCCGTACTTCTACCTACTGCATTCGCTTCTGTTCCATTCCGTTCTGCTTTCGGAGCTTAGAAACCCGACAACTGCACGTGCGAATTCGCTTTATTCCACTTTATTCGCACGCACCTCTTCTCTGCATGCAAAATTTTCCTATGGACAGCTAGTCCGAGCGATATACTTACCTACAGCGTTGTGCTTTATTTACATTCACATAAGTAGCCCATACATATGTATCACGTGATGAGCTAGGCACTACGACGGTACTCTCGATACTAATTTTCTGTTCTGAAATCAATCATCGCTTCGACATTTTGTATGAGTTTTTATTTTGATTGATTTGATTTTGATTCGCATTTGTTTGCCTTGCACTTTCAAGGAACTGATTGGTCATAAAGAGTGAGCATATCAAACAAGTAGAAATCATGATCAACTATGAGACAGAAGATTTAATTTCGATGTTAGTGTTTTTGTATCAGTGATAGGTTCCATATCACGGGGCTATACTCACTAAAAAAACGATTGGTTGGGATAACTAATAACATTTTTGGGACAACTATTTTAGTTAGTGAATAATGGTACTATGCTATTTAGTTAGTTGGGAGAACTGGTTTTGTTAGTTGTGCCATGAGTAGTTGTCGTTACTATCTAATTAGGTAGGCTAACTACACTCTGTAAGTTAGGATTACTAGTAAGACATAAAACTCGTTGTAAAACCTCATTTGTACATCCACCACACAATGTTCATACTGCAGCTTGGAAGAATATTTTTTTTTTCAATTTTTAAGAAAAGAAAAAAATTTTTTTTTTTGACAAAAATAAAAAAGAGGGAAGAAAAATGAGAAGGCAACCTACCAAATACCCTTCCTTCTCAATACAAGAACCTTTTGTGTTCTGGTTGTCCAAATTTGGTCGTTGGATTCTTTGGTTTTATATTCAGGAATTTTGAACCTTAACTTGATTATTGAACGTTAAATAGGATTTTACATTTTATTTTAATCTCATTTAAATTTCTTAAACTTTTTATATTTTCAATCCGAAAAAACACCTTTCAATCCAAATAAATATGAAGTTCAACCAGTTCAACTTTGAATTACTTTGGATTCAGTCAGCAGTCAGAAATGATTCCTTATTTTGACTTTGGATGAATTTAGATTCAGTTAGACAAGAATCCCGAGATTCCTTAGGATTAATTCGGATTCAATCAGAGAGGAATTTTTTCTCCGATCTTGAATTAGTTCAGGAAAAAACTAAATGGTTCGGATGCAGATTTCGAAATAAATTGTAGTCAGAATATACATTTTTCTACCATAACTTTTCGCCTGAGCGACTCTAGAGACGTTTTTTTCATCCACATTAAAGAGAAAATTATTTATTTATTAAGGAAGTGGGAAAAGGGTATTCTTCAACCGTATTCTTCCGACAAAACCCAGCTTGATAGCAGCTAACTACACGCTTTCCTAAGAGATTTTACAATTTCTTATACATACCTTAAAATGTTTCGATATAATCCCCGAAACATAAACTTTTCAGCACTTCTAATACTTCCATCACAGAAGAAACTAAAGTTAAATTTTGTTGCATGTAAAATTTCCCGCTGTTAAAGTTTACATGCTATTTGGCGAAAGTTTATCCTACGATGGAATAAAAGCTGGCGTCTGCTACGGCTATAAATCGAGACATCAGATTTAAAACGACACAGAAGAAACAAAAATTAAAATTTGTTGCAGGTAAGACTTGCAACGGTTAAAAATTAAAAATACTTTGGCAAAAGTTTCACCGAGATTAGAAGAATAATTCTGATCTCTCCTACTGCGTGACGCGGAAGTGAGCAAATTTCGGTAAGACGTGTAGAATTAGTAACAGAAAACACGAAAAATATTCTTCTTACTGATATATTTCCTCCGAAGTAAATTATACTATTGTAGAGGAATTAAAACTTACTTAATACCATTTAGCAAAAAGCGCAAAAAACAACTGGAAGATGGGAATCCCCGGTTCTCTCCAATTTAATGAAGTTAAACGACGATAGATAGCGTTGGCGTCGCAATCCTCGCTACAGCTCGAATAAAAATGGAGCGATTATATGGTGAAAGATTATCCAGGCAAGGTTAAAAATCGAAAATTATCTTTGTTTCATGTTTCATGTAAAGTTTATTCGGCAAGGTTAAATTTTTTTGTGGTGAATCTTTCACCTGGAATCGATCTAAACTTTATCTTTCATTTTTTCTGTGATCATTTGTATATAAAAAATACTATGCTGTCATCCAATAAGACATCAAGTGAATAGCATGTAGCCAAAATTCCGAACGTTCAAATGAACGAAATATTTTTCCCCATTTTTATTTTATCTATCAATACTGTTCTAACTGCATTTTAAAATATGCATTATAATTCTGTTTCAATAATAAATAAATTCCAATACAAATTAACAAACATTTTAGCCCTTTTTATAGTTTACATAATTATCAGTAAGAAGTTTCGTTCATTTGAACGCTCGGAACTTCAGGTACATGTGAATAACGAGTTATGACGGCCATGTCTAAACGTTCTCTCTCGCTTTTCCGCAAATATGTTGGTAGCTTTGCCGAATTCTCAGTCGTGCCAACCAAGATAACAAATAAAATAGTTACGCCACCTACTTTCATTTGTTAGCCAAATAAATTAGTGGTACAGATGACTAAAGTATTAGTAACTCTAAATACTAAAACATTACTAACTTCAATTAGTCATGAAAATTAGCAACGGCTTCTAGTCGGCGTTACTGTAACTGAATAGTTGGAAGAGTCAACGAATGTTTTACTAATAAAAAGGTAGTAGCCCAAAATATTAATTTTTCTCAGTGCGGGACATGTAGGGTATAAAACGCCGGGATACCCGATTTTGATTCAAAGAAAGCAATAGAAGGTCACACAATACAAATAGTTCATGTGCCGCACTTTATCGCACATGGCCTTCATCCATTTTTCATTCAGAAAATTCAATATAATTCGCGAAATTTAAGATTTCATGAGTCCCGCTTTCCCCGTGTACAGCCCCGTTGCACGGTGCAATTTTTCTCGATGTTATTCTTCTTGCTCCAGTAGTATGTATTAATCATATTAAAGTATTAATATAATTCTTATTCTTTGAAAAACTTCTCTCTAGTTCTGCTGTGATAAGAACCCAGGTGATGGATATAATTTACTGAATTGATTAATGTTCCGTTTTTTCCACTGTTGTTAACGCCCTGGCGAAGGTTTCTGTTAGAAATTCACACCGAACCAAACTAAACCATTCCAAATGATTCCGAAATCTGCATCCGACTCAATTTCCGTAAAGAAATCAATTAATGTTCGCAAATTTCATTGAAGAATTTACCAATTTTCGTGGAATTCCACTAGTAAATCTTCTTCAAAATTATGACTAGGATTTCCTCGAGGACATTTTCAATATAGGGTCGCATTAATCCTAGGTCAGTTTTCAAACCTTCTCAATCTGTTCGTCAACTCCAAATTGAATTTGATTGAATTCGAGACTCATTATACAAAACTTTTCAGTTGTTTTTCCAGTAATTGTGTCCGATAGGGATCATCCATATATTACGTAAGAATTTTTTCTTTTGTTCATATCGCTGTGTCCTTTTCAACTTGATAAAAATATTATTTTCGTCTTTATTCAAACAACAGAAAAACGTCTTACGTAATATATGGACAATCCCATACCCGATAGCATTATAAAACATATCTTCAGGTTAATGTGCAAAATTCCTAAAAATAAAACCAAGAATTCAACGACCACAGTTAGACAACTACTATAAAACATTTCTATTGCAATTTGAAAAAAGATAAAAAAAATTTCTTAAAAAAAAAGAAAAAAATTAATTTTTTTTGACGAAAATAAAAAATAGGGAAGAAAAATAAGAAGACAGCCAACCAAATACCCTTTCTCCTCAATATAGGAACGTTTTGTGGTGGTTGTCAAATTTGGTCGTCGGATTCTTTGCTTTATTTTCAGGAATTTTTCACATTAACTTCATTATAGGACGTTAAATTGGATTTTAAATTTGATTTTATTCTCATTTAAATTTCTTAAGTTTTTCATATTTTCAATCCAAAAAAACACGTTTTAATACGAATAAAATTAAGGTTCACACCATTTCAACTTTGAATTAGTTTGGATTCGGTCGGAAAGGATTCCTTATTTTGACTTTGGATTAATTTCGATTCAGTTATGCAATAATCCCAAGATTCCTTCGGATTAGTTCGCATTCAGTCAAATAGGAATTTTTGCATCAAACTTGGATTTTCGCTTGAGCGACTCAAAGGCGTTTTTTCATCCACATTAAAATAAAAAATATTAATTCGATTTCGAATCGTGAAATTCTTCTTTTTCTAGCTGATGGGGTAAAGTTGACCCTATTAGTGGAATTTCTATTGTAGACAGTTTTCCCCTAGGAGTAATGTAAATATTTGTCTACTCATCCTGAAAAATTGGGGAAGTTGGAAAAGGGGGTTCTTGTACCTACTTTAAAGAGTTTTTGACCTGATTCGAAAAAATATTAATTATCTTGCCGGCTAAACATAGCTTGATAGCAACTAACTACCCGCTTCCCTGAGAGATTTTTTAAATACGCCTTTTTCCAGATAACCAGATCTCGGTACACCTGTTTAGCACAGATTCAAGGTGCAGTGCGAAAAGTTTCTATGGAGATCAGTGATCGGTACCGCAAAGTAAAGTAGTAGATCGGAGGTAAGGGCGAGGAGGGAGCGCGGCAAGAATCGAGAGAATCGGGATGTCCCTCTTTGTTCTTCCTTCTTGCTCTTGAGCACCCGACTCCCACTTTTCTCAGCCCACCCCATCTTATTTATTCCTTTCTCTGTCGCTGCCTCCCTTTCTTCTCGGACTTCTTCTTTATTTCTGTCCTTTTGCCCGTTTTCTTCTTCCGCAAACGACAGCCGCTTATTTATACCCGTCTTTGCATCGCACAGGAGCGAAGGCGCTTTTGCGTTTACATTTACTCGCCCGCCCGAGCGAACGAGCTCTTCGCTCCATACAAGCACACAAGGGTGGCAGGATCGGCCCTATATTGATTTGCTCCCTGGGAAAATCTCTCTCTGTTCACTTCCTGATCAGTAAATATGCAAGATCTTTGTCTCTGTAAATCTTCTTAAAATCAACTTAATATCTCTTTGAAGATTTAATCATTTTCAGAACTTTATTGGGGTTCGTCCACATCACGAGGTTTTAGGGACTCCTATCTAGATCCCCTGCAAATTAATTCAAAGACCAATTGATGGAATCGAACTAAACTCTGTTGGTCGGTTCCTTTGGATGGAAATTAGGAGACCTCTTAGTATCTTTTAGGATCTAGTAGCGTGACCGGATTGGATAATCACCAATTTTGCTTAATCTTTATGCGACATTGTCATTGGTTTTAGTGATGCACTTTTAGATTAAATCACTATTATTACACAGAATAAATGAAAAAATTTTCATCAGGTTTTCAATTTCTATTGAAATAAAAATTATCTCTTTTAATCTCTTACGAATTAGGACTTTCTATCTTGCACGTCCTAGCAGTGTAACCAGATTGAGTGTTCCTTATGCGACAATGATTTAATTGTCCGAACTACCGTTAACAAGTTGAACTAAATAGTATTGATAGATCAGTATTTTTCTTCAACGGATTTTCTTTTAATAATATTTGCTTTCATATTAAAACCTTTGGATCCGATCCTGGAGAGTAAGCGTAGTAGAAGGAGAGACGAGCAATGCTAGGGCGCACTCTTTTGCACAGCAAGAGCACCGCGAGAGTCAATTCCGTGACTGCATCACCTGTCAACGCGTGATCGCATGCCACTATACGGTCTATATTACATGCGCTACTCGCCGCTGTCCAACTCCAAACGTTACCAGTTCTGCACATGCAGCTCCTTCTTTACAATCTCCTTTTGCAAGGAATCTTAATCTCTAGGCCAATAAAATTTTATCTCCGGTCGACCCTTTTGTTTCGCTAGAATTTCTTTAATATTACTTGAAATCCCAGTAGTGTTACTAATGTTTATTAACGGCAGCATCATCGTCTTAATTGCCTGCTGGATGACGTTTGTTAACAAACGTCTAAGAGGTTGGTTTAAAGTTTAAAGGCTGGCATAAAAGGTAAGAGGAATCTTTAATACGAGAACAAAGCCTTTCTAAGAATCTGGAAAACTGGCACATAGCAAGGCATCCCTGAAATCCCTTTAAGTGAGAAAAAAATCGGGGGTTGTTCGCGAGACAGTGCGGTAGCCGTCCTCTGTTTTGCGATGTCGTACTGTGCGTACGCAAAAGCCAAGCCGAACAGATAAATGCTGAAAAGAGGAACAAAACCGACATTATGTGGCATTAACATACAAAGTATGTCAGACCCGCAGTTCGAGGCATAACATAGTATCGCGACGTTCGCATACTCCGCCCGCCACTGGCCTGCGGAGTCCTCTCAAGATGAGAGGAAGAGAAGGAAGACGAAAGAGAAGATGGGAATATAATCAGGGGCGGATTCGAGTGCAAGAAGATTTTTTACGATTTGTTTTCGAAATAGGCATCCCCGACTCTTCATATTTCGAAGAAGATTTTATGCGGGATCAGGAGTTAACTTTTCAGTATCCTTTTTCTTTCTATCCTTCATGGGTTTTCTCATCGGAAAATCGCAAATTCAAATCAGCATATTTTTCTGCGATCCTTCCTTAAAGAGTAGAATTAATGGGACGTAATCTAACAGTGCCGTTTCCTTTTCGATTATATCTCCCAACAACATGGCGAAACATTTTCCGGTACCAATTTGCCACGTCGTAAAGGATTGAAGACCTTTTCTTTGCTGCAACACAAATGCTAATCTAGTAAGATTTTCAGAAAAGGCATATTTTGTTCTGGAGAAATAGAGATGAGGTAAAATGATAGTGGTTACAGATTTAAGTTGAAAAATGTCTGTATGCGTCATTGCTTAACTTTCTAAAGCATTGATCACATATCCAGTTTAAAAACCTAGTGACAAACAAATATTTTTTAAATAAAGGGCGCTCAACAACCAGAAGTTTGTCACTAAAAATCATTGAGATTTCACTTGTTCATTTAGTGGAATTCCGTCACTGGTTTAATCAGTGATGTTCTCTGTTTACTCAGTACCAGTAGATATCTGGTCGTACGTGTTGTCCATCAGCTGGTTAGGTATGCCACTTATCATTCATCATTTTTATGCTAACCTTTGCAAAATTATCTTTGAAACTCGGAATTTCTCACAACTTTAAACAAGAGCCGGGCTGGAAATAACACAGAAAACACTGGGGCTTTTATAGAACTAATTTTTGGTTGCAAAGGAGTTGCCACAAAAAGGAACCTATTTTGCTGAAAAAGAACACCAAATGATAAATGGTCTCTAAATTAACCCAAATTATGGATTAAAATGTTTCTAGTGGAGCCTTTTTGTCACTTCTGCTCTGACCCGTTTACAAGATTTTACAAGTTGATGATGCACATTTTACTTCAAATTCAAAATAAATAATATTGCACTTGGCAGAATTTAATGAAGAAACTAAAATCATAAATATTAGCCATTATTGGCAGGAAGATACAGCACATGAAATGACATAATGACATAATATACACTTGCAATATTAGCGTAAGATTCAAATTGTTGAGAAGTTAGGTCTTTTTATCATTCAATTTAATTTGTTTGGAAAAAGAATAACAAAATTTTGTTAGCATTTATCTATATGACTATATGCAGTATTAATTGATTTCGAAAACGCCCGCGCTTTTCGAGACATGCGCAGTTAAAAACTTTGGCACCCGCCAATGACCATCTATCGGATATCAACGAACTAAAAAAGAAAGAGCCCAAATTCTTAATGATGCCAACTTTTACTTGAGCCGCAACATATTCCTGAACCGCCAGTTTTTTCTGTAAATATGATATAATATATTACGTGTAACTATTTTCAAAGTCAAACCCAAGTGACCAGGGGCCTCCCCACTTCCAAGAAAAATATATTATATCACCAACTTATTGCCCAAATGTTTATAACACAAAACTAGCACACAATAAATTCCGTTTTAGACAGTTTTAAGTGATACGTGGACTCGATAAATTTAATACGCGCACATGCGGACCGCACTGAACTAGAGGATCAGTTCTGGCCGCGGGGAGCGCTATATCACTGGTTAAATACGGTTAAATCTACTATTTGAGGTCCCTGGTATATTCAGTAACGCTGTTACAGTTAAGTGACTTAAGATAAACTGACCATTACCAGGACATTTAAGAGAAGCGAATCCACATAAATTCAATTTGAAAATGGTGAATTTTAATTTTTAGTACAAAAACCGTTATAATAAGTGGCTAATACATTATTTTATGAATTGTAACAAAAAAAATTATTAATTTTATAGTTAATCAATATAAATGGATATTATTGAAGCTAGTCAGATCGCGCCCATTAGTGGGAGAAGAATTTTGGGGGAATACCCTTCAGCAGGACACAAAAGAAGTCAATACTGGGACAAGGAAACTCGAATGTGATTTATCAAAATAAAATGGTACAATTTTCTTGCAATTACATAACACATTAAAGAAAAACACAAATAGGTTATTATAAATCATAAGGAATTTATTTTTCTTTATTTTTAATCAATTTCATATCAACGTGTTAACATTTTGCTTTAAAAAATAATTCTTTATTTCAAATATTTTAAATAACTTTAAAACTTTTTAATGTCCAAAAAAATAATTAATTTCTTTTAGAAAATATGTAATCAAATTTCCGACCAAATAATAAATTTTTTAACCAAAAAATAATTGAAACGAATTGAACACTTTATGACAAATGAATTATTTCAGCCCTTTTCAACGCCTATGAAGCGGGATAAAAGATCTACTTTTCGCTCCCTCGGGAGTAAAAAGTACTTCTCAGTCCCTAGGGAGCGAACAGTAACGTCAGATCTGAGTAATGAAAATTATACATCTGTGAGCTCTCCTTTTTTCGATAATCAGCCCACTCACTGTAAAAACTTTACGGAAATGTTGTTTGCAGATAATAGCATTTTTTTGTAATTTATGAAAAGCTATCATATGTAATTGATGAAATTGCCTAAATAACCACAGGTTTACGGAAATTCATAGGAATTTTTCAATTGAATTTTTGTCATTTATGTTAATTTACCACATTTACCTTTAAAACTACCACAAATAACGAAAAATATCCATAAATTTCAAGAAATTTAATAAAATTTTTTAATTGAATTTTGGGCGATTTATAGTAAATTACCATAAATTACCAAAAAATTCCGGAAATTTATGAAAATGTTAAAAATTGAATTTTGTTTAATTTATGGTAATTTACCATATTTACCTGTAAAATTACCAAAAATTTCCATCAATTTCTAGAAATTTAGATATTTCTCAATTAAATTTTTGACAATTTGTGGTAAGTTATCATAAATTACCTGTAATATTACTATAAACTACTAAAAAGTTCATAATTTTCCGGAAATGTATGAAAATGTTGAAATTTAATTTTGGGCGATTAATGGTAAGTTATCATAAATTACCTGTAATATTATCATAAATTACCTAAAAATTATAAATTTCCGGAAATTTATACATATGTTATTCGCTACTTTCGTTAATAAATTTGTTTTTAACAATTAAATGGATCAATAAACAATTATTTGTATTCTGTAATTCTACATGTATCAATTTAAGATGATTTAAAGTTTAGTTGAGCAGTTTTTATAGTATGAAAAATTCGAGGAACAATCTAACTTTTTCATACTTTGAGTTAAAATAATATAAATAAATAAAAGCAAACAGACATTTCGAGGTGTAGTTTATTGAAAATTGAATGCACTTTAATTATGGAAAAGAAATTAAAGATCGGGTCACAAGTGAAGGCTCTGGGCTTTTTTAAAGAAAAAAGTCCATTTTCTCCCCCTCCGCTGTGCCTCGGTTCTCGCAGAGCGTCGTTTAACGTCGGTTAGTGCAGTTAACGCTGTCTAACGCATGTCTAACGCAAAGAACGGCGAAATCAGATCAACGTCCAATAACGAAAATTCACTGCAAACAATGTAAATATCACATGAAATAGTCATGCAATATTTTCGTTATTAAAGAGTGAATAGCCCCTCGGCGTCAACAACAGGATTGGTGACCGTTGTGGACGCGATGCGAACCGAACACATCCGAAGTAATTCGAACGTGGAGACTAACGAAGCGACAAGCGAGTGTCAATCAGTGTCATGTTTTTGGTGTTTTTAATTAAAATACATTTTCGTGCTTAGTTTAAACTGCTCGTTGATATTTTTTAAATGCAAGGAGAGGGACGTGTATGAGAAGAACATGGTGGACAGTGCTAATGAAGTTTTCCTTTTAGATTTTCCATGTCAAATGCTTTACTGCTTGACACTCTATGATCAGTTTTTTCTTCAAGTTGATGTTCTTGATGAACGTTTTTTTTATTTCATCAAGTTTATACTGAAAAAGGAGTCACAAGATGTGTAATAAGCATAATATGAATGGTATTAGATTTGATCAATTTTTTATAGAAGAAAAACAAACCTTCCTAAAAAAAATGGCGATGAGCGGAATCGATAATAAGCTAGAGTCAAGCCAGGACCAGGTTCGGCGATCGAGCCAGGCCCCGCCCAGATTTATCGTTTCATTCTAGCTTGACCCAGGCTTGATCGCCAGGCCAATACCTAGTTTTTCCAGGCTTGGGTCCGCTCAGACCCATGAACAAATTTTTACACGGGTAATATACTATTTTCCAATATATGTATTGATTCTGATTAAAATGAATTCTAAATAAAAAATATAATAGTAGAGTTTTCAACCAAAAAGAATAAATTTTCATGCAAAGAAAAAACAATTTTTCTTCGAAACAGTTACATTTTTAACTCGATAATATACATTTTCAAAAGAAAAGTCCATTTACAACCAAACAGTTGAATTTTCAAGTAAATTGATGATATTAATATTATTTACATTTATAATATTTATTATTAATCTATAATGTTTGAATTTTTTCGGGTACTTGGAATATTAATATACTGAAGGTATTTCCCGGTTAAAAAAAAATTGTATTCAAATATTACCGACATGTTTCGACTCGGATTCCAGTCTTTTTCAATGCATAGTTCTTATTTTTAATGAAGGGAAATGATAACATTGTTAGTTGTAGATTGTACATTGTTGTCAAGTACAAAATGATTTTTCGGGTTGTAAAATTTTAAGATTAGAGCTTCATAACCTCAAAGCTTAAAAAATGTTTGTCTTGTAGGACCGAGATGAATGGTAGAGCAAATTACTATATATAATCTTTTTTTTTAAGTGTCCCGTGTAGAAATTGCCCTAATAGTCCTTAATAATATTGGGGCTTTGTTAGGGCCCCCAACAGCTTACCTTTATTACGGTTGCCCCCATCAGAACCTATTATGGTCCGAATATGGCAGCCCTTTTTATTGAGATGACTTCCATAATAAGCCCCCTATTGTGGCCCTAGACAGGATCGCTTTAGACCCTAAATAATTTGCATTTTCAAAATAAAATTTCCTAATACGAAAAAAAATGGAAAAATCTGACATACTAGCTCATTCGCTCTAATTGTGCACCACGCAATACAAACTTTTGGACCATTTTTTTGAAAATTTCAGACTATTTTTGGAGATCGATGAAAATTTTAGTGAATTATTGTTCTCGTGTTAAATTGACAGCGGTCAATACTCAGATTAAAATAAACCTTTTAGCAGATTAGCAAAAAAGAACGTTGTGAATCACGTTTATAGGTTAGGTCATTGTGTCACACGCGTGCCACATGTGAAAAAATGATGATGTTTATATTTATTCAACTTTAATGATACGAATTCTTTTTTATTTGTGTGAATTATCTAAAAGGATTTTCTTCAATTATTTTCATAAAGAGAAAAGAGAGCCAATTTTTAAAGTATGTGAAGACGCTTGAAAATTTGTTCGCGAAAATCCTTTTTTTTATACATTTTTATTATATTAAAACAGTATTCGTCATTTCTTTTGATAGATAAATTGCATTTTTTTATCACTATCAACTTTGCAGATACCTGGAACTATCCATTTCATGGAATAGTGCATATAAATTCAAAAATCTGGACCTAACCTATAAATAAATACGTCACTTTACACGCAGAAAAAAGAAATGTAACATTTACTTATCAAGAATAGTAAAGGGTTTCTTCCCGGTAACAAGTGCTGAATTCAGAAAAAATAAGAATTTGTATTCCTATGAATACGCAATATTTTCTCCTACTAAAAATCCCCCAACGTAACAGAGAAATTGCAAATCCTATTCCTCTCAATCGACTCAGTAAAATTTAACGAAAGCATTTATTTAACCTATTTTCATTATTAAATCTTTTTATAACTTATAAATTCGAAAACATTCAAATTTATATTTATTTATATTTTAATAATTTATTTAAACGTCTTAAAAAGTGTAACAAAAAAATCTATGTAAATGTGTGAATTTAAAGAATTTTAACTCTAGAGAGGCAGAGTTGAATTGGTGAGAATTAAAATTTTAGAATTTATGTTCCGCATGAAGGAATTAAAACAACTTATTATGCATATTTTGTGAACTTATCAGAAGGAATTAAATAGAATCAAAATATGACCACTTCTGAGGAATAAAAAATATCCCTGTGAAGTGCGTTACCGGTACAATTAGAAGGAATTAAATATATTGAAAACACGTTCTCTTTGGGAGAATAGAAAACTGTGTGGCGGTCGCTATGGGAATAGAAGAGAATAAGTTTAGGAGGTAAGTATCTTATTCTTATTGTGGCATTTTAGACAGATGGAAAAATCGCGCATTCAAAATAATAGAATAATCTTCACTTTTGCGCTGAAATCTGAAAATATTAATTTTTCTCTATTCTACACTTATTACCGGGTTGTAACCGTAGCAGTATAAACTGTTCTTAATAAGAGGGTCAAAATGTCAAAATCACTTAGCATTTCGTAAATATCACAATGAAATTAAGTTTAATTCAACGGTTATGCTCCAGTAAAATAAACCTCTATTTCCTTGTATTACATACTGTACGACATGTAAAATCCACTGAACCGAGGTTAACATGGTAACGTATTAGTATTAGTTTACTTAGCTCGCCCCCAAAGACGCAACGCAGCCTATCCGCGCGGAGCACCGTGTGAATTCACGACACAATCGACAATGAATGGAATTCATCACCTAAAAAACATTCCTTTTTGACATTTCGGTGACATTCATCATATTGCTCCATATTCCCACTTTGCAAGGAAGTGGTTTTTTTTTTTAAATAAAACAATTTTAGATGGCACAACTTATTCACAGATCGGATACATTTGAGAGTTTATTGGAGCAAGACGTGTTTTTGTTCCGTGACTGTTTCAGCTGACATATAAATATGAGGTAAATGCTAGAACTTTTGTTGTGTGCCGCGATGGCATGGTCGCGTATTCAGAAGTCGTTTCTGAGGTCGCCATCCTCAGTTACAAATGCATTTTAAAATTATTTTACAGATCGCAACTCGTGTAATAGTGTAGTGGTTAAGACTTGCGTGCTTACGTTTATGCGTTTGAATCCCACCCATTACGTGCGAAATTTTAATTGTATTTTTTTAAGCATACGTATTAAAGCTTTTTCAAAATTTCGAAAATTAACGATTATTGTTATTAATTGTTGTAGAAGCGCATACATTATAGGCAGAAAAGTACTCAAACAAAAATTATGAGAAAAGGACTCGGATCTGAATCGAAACATATCGACAATATTTGAATAAAAGACTTAAAACCCCGGAAAAGGTTTTCACTATGTTAATATTAATCTATAATTTAGCAATTTAATTTATACTTACTAATTTTTATTCAAAAATTAAATTTATTACTATTAAATTAATTAACGAAGCGGTTGGTAACAATTGAGGTTAGAATTGGAGGTTGCAATAAATTACTTTGAACAACTTTTTTAGAATAAGTAATCAATTGAACGGCAAGTGTGGAACATCTAAACAATATTTTTGACAAGTCACTGACACAATACTGCAAAATTTAGTTAAAAACTCGCCGAAAGTGAACATGTCAGTAATTGGAAACGCAATTTATGCAATTCACGTTGAAGTGTTCGAAACTGCGACCACCAGCGAAATTTCGTCCCGGTTTAAACTTTGTCAAAATTTTGTCCAAATGCGGAATATTGAAATATTCATAACTAATTGAATAAAATCGCTAAAAAAAGTTATAAATTTTATGCCCAAACATATTAAAAATATGCCAAAACATTATTTTTTCTATTAGTGTAGTAAATTTCAGTAAATCAAGGCTATACAAGTTATGCGGAAAGCTTTGAAATTTAAAAAAAATGTGCGAATTTTTTAGCGGTTCATTTTCAGATTTTGAGGAGTATTTTTTAGTAAAAAAAATATACCTTTTATGATTTATGCTAGAATATGAGAGATACTCCACGATATTTATTATTGTCCCAGTACTAGACATACTTTTTACGATGTCCCAGTTATAGTCAGTTTACCTTACTGGTTCAGCCAGTCAAATTGAGAAAATGACTGGTTCACCAATGACAATTTCACTGATTCAGTTTAAAAGAGTACGTTCAGCAACTTTTTCGGAAGAGGTGTTTTTCCTTAAAGAAATAGTAAAGAAAACGCCAAGTAATTATATCAGATTTAGATTGAAGATATAAAATTGAGATCGGATTGTAATTAATTCCGAGGTTGCTCCAATTTAAAATGTATTGCCGTTGATGTAAATGCGCCCCTGAATATAATCCACAAGAGGGAAGGAAATAGGGACCGAAAGACGGAGGGAAATTCGAAGTGTGTGCAGGAGAGAACGAAGGGAAGAAAGAAAGAAAGAAAGAAAGAAAGGATGCTGTTGGAGGGAAGGGGTTCGGGTGCAGCAGCATTTACGCTATCCGAGTCCTCGGCCTGTCCCATCGTTTCCCGTGTGCCACGCGGTGCGGCTAACGCAAAAGGGCCCAAGGGCCCAAGGCAGAGGCAGAGCGCGCGGCCAAAGGGAGATCCGCAGGCAGAAGGGAGGCAAAAGGAAAATCGAAACGCATATATCGAGGCGGCCACGATGGCAAGGGACACATACACAAAAAGAAGGATTCCCAGTGTCTTTGCTGCTTGTGCTGCCTAGTGGACTCCCGATCGGCTACTGCTAGCGACGGATTTGAGTCGCGTTTATATTGAAATCAGTTTAAATGTATTATTTTCATATACTTATTCATTTATTTTATTGTATTTAATACTCGGATTTATTTAGCATTTATTATTTAGGCACTGTTTAAAGACTGTGTCACGCTATTTTGAAAACTTTTTCTACCCCTGACTCCTTTCATCGTCACAGATAATAATACTAAGCTTGACCCCCCCCCCCCCCCCCCCCCCCCCCCCCCAAATGTACCATATTAGGTTCTCTAGGAAATAATTTTCTACTATTAAGTAATAATTTTCGATACAGACGGACGTACTTTCTATCCAAAAAGACAAATCTTTAACAAAACTATATTTTTTCGAGAAATCATGACTTTATGAAAGTCCTAGAATTTTCAACCAAATAGTTTAATTTTAAAAACAAATATTAATTATTAACCAAATACATGAACATTGAAGTGAAAGGAGCGAATTTTCAACCGTAAAGTTACATTCGTAATACAATAATTAAATTTTAAACATGATTTTTGAATTTTAACTAAAATGATGAGTCTTTAACAACAACAAAAAAATAAATTTTTATCAAAGAAATTCAACATAAACCAAGTAGTTGAATTTTTAATAAAACAGATTCATTATAAACAAACGTGCAATAATTGATACTTCAACCAAAAAAAGGTTTTCATTTCAAATAAAAATCAGCCGAATTGAACCAAAAAATATGAATTCCCAAAAAAATGTAATAATGGATATTTCAACCAAAAAAGATTTTAAGCTTCAATATAAAATAGTTGAATTTATGTAAATAAAAAAGAGAATTTTTCATAAAATAGTTGAATTCTCTACCAAAACAGATTAATTGTGAACCAAGCAATTACACTTTATCCCAAAAGGATCAAAATTTGTTTAAACGAGATGAATTTTCAATCGAGAAAGATATTTTATTCAAGAAAGAAAATAAGTCAACCAAATTTTTTAATTTTCAGGTCTGAAAGGCGAATTTTCTACCAAACAACAAAATTTTCTATTCGAAAATACGAATTTTTTTCAGAAAGTTAATTTTTAACCAAATAGTGTAATTATCTACAAAAATAATCGAATTCTTAACCCAAAATAAGATTTTTCTACAAAACAGTTGAATTTTTAGCAAAAAGGTTAATTTTCAACCAGTTGAATTTTAACTAAAAACTATCAATTATTGGTTAGGTTGTAAAGCAGCTAAGGCTGAACCTCGGCCTTTTATGTCCACTCGCCTATCTCTTTTTGTAAGCTAATGTACATATCTCGTGGAACATAATAAAGATCTATTATTATTATTATTATTATTATTATTATTATTGTTGATCAACCAAAAATGAAATTGGTTGATTTTAGCTGAAAAAATTAATTTTCAAGAAAAAATAATACGGATTTTTAACAAACAGTTAAATCTTTAAACAATAAATCAAATGTTTGACAAAGTGTTTTATTTTTTTAACCAGATAGTTGAATTTTCAACCAAAAAATGAATTCTTAATAAAAAATGTATAAGTTGAATTTTCAATTAAAAGCGATCAAATTTCAACCAAAAATGGAACAGTTAAATTTTCCATGACAAGAATAAATTGTTGGATTATTTAAAAAGGCGAACAGTTGGAAATAGGGGCAAGATTTTCAAATCTGAATTTAGATGCTTTACTTTTAAAATAAAATTACAGTTAAATTCAATTAAACGACAGCCAATACAAGCAAATGGAATTCAGAAGAATTAAAAAGCATTCAGCGGAATTCCATTTGATCAAACGGAAGTTAATGAAATTCCTATAATTCTGAGAAAAAAAATTATTGAATCTCATATTATGACATGTCTAAAACCAATTTTCGACCTTATCTAAAATACACTCATAATATTAAAATTTGTGCCGATATGTTATTGACCACGCATTTCTTTTGAACGGCAAATTAATTTTGACATTTAACCCTACCGAGGAGATTCATGCATTTTTAAATTTCACTTTCATTCATATTCAATGAAATAGGGTAATATTTTGTGTGAAAATAGACATATTATTAATAAAAATTCATTATAAATTAACACGCGATTCAGTAAGAAATTATAAAACTAGAGAATAAACATTAGCTGTCAGCTCGATAAAATAAGATGTCTATTTCCTAAGAATTGGGTTAAACGAGACGAAAAAGAACAGAAATTCTACCTCTCAAATATTTGACTTCTTAATACCCTTTTCGTAAAATATCGTGCGCCAGCAGAAAAAAATGTCTTATACTTTGAGAAAAAGATGAATTTTCTACAAGGTTTTCCACTGAAAGAAATAAATTGTCAACAAAATGGAATAGTTAAATTCTCAATTTTCAACCAAAAAGATAAATTTTTCTCCGAAAAAGAAGAATTTTCAAAAAAATGATGAATTTTTAACTAAGTAGTTGAACTTTCACCCAAAATGAATACATTTTCTACCAGAAAGACGAATTTTCCACAGAATATATGAATTTTCAACCAAATATTTCAATCTTAAGCCAAAAAGATAAATTTGCATTCAAATAGATTAATTTTCTAACGAAAAAGACAAAGTTTTAACCAAATTGCTAAATTTTCAGTTAAAAGAATTAATTCCAACTAAAATGATTAATCTTTAAAAAAATTAATTTTTAACAAAACACTTGACTCCTCAAACCAAAACCGGTTATTTGTAGGTCAACAAAACAGCTGCATTTTTAAACAAGAAAGTATTTGAAAACATTTGATTTTCAACCCCAGAAAGGTGAATTTTCATCAAAAAATGTAATTTTAAACAAATACAGCTGAATTTTTAACCAAATGGTTAAATTTTCAATGAAACGGTCGAAATTTCGAACAAAAAAGATTAAGCGGCATCCAGAAACAGTTGAATTTTCAAACCAAAAAGAATAATTTTTTAGAAACTATTGAATTTTCAACAAAAAAAAAACAAAAAAACTGAATTTTATACCAAGAAATATGACTTTTACCAAAAATTATTAATTTTCTATTCAAAAAGACGAACTTTTAACAAAACAGGTGAATTTTAGACTTAAACCAAAAACATACGACTTTTGAACAAGACAGTTGAATTTTCAATAAAATAAATATATTTAAAACGAAATAATACAATTTTTAACTAAACAAGATGCACTATGAAGTAAAAATATAATAATAATTTTTAAGATTCTGTTAAGATTTAATTAATGTCTTAAGGACATGTGATACTTAGAAAAATGTCGATTTTACCAGTTTTAGATTCCCCCGGCTTTTTTTTTCTAGAATAATAAATATTTTCTCTTTAAAATTTGGGAAATGATAGCGAACATGCTAGCGGACGTCCCCACACACTTTTTTGGTAGATTAATTCAAAAAAGTTTTAATTTAGCAAAATGTGATTAATTTGCATAGCGTTTAGGAAATAGTATCCATTTTTTCAGTGTTAGAGTCCCCCGGCATTTTTACTAGAATAAGAAATATTTTGCCTTCAAAATTTGGGAAATGATAGCGAACATGCTAACGGACGTCCCCGCACCCTTTTTTGTGTTTTTTTTATTAATTTTTTTTTGATATTGCTAACAACGTGCGTGTATATTTCGAGGTTATGTGTTTTACAATTCACCCGCGCGTTACTTCCAAACTACACAATATTTTTCGTCGGAAACTTTGGACTTACAAATAAACATAGTAACTAATCTCCCGGAATTAACCTTGTTTGCATCTCATAGCATCTACGAATTCAGTTTTTAAATTTTAAATTTTTTTTGGAAAAATTCCGGGGAAACTGTAAGTATCACATGCCCTTAATAGGCTACGAAAATCTTTTGCGCAGGCGGCGTCTACTTTGACTAATTTTATTGTTGTTAAAAATTCGCAAAAATTACGTTAGATAAGGGGTTTGACATTACGAATCCTAGTTTAAAATTGCAGAAAAAAGTATAAATTATTTCTGATTTTAAATTTGATTTTAATTTTAAATACATTCTACTTTTATTTAGTAACTTAATCATTAATATTTATTTGGAGGAAAGGATAATCTATATAGCTGGATATTTTCTGAAACACTTAAACATTAACTGAACTTAAAGAAATTAAAATTAGTCACGGAGGGCTTGGCTTTAATCTTTAGCCCCAATAATGTTCACGTGTTTAGCGCTTCTCATTTTATCGAACTTTTCTGTAATACTTCTCGCAATAAACAGCAAGAAATTACAAGGAGCCAGGTGATGACTGTATAAGGACTGCCGAAGTCTTACAATGTACTTGTGCAATTTCTGGTGTTTCGCCAGAAATTGCTGAATAAGCTGCAGTGGTAAGCTGAAATATTTTAGACAATGGCACAAATAGGCACCGAGTTAGAGCACAAGGTCGGACAGTTTTCGGACAGACCTCAATTATCTTAAATAATACCTAATAATTCGTATAAAATTACAAATTCGTCAATTAGGCGGTTTCATCATTATCATGTAGGAAATTTAAATAATACTAAATTCCATTATTGAAACTTATCAAGCGTTAAAAAAAACTTCGAAAATATAATTTAATTTTTGAATTTAAAGCTACTTTTTTTTCTGAAAATAAAATCATAGTAATTAGTAATCATATAAGTAATCACATTATAATCTCCTGAAGGAATACAAGTTTCGGGATTGTTTTGAAAACATTAAAATACTTTAGTACTTTGTCTTTCAGTGTACACTAAATATTGATCTTTTTTTTTAACGTGTCTCCGTTCATAAAACCAAAAAGTCTTTTTCTACTTGATGTCCGCACGTACCCAACGCTAGTCGACGACAATGCGGCTATTGCGGCTTTGGGTTTACATTTCACAGAGTAGACACTGCTATTGCTTATGCCATAAATTCGTAGAAAATTCCAATACGCATGTTGCATCATTGTTTACTACGAAACTTTTTCATAAAATAGTACATTTTTTTAGCAAGACTGAGCTAAATAAAAGTGTTATTCGATTTACAAAATTGTAATATGAAACTTTTTTTTTGTTGGTAAGCAAGTAGTTTTTGGCAAAATTCTCAAATAAGAAAATCAATAAACGCGTTGAGGCACTGTCAGGCTCAAAGGGTAACAAATTCAGGATAAATTTATAAGATTAAAGAAAATTCAAATAAAATAAAAAATAATTCAACTGAATTGGGAAAAAGTTTAAATCAACAAAATTCCATTGATTTTCGCAAAATTGTAATGAATTTAGAGGAATTTAAGATAAGCAAGAAGAATTCGATGAAACTCATAAAAATTCAAGAGGTTTTAAAAAAATGCAAACGAATTGAAGACAATTTAACAATATGAAAAAATTTCATTGAATTCAGAAAATGTAACACGAGCTTAAAAAAATTCAAAAAAATTTGATGAAATGCTTAAGAATTCAAGGTAAAATTAAAATATTTCAGGGTCAATTAAATACAAACTTTTAAAATAGAAAAAAATTCCATTGGATTAGGTAGAATTAAGTTAATTTAGAAGAACTCAAATAAATAAAAAAAATTCTACATAATTCCAAACAATTAAACAAAATTCAAGATTGTTGAATAAGAATGCAGGGTGGAATATTAAACAATAACAAAAAATCTCTTCAAATATTTAAAACCCTACTAATTTTTAACCAGAAAAGAATTTAAAAAAATTGGGAATAATCTGAAAAATCAAAATATTTCATTGATTTCCGTAAAATAGGAATGAGTTTAGAGAAATTTCAAATAAGCGAGAAGAATTTGATGAAATTCATAAAAATTCAAAAGGTCTAAACAAAATTTCAAATGAGCTTAGACAAATGCAATTCAATTCAAAAGAATGTGATGAAATGCCTAAGAATTCAAGGTGAAGTTAATGATTTCAGGATCAATTAAATAAAAACTTTAAAAAATTTTTTAAAATCTACTGAATTAAGTAGAATTTCAGGGTTAGTTAATAAGAATTCAGAGTGAAATACAAAACATAATGTTTATAATCTCTTCAAATCTTTGAAACCCTACTAATTTTTAAACAAAATAGAATTCAAAAGAATTGGAAATAATTTTAAAAATCAATAAAATTACATTGATTTACGTAAAATTGGAATAAATTTAGAGAAATTTAAGATAAACGATAAGAGTTCGATGAAACTCATACAAATATGAGGTGATTTTAAACAAAATCAGACTAACTAAATATAATTTTAAAATATGGAGAAACTTCATTGAATTCAGTAAATTTTAAATAAGCTTAGAAAAATTCAATGGAATTCAAAAGAATTTTATGGAATATCTAGGAATTAAGGGCGAGGTTAAAAGATTTCAGTATCCATTGAATAAAAACTTTTTAAAAAATCAAGCACATACCTTTGAATTAAGCAGAATTGATTAAATTTAGACGAATTCAAGTGAATTAAAAAAACTTCTAGCGAATTCTAAAGAATTTAAAGCAATTCAGGGTGAATTTAAAAAAATAATTCCAAATCTCTTCAAATCTTTGAAACCCTACTAATTTTTAACCAAAAAAGAATTCAAAAGAATTGGAAATTATTTTTAAATTTTTGAATTCCACTGATTTCCGTAAAAAAATCATGAATTTAGAGAAATTTAAGGTAAGAGAGATGACCTCAATGAAATTCATAGAAATTCAAGATGAGCAAACAAAGGCAGTTAAATTGAAAACAATTTTAAAATATTGAAAAACTTTATTTAATTCAGAAAATTTAACACGAGCTTAGAAAAATGCAAGGCAATTAAAAAGAATTTAATAAAATGCCTAAGAATTTAATGTGGAGTTAAAAGATTTCAGGATCAATTCAATGAAAAAAATTTTAAGTTCAAACAAATGCATGGAATTAAGTAAAATTAAGTAAATTTAGAAGAATTCAAGTGAATTAAAAAATCTAGATAATTCCAAAGAATCGTGAAGAAATTCGGATTCATTTGAGTGAATTTAAGAGAAAGAAGAAGAATTTACTCAAGTTCGTAAAAAGTCAATCTGAATTTTAAAAGCAGTAAAGTTAATCGAAAACAAATAAAAAAGATGAAAAATAAATTGAATTGAATAAGTTTGAAATGAGTTTAGAACAATTGAAGAGAATTCAAAAAAATTTGATGAAATTTAAAAAAATGTAAGGTGAGTTCCGGATAAATTATTATGAATTCAGGGCTCACTTCTTGTGAAAAATTCTTTAAACCCCATTAAAATACTAAAACCCCTTTAAATAATTAAAGCACTTGGAAATCCCTTGAAATTATTTAAATTTCTAAAAGTTCGTTTGAATGTTTTAGAATACTCTAATTTATTTCAAAGCGTTTAAAATCTCTTCAAACTATTGAAGTAAATAAAAAAAATCTTGTAATCTTTTAAAATATCCTAAAATATATAAAATCTTTTGAAATCCTATGAACATTTTTAAAAATCTTGAAAATACCAAGGAATTTTTTAAAAAATACCTAAAATATTTCAAATCCTTTTATCATTTTATCTATTCAATTAAAAAAGTTAAGAATTCCAAAGAATTTAAATGAATTTAGGATAAATTAATAAGAATTCAGGGATAATTCCAAAAACTAATTTTAAAACTCTGCAAATTTGTTTTCATCCCACGACATACCTCACTTTTCTTGAATACATTTTTAAGAAGCTACCAAAAAATTATTAAATCCCATGAAATTCTATGAAGATCTAGCGATATTTTCGGAAATCATGGAAAATGTATTAAAATACATTGAGAACTTTAAAATCCTTAAAATTATTGAAATTCTCGGAAACCTTATAAAAAGCCCGTGAAATCTTTTGAAATATCCCAAAAACTAATAAGCCCCGAACCTAAATTAATAAATTCTTAACCTATGTCAAATCTTAATCGCTTGGGATTTACAATTGCTCAAATTCAAAAGTTTTCAATGTTTAATTATTTTATTTTGAACGCTTTTCATTATAAATAATACCATTTCAATTACTCTGAATTTTAAATGACCTAATCTTGAATTCTTCAATTTCTAAGGTCTTGATATTTTCTGAATTTTTAATCCGAAATCATTCAATTTCGTGTTTCTTCAATTCAAAATAAAATTCTTTACTTTTCAGGGCTTTGATTTAGAAATTATACAATTTAACTCCTTTTTCTTATTAAATTGTCCAAAATCGTTTAATGTATATATTTGATCTCAGAAGCCTTCAATGGAGATGTTGCATGAAATAAGATAAACGTATTTTTAGAAACTTGGAGCAGTGAATAACGTTATGGAGAAAAGAAACAATTTTTTATGTTTCTGATGCTTAAAAAAAAAAATTCTGGTGTACGTCTATTTAGTCACATTCAAACAGATGTGACATCCCTAAGGTATACAACTGAGCACGAATGAGACCACTTTAGCCGCCATGTTACTTTTCAAAATTTTGTCTAATCCAGGTTTCACGGCTGCCGCGGCTTTCTACTTGACAGGTGATCTAGAGTTCCTCAGGGGTTCGTTCAGGTTTCTCACCAAGTGCACCCGGGTGCACTCGGACTCGTTCAGCGGCGCTGGGTGAGTGGGCGTATCCACCCAGGTGTACCGTTCAAAAATCACGAGACTGAAGGGTGGGGGTCACTCGATGGGTGACTATTTCACCCGACGAAAAATGGTAGGTGGACGAGAGTGAACACTGAAATTGGCGGGAGAAATTAGCGGCAAGTTAGAAAGTCAGCGCACATATAGAATATAACTCGTGCAAACTTCGTTATAAAGAGGAAAATGAGCAGTATAAAAAAAGTTATGGAATTCGTACCCGGAAAACATATAGTCATTTTGGGAGAGCAACAAAATGCAATTGTAAACAAACTCCCAAATACTAGACTGGTCTACTAAAATTACTGCACGACACGTAATTTCTTATATATTGGGGTATTAAACAGTTTTTTTAAACTTCTGCCGTATTTTTAAACTGCCGTATTTTCTGAGAATTTTTGTCAACAAAATTACTTTTTTATACGTTTACACCATAATTAGCATCATGCACAATCTGATAATATCAAATATTGCATCCTAGCCTACTGACTGCTACACTAACAGGTTAGGTTAATGCACAGGAAGAGGTGGCTCATTCCGCCTCAAAACAGTGGCTCATCCCACCCCATATGACATATTTAATCAAATAAAAAATTCACCTATTTTAGTTTTACAATCATATGTAAATCTGTTGAAAACTTAAGGCCTAATAAATAAGCTATC
Source organism: Belonocnema kinseyi (assembly GCF_010883055.1). Classification (NCBI taxonomy): domain Eukaryota; kingdom Metazoa; phylum Arthropoda; class Insecta; order Hymenoptera; family Cynipidae; genus Belonocnema; species Belonocnema kinseyi. The sequence goes on from NC_046657.1 coordinate 168,386,288, forward strand.
TAAATAACCACTGGAAAACATCTAATATGTGATTTTGCGTGATATTAATACAAAAAATATTTACAAAATGAATGATAACCTACGAGAAAATTAAGTGACTCATCTTATCCCCTATGCTCATCTCGCCCCACTCTACTTTAAGTTGATGTGAAGAACATTACTACTTTTTAGGTTATGGTGCGCTCTCTTAAAAAAAAAAAAAACCATTCAGGCGTTGCCAATAACTATATTATCGACAGCAGTTGTTTTCGAGCCGGAATTTTGCAATTACGTGAGAACTGCTCTCCTACTAAGTTTTCCAAGTTATCAACTGCCCAGTGGGCACACAAGTCCTAAACTTGTCCTATATACGTCTTTCGGCGGACGTCTTAAGGACGTCCTAAGGACATTTTAAAGACATAAAAAGATCCAAAGGATGTCTTAAAGACGTCAAATCATATAACATAAAGGTACATTCTAAGGACGTCTTTAGGACGTCCCGGTGCCCACTTGGTGCATTCGGGTTTATTCTAAAATGTTCCTTAAATTTTGTTGCGTTAAATTGTGGAACAATTCTTTCAGAAAATCCAATTATTCTAATAGGCGTTTCTCTCGGGCATCGGACTTTCATGGAAAATTTCATTAAAATGCCAGCACTTTCCACCTCATTATCACTATCCGCATAATCACTTTCCAACATAGTTGCAAAAATTATCGTTTGCAACAATAACTGATTTGATGCAACTGCAGCAACAATTATTTTCTTCCGCTGGTTCTCCATTGTATGTCGTTAAATATAAACATAACCTGCCAATCTGTATTCGCGACATGATTCGCGCCAAATCCTTTCACACGCAACCGTTCAAAGAACACCACACTTCGAAGTCCACTTTCGTAAACCACGACCCTTTTCCAGGTTCACTCGATAAGTGCACTCAGAACCGTTTAGTGGCGCTAGATGAGTGGGCGGATCCACCCGGGTGAACCATTCAGAAATCACCAGAGTGATAGGTGGGGGTCTTCCTATGTCACCGCTTACTCCGCTTCTGATTGGTGCCGCGAAACCGGAATCGGATGTTTTGAAATTGGCGGGACTTTCAAATTAAATTTAATGTTCAGGCACTGATACAATAATTAATAAGTATGATAAAAATAATAATGTAGGTGAAATAATGAAGAATGTTTAAAAAGTAAAGAATCGATTTTTAAGCACACTTAACAAATACTATTAATTAAAGCTGTTTGTTAAAGGCTTTAAAATTTAACAGATAGTAAGTAGAATAATAATAATTTATATTCGATCATTAAAAATTATTAAAATATAAAAACTTTTTTTTTAATGACATGAATTTTTTAAATATTAATTAATAAATTGGCTGAAACAAATTTTCAATTTTTACGAAACAAAAATTAAACTGAGAGAAAACATAGAGGAAAAATTTCTAATTGTATTGTTTATAAAGTAAAGTAAAGAAATTGAATTCTGAGGTTAAGGCTTTATCTTCAGCACCTTTTGATTAAAATATTTCGAATAAAAATAAATTTTATTTAATCCTAGAAAAAACCAAAAATAAAGATTACGTTAAGGGCATGTGACACAGCTAAATACCTATATTACCGACCACAGTTTTTCAGTTCACTGAATGTTTTTTTGAACCTCAGAAATTTTTTTGTAAATAAAATATCGAACTGAAACTTTGGGAAATGTATTAGAGTACAATAAAGTACGTTTAGATACTGCATTTTGGTAGGAACTTCACTGAAAATTATTTCATCTTTTTTCTGAACCTCAACATTTTTTGAACGTTCCAACTTTTTTATACATAAAATATCGGTCTCAATCTTTGAGAAATACAAGAGCTGAAAGAAAACTACGTTTAAGTATAAAGCTTAATAATAAAATATGTAAAAAATATATTTCAACAATCAATTCCAACGGCATCAGCCGGTAACGATTGTTGAAATATATTTTTTTACATCTTTTATTATTAAGCTTTGTACTTAAACGTAGTTTTCTTTCGACTCTTGCATTTCACAAAGTTTGAGACCGATATTTTAAGTATAAAAAAGTTGGAACGTCCAAAAAGTGTTGAGGTTCAGAAAAAAGATGAAATAATTTTCAGTGAAGTTCCTACCAAAATGTAGTACCTAAACGTACTTTATTGTACTCTAATACATTTCCCAAAGTTTCAGCTCAATATTTTATTTACAAAAAAAGTTCTTAGGTTCAAAAAAACATTCAGTGAACTGAAAAACTGTAGTCGGTAATATAGGTATTTAGCTGTGTCACATGCCCTTTAAGTAATATTTTTTAAAAAAGATTTAAGAAATCCGAAATATATGTATTTTAAGAGCTAAAAAACATTTTTTTACAATAGGTGTGGGTAATGTTTTTTCAGTCTTAAAAATTAATTTTTCAATTAAGTCTTTATTTCAGAACAATAGGTAAAAAGTAAGAGAGGATTTATGTTACAACTAAAATGTAATTTACGTGAATAAAGTAGACAATTTTTAACTGCTGATTTACTCGAGTTATATTTCAATAAAATTTTTTTTAAATTATACAATAAATATCACAGAGAATTCACGTTGCAGGCGAACGTTTATTTGCAATTACATTTCAAATTTATACCATAAAAGTAATAATGGAAGACAAAAAAGAAGAAAGTTTGTTTTTCTTTCAAGTTTGCAACTCTAAGAACCTAAATTTTTATTAAAAAGTGATGTGCATAGCCATGCTTTTGCACATTTTGACGTGCCACAATTTAAAAGAGAAAATATTTCGTCGATTTTTGCTCTTTCGTCTAAGAATTTTTAATCAAGCTCAATCCAAGGAAAAAGATATTGAAAACAAATATGCTAGCAAAAGCATGGCTATGCACATCACTATTCCAAACTCCCACTCATAAATTTTCACATTCCCACATACATTTTCACGCACCCCAA